>NW_025221370.1:3388350-3920850 GCF_014066325.1 Apis laboriosa
TTTTTTTTTTTTTTTTTTTTTTTTTCTTTTTTATTTGCAACGTAAATATGTTACGTTGAATCGACGAGAGGAATTTTTGAAAGAAAATGTTTTCGTCGCTCTTTCATATTTCGAAATTCCATTATTTTTGGACAAATGGAATTATGTAATATATCGCTTTTATCGTTATGGTGGGATATCGATGTTGAGAATTTCGAGTTTAATAATTTGGATATTTTAACGCATCGAATATTTCGTGTCTCGTTTAAAAAATACTCGACGATTTGAAAAACGGTAATCGATAAATCTCATTTTGAGCGATGGATATCGAGTCTCTTCGAGGTTTTAATTTTGACCGATCGTCAATGAATCTATTAAAAAGAAATTTGCGAGAATTTTTCGAGTGTACACAAGACTTGCCTTATTTTTCGATCGGACGAACGGTAATTGTGAGGCTCAGAAAGCGGAGGCACGTGAAAACCGAGCAGATGAATGAAGAATAGAACCGTTGATCCGTTCGCTGAATAACATTCCTTCCTCGAAAATAGCCTTTACGTAACGAGCACATGGAAACATACGCGATTTCCCTTCCTCGTGTAATCATGTAATAGTTAATTAATCCTAATACCTACGCAACGTCTACATTCAGAAACTATAAATACGTATATTTACTAGTCTTGCTCGTTTAAAGAAAGAGAACTTTCCTTTTTTTCTTTTCTTTTTTCAACGCCTAAAACAAAAATCTAACTGCAATATACTTTAAAGCAATCCAATCTCGTTGATTATATGTTTCGAAAAATTTTATTCGACGATTAAACAAGACAATCTCGTAAAATTGTTAATAGCAACGATAATTCCGGACAATACAAATATTCTTAACAAGAAGAATCGATCTGTTCGAAGTGTCTGAAACAAAAATCAAATTGCAATATATTTTAAAGCAATCCTCGTTGATTATATATTTCGAAAAATTTTATTCGACGATTAAAATAGACAATCTCGTAAAATTGTTAATAGCAACGATAATTCCAGACAATACAAATATTCTTAACAAGAAGAATCGATCTGTTTGAAGTGTCTGAAACAAAAATCAAATTGCAATATATTTTAAAGCAATCCTCGTTGATTATATATTTCGAAAAATTTTATTCGACGATTAAAATGGACAATCTCGTAAAATTGTTAATAGCAATGATAATTCCGGACAATACAAATATTCTTAACAAGAAGAATCGATCTGTTCGAAGTATTTGAAACAAAAATCAAATTGCAATATATTTTAAAGCAATCCTCGTTGATTATATATTTCGAAAAATTTTATTCGACGATTAAAGTAGACAATCTCGTAAAATTGTTAATAGCAACGATAATTCCGAGTAATTTAATCCTATACAAATATTCTTAACAAGAAGAATCGATCTGTTCGAAACAAAAATCTAATTGCAATATATTTTAAAGCAATCCTCGTTGATTATATATTTCGAAAAATTTTATTCGACGATTAAAATAGACAATCTCGTAAAATTGTTAATAGCAACGATAATTCCGGACAATACAAATATTCTTAACAAGAAGAATCGATCTGTTCGAAGCGTCTGAAACAAAAATCAAATTGCAATATATTTTAAAGCAATCCTCGTTGATTATATATCTCGAAAAATTTTATTCGACGATAAAAATAGAGAATGTCGTAAAATTGTTAACACCGACGAAAATTCCGAATTTAATTTAATCCTATACAAATATTCTTAACGAGAAGAATGGACCTTTTCGAGAGAGACACAAACACGAACGTTGAAAAATTGAAACATCGAAATTTGATTATCTTTAAAGTGTAAAATCCGTTTCCCTCACGTTTCTCTCCTTAATCCCTAAAATACACCAACCTTTTACCTTTTCACGGGGATTTGGTCCCTCCCTGAAACGTTTACAATTTTACGAGGGTGAAACGCGTTAAAACGGATTCGAGCAATTTCGTTCAAAAATAACGAATAACTCCAGCCTCTCCTCGGCGTGAACGATCGGCGACGTCACTTCCGGTTTCCGGGCGTGGAAACGGGAAACGCGTCCTTGGGGCAGCGAACGATCGACGATTAATCGAGAACACGGAATGCGTAATCGCGAAAACCGGCGGAAACGAGATCGTTTCACCTCGGAGAAATTCGAGTAAATGTATCGCCTGTATCGGATTCGAGAATAGAAATCATTCTATTCGAAGAAAAAAAAAAAAGAAAAAAGAACGTTCGTTTGGAAACTTTTTGATCGAGAGATATGGATCGAGATATGATATATTCCCCTTTTCTTCGATCTTTCGAAAACGCGAAATTGAAGATTTCGATTTCAAAATTTCCTATGAAAGTTCGAATTTTGAAAGTGATTCTATGGATCTTTTACGGATGGATGTATTTATCGAAGATTAAGGAATAGAGATCGAAAATTGATTTGTGGTGAAACTTTAAATTTTTAAAATGTAATATAACGTAATAAATGTGATAAATAAATCGAAATCTGATCTTTAGACTCTGTTAGAAATTGGTGAAAGGAAAATTGATCGGATCGATATAAAATAAAACGGTGTTCGATCGATGTTTAATCAACTTGCACAATGGTGATGATTAAGATGACAAAATGGCTACGAGCACTTCGCGCCATCTCTCTCTTTATCGAGGGTATTCCGAGATATCGGTTTTTCGGTTGTGGTTCCTCACCCGGATGTACGATATCCAATTTCTTCGTTAATAATTGGCGTCAATGGAAATCGAACAGGATAACCCGTCCATCATCATCATCGACGAGAAATAAATCGAGGCACGATCTAAAATTTACCATTGATCTAAAAATCTAAACAAATCGTTCCAAATAATCCCGTCTTCCCCTTTAAATAACCGGAAACAGTCTCTAATGGAAAATGAAAATTTCATTAATACGCCGACGAGTTTCATCGAAATGAAAATTTCATGGAATAAAACTTTCATCTTCCATAAAACGTAATGTAAAAAAAAAAAAAAAAAAAAAGAAGAAAGAGAGACGGTATATAATTTTAACCAGGTTTGCAACCAGCTTTAAAGAGAGAAAAGGTGAGGAACGGTTGATTTTCTATTCAACGATGGGCATAGGGGTAAAAGGTAGAGCAACAAAGGACACGGATTCTGCGAACGGTCCTCTGAAAACGGTCCAAGGATCCGTTTTCTTCGAATCGCCCTTTAAAGGTCCCATCCGGTTTCCCTCTTGTGCTAGAAACCCCTACGTCCTTGCTTCCGCTACTTTGCCTGCGTATTGTCTCCTTATACCAGTTATAGGGCGGTCAACCAGAGGGAAGGAAACAATCTTCACGCTTCCTGCCCGGAAATGGAAATTTCACGTTCCCTTACACACGAACGAGAACGTCTATTTATGATAATCATCGAACGCGTAATACGATCTTACTTTGTCGATAAGCGGAGAGGATTAATTTTGATACGTGACAATTTGAAAGCTTGCGAATTTTTGAAATCGTTTTTTAAGCTTTTCTATGCTTCCTGAAAATTACTGAATTTTCATGAGGAAAAATTTCAATTAATTTGAAAATTTTGGAAACTCGTGGATGCGAACTTGCTTTAATAAAAGAATTTGCAAGTTGGAAATTTAAACTTTGGAAAGTTAATTGAAAAATTTCAATTAATTCGAAGATTTAGAAATTCGGCAACTCCGGATGCAAATTTATTTTAAATAAAGAATTTGCAAGTTTTGAAAAGTTAAAAAATTTCAATTAACAATTTAAAATTTAGAAATTCTCAAATTAATAAAACTACTATCCCCAAAGTGATAAATTGAACGAGCAGCGGTTTTCCAAATCAAAAATAATAAACGAACGGAACAAATAAAACGAATCTCTCTTCTTCCGCGTTTGCGTCACTCGTTTCTTCTTTCAAGTAAAGCAGAAACAAGCGTAACCCTACGAATAACTTGCCCGATACCGATCTCCGGTGAAAATGCAATTAACGAGCGTGAGAAGTAACTATCGTCGCTCGTGAGATTCACCCTCTCGTGAGAACCGTCGAAAAGCGCCTAACTCTTTCCTTCTTCTTCTTCTTCTTCTTCTTCTTCTTCTTCTTCTTCTTCTTTTCTTATTTAGGAAGTCTGTACACGAGAGACAGGAATCACGGTTTGGCGAGCTGGTAAAAGAAAAAGGCGGAACACGTGTTTCTGGAAGAAGAAACGCTTCTTCTGACGGGAATCCCTCGTAACGACCGTTCGTTTCCTCTCGCGCATAAATCATCGACGGTTAAACGGGAGTCCTGTGGACGAGAAAAAAAAAAAAAGAAAATGTTGCATTTACGATTATTTACCGATTTAATATTCTTTGAGCATTGATTCCTGAAAAATGTGAGAAATTTTGTATCGCGTGAAAATTTTATCGTTATGGTATATTATATTATATTATATTGTCGTGATGCTTGTAATATTGTTATAATATCGGTAATACAGAGTGTTTTGGGATCGAAGTGGACGAAACAGCGAATACAGTTGTTATAACAATAGTTAGTACAATATTGATAATATAGTATCTTTCGATATTGAAATGAGTGGAACGGTAAACATCGATAATTGGCATTATAACATCGTACAACGATGATAATAGTATCTTTCGAAATTTAAACGGAAGAACAACAGAAAGTTAAACAACGTTTAACAAAGAAGATAGAGAAATTTTTGTTTTTTTTTTTATTAGTTTATTTCCAACCGCTTACTTTTCGAATTCCTAATCCGTTAATCCGTTGTACAAGTTTGACTCTCGTTAATTGATAAAGGCCAGTTAATTTTAATTAAATCGATTAGGGTTCCTGATCGATGGTGTTAACACGGCGCAACGAAGCGTAAATATGATATAATATATTTTTAGTAAAAAAAAAAAAAAAAAAAGAATATATAAAACGATATATTAAAAGATCCACGTGGATAATAAAATTATTATTTTCTCAATGTGTATTTTTATTATTATCACAGCGAAGAATCGTATTTCCGATTTAAATCTCTTATTTATCCTCTCGTTTTATTTTTCCCCCAATATAAAATTGTACGATAATCTCGCGTAAAGATATTTTTGAGGAGGTAAAATCGGGAATTTAATTGATCGAACGGTAAATACCGAAATAAATATTATGTTATTTGTTCACATTTCTTTTTTTTTTTTTTTTTTTTTTTTTCTTTCTTTCTTTTCTCCGTCTATCTATCTGTACATGCAGGATACGAGGCACGTCACGTACGAGAACAGCGTCGTGGTCTCGTTTTTTCAGGATCCAATGCTCGTATTGAAAATGACGTTTAAAAATATGTTTTTTCACGCTATGAAAGAAAATATCGCGATGATGGCATACAATATCGTGGAAAACGAAGAGGAAAATTCTATTAACGCGAGCTTTCATTGTTCCGCTATGCAACAATTGTTTCGTACCGATCGAGTTTATTCTTATTTACGCGTAGATACACGATTGCAAAATTAAAAATTTCTATTTCAATTCTTTATTTCGTGTCAAAGTAATGTTTTCCAATGTGACAGTTATCAAATTGCGAATATCTTGTTTTTTCTTTTTTTAATATTTTTTATATAATGATATCGTTATGCAATTTAATAATATTTTATTGACAGAATGTAATTCGAACCCTGAAAAATAATTCTGATAAAACATGATAAAAATCATTCCATTTCCAAAAAAAAAAAAAAAAAAAAATATAAAATTTTGTCGATCGATTTTTATTAAATCGATCTTTCTTCTCTCGTTTGATGAAATATATTTTTTTTCAACGTGTGAATTTAAAATGAAATCGTATTATTTGGAAAACGAAATCACTTGCAATATCACTTATAGATTTTATGAGATATTACTTTTAAGAGGATTTTAAAAATACTGTTACTTCTGTGAAAGAGAATTCATATTGCGTGAATCGTTTTAATTTAAAGGAAAGGAAGATGGTAGATACGCTGTTATGCTCGTTAAGCGTTATATTCCTTTCGTCACTGCCGTATTTCTTATTATACGCGATTACTTAAAATCAATTTAGCAATTGATACTAATTGTAAATTCATCAAACAAAATTTCTAAAAATTTTACCACGTTTCAATTCAACATTTTATATTTATCAAAATTTATCTATTTCAAAACATTGAAAATTCTCCAAAAATATCCAAGTTCATCCCAATTCCCCCGGATTTTATATCAAAAGATTTATATTATTTATTTTTCAACACATTTCCAAAACTCCTATATATCGCGTTATTTATCCATCTCACCTTTTTTTTTTTTTTTCAAATATCAAAATTTCCTTAAAAGTTCAAAATTCAAGATTGAAAATATCAAAGTTCACTTCACTCAATTCGATTCTCGCACATTCGAATCCTTCGAATCGAACGTCGATTCCTCGATTCCCAAATACCGATCATTTACAAAAAAAAAAAAAAAAAAAGAGAGAAAAGAAGTGAGCGAAGGAAGGAGAGAAGAAGGATTGAAAATAGAGCTCGAGTCACCGTTCTATCTTCGTACCTTCGTAACTTTCGTACCTTATACGTCCATGATTTTCTTTCTTTCCGAAATCGAAACATCCTTCGCGTGAGCGTGATGACTCACAATTCGTAATTTTATTCCAAGCAATTACGCGTTTACCCCGGATACCGGAGCGCGTACACTCCGAAACGGAAGTACACCCACGTCCAGCGAAAGGCTTCGTTGATTAAGGCCGGCCGGCCGGCCGCTTCCATCCGCGCACACGGCTCGAATGTGTCGTAATTAGTGAGTAATTAGCAGAGACGAGCGGCAACGATTATCCTGTAAACGAGCCGCGTCGACTTTTCGTTCGGAACCGGATACGCTTCATTCGATCCCCGACGATAATCGTTTTTCAAAATGAAAACGTGTGTGTGTTTTTCTTCTTTTTCTTTCATTCTTTCTTTCGTGGATCAATGGAAAGTTAATTAATTAAATAAGAAAAATTCGTAGGATTATTCATTTTTCGGAAAGAAGTGTGTTTCTTATTATTATATTATATTCTTTGCTTTGAAACAAATTATTTACAAAATGATCGATGAAATTAAATATATATATATATCTTCGAAAAGTATCTATACGCTCTTCTATAAGTGTTCCAGTAGCACGCTATCACCAACATTCACCATCGCAATGAACATCGATACAAACTTAAGCATTCGTAAACAACAATGGACGATATGGAGCGGGAAAATTGAGGTGAAAAAACGGCGAGGATAACAGAGGAGACGAAAATTAAGAAGAGCGAAGAATAAGGGATGGAAAAGGATAGAAAAAGGGATAGAGGAGGAGAGTGAGCGAGCGAGCGAGTGAATCCGTCCGTCGAGTGGAGTAAGGAAGGAAGGAAGGAAGGAAGCACGGGGGAGGTTGAGAGGAGAGGAAGGTGAGAGAGAAGGAAGCGAAGAGAGAGAGAGAGAGAGAGATAACCGAGACTGCTCGATAAAGAGAAACGTCAACCCTGCGCATACGCATTGCGAATATCCGAGGTATCTTCAATGGGTCGGTTGCCCATTCGCATCCGCTGCAGGGGTAGAGCCGTTTCATTGAGCGGCTCCGTCGCTTCCGCTTTTCGTTCATGCGTCACCCTCTCTCTCTCTCTCTTTCTCTCTCTTTCTCCTCCTCCTCTTTCGCGAGTTTTTCACTTCCCCTCTCGGGCCTTCTCCTCTCTCCCCTCGACAACCGTGATCACGGTCTTCCTTAAAGCAGACGATTTTTACCAAGTTTTCAACTTTCTGGTTTCGAGAATCGAAGGAATCGAAGGGGGGATGAGAACGGAGAAGAAAAATTCGATTCGCTCGTTTTTAGAGATGTATGTGGTGAAAGGAGAGAGGATTATATATCGTGAGACGTAGAAGATAGAAAATTATATAATTCGTAATTGAGGAAACGAAGCGAAGGAGGGATTTGTCAACGAGGAAATTTGAACGTCACAAATTACTTGAAATCTGTCGAGGGAAGCGAACGAGATAGGAAGCAATTAATGTGGAAATTTCACTTCCAAAAACTGTATTGGAACGAATGATCGAGATAGAGGAGGGATATAAATTGAAATATCCTGGCCGTTGATCGAAGGACGGGTGAAATTCTCGAGAATTAAATTGGACAATTTTTAGATCCTAGATTGAATTTTCGGTAGCCCCGTATTTATATTTTCGAATACTTTAGCCCTTGAACTTTAAATTGCGGGGATTTAGATTCTATCTCGAGAATTCCTTTCTACTTTGACCGGTATTCCTTCATTTTCGAATATTTGGGCATCTACCTATCGAATCCCTTAATTTCAGTATATCATGGGCTAGATTTAACTAACCTTCAAACTCTAAATTTGAAAGTTTTGAATTCTTCCCTCTCTTACGTCCCTTTCTTACGTAGCATTATTCTGATCTTCTAATCGAGATTCCCCATTTTCCAAATTCTCTTTCCTCCTATAAATAAACAGGCTCGTTTGGCCCCCTTTTCCGTCTATATCTTCCGTCATTTTTCTTCGATAAAGGTTGTTCGAGGAGAATGGGGGAGAGAGAGAGAGGACGGAAAGGCTAGGCCCACTCGACGTTTATTTCTCACCGTTGGGAATTTATCGTCGCCCTTTTTTTTTATTCCCTCCTCCGACTCGGCAGCGCTGTTGCGCCCCTAGCAACAACCCCGCCTGGTAATTACAAACTCGAGAAAGAACGATTCGGAACGGGGGGAGAAACGTTTCCACCGCCATCCACCCCTTAACCTCCCCTCCTTTTCCACGCGGATCGCGCGAGTCCTCGTCGATATCGACTTGGCAACGTAAAATTCTTCCTTTTTTTTCTTTCCCAAAAGGATAAATCCGAGAAGAATTCTTGCTGGAGTTGGATCGATTGTATCGGCCTCTGGTTTATTATATCGCCTGTTCACCCCCTTTGCGAGCAAGGCTCATAAGAGGGTTTATAAATAATTTCATTCCATGCATCGTGTTTCGTGGGATTCTTCTTCTGTGGATGCGTTTTGTGGGTGGATGCAAAAATATTCGAACATTAATCATGGAATACGTATATATATATATGTATATTTATCGTGGAATTTATAATTTAGACTGAAGAAATTTGAAATTTTAAAATAGATAATTGATTTGTTTCTCCCCTTTTTTTATTTTCAGAAGGCCGGTCGAGCTTTGATGATTTTTGTTTACGTAATATTCACGATGTGGTTCCCCCAGAATCGATCCCCTGAATTAACATTTTTCAAGTTTTCAATGAAAACGGGGTTGTGACTGCGCCAGGGTTGGCGCGAGGGTAATGCGAAGCGAAATCTGTGGGGCTGACCTAGTTCGAAAGCAGTGACGTCGACCAGTCCATTCACCTTCCCGTTTCTTTCAGAAGCTCGTTCCTAGAAGCGAGAACTCGATAACGAGCGTCGCTATGAATCGGATACGCGATTTTCCCGCTTAATTCGTTCCGGGAAGAAGAACAAGGGAGGCCTCTTCCCGAGAAAAAATATTTTCGAAATGAAATTGAAAATGCGTTCTCTCTGCTGAGCTTCCATCAGTTTCCATCAGTGTTGAGTAATTCAGCAAGGTGAGCGAATTATTTTGGAAATAAGAAAAGAAAGGCGAGATTCGATCCATGAAAGTGGAAATTAATCGAAATTCGATCCTCCTTTTCTCTGCGACTTCTCTTAAGAAAATTGTAAATTCTCTTCTCAGTATTAAATGATTAACATTCGATATTCGATGCTATTCAAAATAGAAAGGAAAACGAAATATTTTTCATATAAAAAAAAAAAAGTTTCAATTGTTAAAAATATAAACCTCTCGATTCTGAAATTCTTTTTCCAATCCTCAAAAATTTCCATCCTCCTTCTGATATTTAACAATTCAGCATTCAAAATGAATTTACTTTCCAGACAAAGAAAGAAACAAAAACACAATCAATTATTAAAAATATAAACCAAAATTGAATCACACTCTCCTCCCTTTATAAACCTCTGAATCCTGGAAATTCTCTTCCACCCCAAATTTCCACTTTTCTCAATATCCAACAATTATCATGTACATAAAATAATAATAAATGAAAACTTGTTAGAGAAGACTTTCGAGAAAAGTATCGTGGATAATCTTTTAATTTTCGAATCCATGATATCCTGTGTAGCTGGTGGATAGGTCGAGGAACGAGCATGCGGTCTTTTTATCACGTTTAATCTATTTTTACGGGATCCAAAGATGCTGAAAGGGATGCATTATACGAGAATGACCCAGTTCCGCGACACGGTGTTCCTGGCTGGTTGAATGGTCTCCGACGTCACTATTCGCGAACTAGGTCGCCATAGAATTTCCTCGAGATCGAATTAATTAATCGATCTTAAGTTTGTTCAAAATTTAGCGTATATTCAACGTCTTTTCAAAGATTGAACGAAATCGAAGGAATTTTTCTTCGCCTCATTCTCGATCTTTGTTGTAATTTTCTTCGATTATTCAAGAATTTGTGTACGATTCTCTTTTCTTTAGAATAAAATTCGATATTCTTTTTGATGCTTAAATTTACAATTTTGCAATTTTGAAACTTGTCGCACAACGTAAAATTTTCTCGGATATTTTTATCTTAACGACAATGAGAAGAAAGAGAAAAAGAAAAAGGGAAAAACGTATTGTTCTTCTATCATGCGAGCTTTCCTTCGGAATTATCAGAGAAGGATGCAGGGGACAAAAAGAGAAGAGAGGATTCGATCTGTGTGCACTGGGTCCTTTTACAAGATCCGCTGTCACGTTTCAAAGCGGCACGATGAAAAGAATCCGCTCCGGCATGAATGAATCCATCGACATTGGTTGCTCTCGAAATAGGTCACCGTAGTATCCGCGTTTTTCGCTCGTCTCTCGTTTTCATTTCGAACAAAGATTTAGCCAGATGGAATCACAAAGCTCGAGAGTAGGCCTTTTAAAATTTTCTCCAAATTAATTAAATCTCTTGCAAATTTTTCAATTTGCATATTCCTCGAAAAACGAATGATTTACTTCCACAGGCACGTTTAATAAATTCATAA
Source organism: Apis laboriosa (assembly GCF_014066325.1). Taxonomy (NCBI): domain Eukaryota; kingdom Metazoa; phylum Arthropoda; class Insecta; order Hymenoptera; family Apidae; genus Apis; species Apis laboriosa. Next base: position 3,399,357 of record NW_025221370.1, read on the forward strand.
AAATATTCAAGCATCGAAGAATAATGAATTGTTATCCCGTTTCCTTCTTTCATAATTGCAAGAAAGCTTGGAGCTCCTTTCGAATAAAATATTTAATTAAGAGTCTGCAGATCGATTACATTTTCAAAAATTGTCAATGTTATCAATCTCTCTACTATCAATATGATATAATCTTTTTGAACGTTTCCTTCCTTTCCCAGACCTAAAATTTTAAACGGGAAAGAGAAATCACGGAGGATGAGAAATTTAAAATGATAATAATAAACGTTGGCCATAAATAAAATTTCCACCGCACGGAGACACCGTCCGAACGAGGAAGCTCGTTCCACGAAGGAAGAGTCGAACGACATCCGGAAACGGCAGCCGACACCTGCTCCCTTCCCCGATTAATTCGCAGCCAAACCGCCCACGCCTTCCCGCCACTTCCTCCGCTTCCGTCTGGCCAACATCTGTCCGATTCTTTCTATCCTATTCGCCGTTCAGATATACATCCGTCCCGTCCACGATTCTCCACGCACGTCTATTTCTGTTCCTCGACGTCGCACCAACCCCTATAAAAAAAAAAAAATAATAATAAAAAATAAAATCTATCTATTAAACGTGGACAGACAAATCAGAGAAAATAAAGGTTGTCGCAAGTGTTGTCGAGAAGTTGAGAAATTTGTATTTTTATTTGTATTAGCGAGTAATTTTCCGTCACGCGTATACGTTTCGATTATTCTCGTTTCAGTGTTTGTTTATGTGTTAAAAAAAAAAAAAAATCGATATCGTATTAATTTAATCCGAGTTATTCGTGTCTGTTATTTTCTTGTATGATTTTTAACTTGGGATCTATTTCTTTTTTCTTCCTCTTCTCTTTTTCGCTTCTTTAATTTCGGCAAGTCTTTTTTTCTTTTTTTTTTTTTTTTTTAGGTATTTTTAAGCAGGATAAAACGAGGATGCAGTGTAAAAGAGAAACTCGACAGCTTGGCTCGATTATCGAGATTTTTTTTTACAACAACAGTGTTATTAGCTTGGAAATTTTGTGTACACGCGAATTAAAAGTTTCTTTCTTTTAATAGGTTCTAAATTTTTTTTTTTAAATTTTAATCAAGATAAATTAAAGGTATACGTTCTGTCGTTAGATAAAAGCCATCTAAATAACGAGACGCTCGTGAAAAATTCAACATCCGCGAGTTTTATTCAAGCGCGTGCCACGTGTAAAAGGGCGGAACACACCGTCGTTTGAAAATTTTTCTCGAGTAAGCCGGAAACGGGCAACCTCTTTCCTTTCCTCCGGAAAAGGGGTTCGAGGAACGAGGGTTACGAGAATAGAAGCTAGATCGTTTCGACGGCCTCGCTAAACGCTTTTGGATATATTGATATAAAATGATTTTCTCCGTGAGAAGTCTAAAAATATTAAATCAAATCGTGGATTCGATAATTTTTTTTCCGTTTTTTTTTTTTTTTACTAATAAACGGTAAAACAATGGTGGAAATAAATTTGAGAGTTAAAAATATCGGTGTATATTGATCAGAGAGGAAGTCTCAAATTTATTTGCACTCCCTATAAACAAATGAAATTTGTTACGAGTTAAATTGCGTAATTTAAATAATCCAAGCTTTTAACAAATAACAAATTTCATTCTTTGAAATCTCTGTTTTAAAATTTAATTTTAATCCTCGTCAACAAGATCAAATTTACATTTACTCGAGAATGAATTCTCGTGCGAATATTCAGCTCTATTCTCTTCATACGTGTGATCACTAGTTATCGCACATTGTGCAATTTTAACGCAGAAACATTAAACATCTTTTTTTCATCATCTGGCCGTTAATTTTAAAATGTTCTCAAAAAAAAAAAAAAAACGAAAACAAATTTTGTAATTTCAATTCGATGATATTTATTCTAGAAATATTAATTTGAACCTAAATATTCTAATATTTATTCTAAAATTTTCCCAATAATATTGAATAATGTTGATCAGTGTTGATACGATTTTTCTCAACGCCGCGTTTAAAATAAACAGATAACATTCTGTCAAGTTGATTACAAGTAGATTGGATCATTTTTATCGCTCGATATAATTATCGTGACTCTCTGTGACGAAATTCGACATCGAAAGTTTGCTTTCGTAACGATTCAGTTTACCCGGTTTATTCTTGGAAGAATAACGCCTCGTACTATCGTGTCTACGGGTCAGAATGTGAGTATTTTTTTTCCATTCAAAATCTTTTTTTTCTATTTTTTTTTTTTTTTTTTTTTTTTTTTCAATACTAACATTCTTTCACCTCTGTTATCGTATCGAGCGATAAAAGCGATTAAATAATTTAAAAAAAAAACGAATAAGAGAAGCAAATATAAATTTTCCAAGGAAATAAGTTGTATTTGTACGTGTATTTATAATTTCGCACGATCTTCCAGCATTGTTTGCAATGTTATCATAGCTATTATAGAATCAAGAACAACAGGTGGAATGTGAATGGTATTCCATATCATCACCAAGCATCCCTTCCCGTCATCCTAAGCATCCCTTGTTATTAAAAAGTGAAGATAAAAAGACGAACAAGAATAAAAAATAAATAAATAAATAAAATAAAATTCTATCGTGAAGAATATTTTCAATCACGGATTTAATGTAAAGAGATATCATTTAAAATATTTAAAAGATATTTTAATGATAAAGAGTAATAAAATTCAATAAAAAAAAAAAAAAAAAAAAAAAAAAAAAGATTGAACGTTGAAGTGGCTTGAATAAATGATTTTCAAATCGATGAAATTGTATGGAAAGAAACGTAAAATGTAAAATTCATCTAGTGTCTTTTTACTTACGCAGAATCACAACTTTCTTATCTTCATTGTTCCACAGTCTTATTTCTCGCGATCCCCGATCAATATACAAATGGAATTTAATTAATCTAAATTGTATGAGTAACATAGTTATAACGGTTGCTTACCTAACACATTGTGATAAACTTGGCCTGATCTTTTTATATCGGCCATATAATCTATAATTAGATAATAAATTGACGCAAGAATAGCGATTTATTGAAATGTTTACTGAAATAAGTATAGGATAAAAAAAAATGTAAAATCGACAACATTCCTCGTTATGCTTTGTTAGCTTAATGATCGAGGTAAGAGTTTAAAAATAACTCTTACAAGATACTTTCATCAATTCTTTCTCGTATCGATAATTTTACTACACTGATAAAAATCTAAAATAAAGGCATTGGACACACTCGATATCTTTAAAAAAAAAAAAAAAAAAAACGATCAAAAAGTAAATCTCAAATTATACAAATATAAGCCTCGATTAAAAAAAAAAATCATATTCAAATTACAATAATTCGTAAAAATATTCGAACACTATCATATAAAAGAGACGATACATTCACAATATTTTTGATCCAAATTTAAGAATAATCAACCATCATCATTGTCCAAACGATTCCCAATGAAGATATTTTTTGACGAGGAACAGCATATAAAAATTTACTCACAGAATACACGATAAATTCTATCCAAATTCTTAACACGTGATCTACGTACATCTCCGTGGAGGAATAACGATAGATCCATATACGAGTTTCGAATAATCAAAAATGCATCGTTCAAACAAAATGGAGATTTTCGCATTTTCCAATATCTTTTCCATATTTTTCTTTCTTTTCGTTCGAAGAGAATTCATTCGTTCAAAGACGATATGTTTTATGAAATGTTTGGATTGATATTCTCGATCCAAATTTTTCGAAACGATCGCGAAATCGAGGGCGCGAAATACCGCTCGCGTGCAAAATACGATATATTTCTAATGGGGTGGTGGATATTTTTTCGTGATGGACGAACGAGCAAGCGAACGCGTATGCGGAAAATTCATTCATAGCCGGTAGAATGGCTCGGGATGAACGAGCGTCCTTCGATTCACGAGAAATTTCGGGTCAACGGGACGGAGCTGGGATAGCTGGCTGCACCGGGAACCGGAAATGAGGTCGAGAATGACGTCATCGCGTTCAGTGCCGTTCATTCAACCCCCGGGGACAAACTGGGTCACCGGGCCAACTCTCACCCCATTCCCAACCATTCGAATCGTGGAAATGATACTCGGCTCGAGGAAACTCACGCACATGCAACTCTCTTCTAACCTCTTCCTCTTCCTCCACATTCACCCAGATTCGAGAAGATCTCCGCGAGATTCTCTTCTTTTTTTTTTTTTTTTCCTCTCCTCCTCCTCTTAGGAAAATGCTTTCTTCAAAAAGCAGAAAGATTCGTCATATAAATCGTTCGGCTCGATTGGTTTGAAAATTGGTTTCGAAGGATCGAGTATTATATTTTCTAAATTTTCGTGAAAGTGTCGAGATGAAATATTAACGATCAATTTTTTTCCCTTTTTGTGTCTCGAATGAAAGTTTATATATAAGGTAAGAGGGAAATTTTTAAATTATTTAGAGTTATTTAGAATTTAATAATTCTTGTTTGTTAAGAAAAATTTTAGAAAGGGATGTATGAAATATATACTGAGGATTCTTATGAAGAATCATTGTTTAAATAGAATTCGCTATTTTTTCTCGAAATTTATTATTTCTTCCATTATCCATATCCTTCTTTCTTTCTCTTTTCTGCAATTTATCTCACTTTTATTCTTCATAAAGAAATCCACGTATTCGTCTAAAATTTATTACCCTAAGTGCAAAGTTATTATGTAAAATATTGCTTCTTTCCTCTGCAAAATGGAAAATTATTTCCATAAGAAACGCAATCGGTATAAATAAATAAGAAACGTAAAAACAGATCTCTAATCGAGGAAAGGAAAGGCAATTTTTCCATCCACAGTTTCAAACGCGATCGCGCAACCTTAATAAATATCTCTTTATTACGCTCTTCCAAGTTTCCAAACCAAGTTTCCTTATTATAAAACAATTATATTCTCACATAGCGAAACACTGTCCAATTATTTTATTAACGAACTGTAATTATCTACACTTTATCATGCTTAATCGTCTTCTCGAAAGTCAGTTCTTCGACCCGTGGAACGAATTATCTCTCCAGAAAAATCTCTCATCTCTTAATCAATTCTCCTCCTTGGAAAAACAATTTCAAATCAAACCTTCTATCATCAATCTTATTATTTTCAATTTTCACAATTTATCAAAAACATTCCTTTTCGTGTGGAAACGTGCATAATCGAGTTAATCATCCGTTCCAAAATCTTTCAAACATTTCTTTTTCTTATCTTATGTCGTTCTTGTGTTGCAGTGCGCCTTCCACGCGACCGAAGCCGTTGCGCGCCACAGCGTATTTGGCGATTAAGCGTCGGCACACGGCACCAATATATAAACATAAACACGCGGCGAAACATATATAAATGTTGGACAGAGATGCCGAGTTAGTTATCATCCGTGCATAATACTAGCGGGAAGATGGAATTCCTCAGCTTCGACGTGAAGAATCACACTCTTGAGTTGCGGAAGGCGGATGTGCCGAATCCAGGGCCGAACGATGTTCGAATCAGAGTTGCTTATTCGGGCATCTGCGGGACCGACCTTCATATATTGGAAGTACGTCGTCGTTCTGCTTTCTTTATCCGTTAATCGCGTTCCGACGAGAAGCTTTCGTTCGACGGCTTTCAATTGTTGATTGGATATTTGGAATAACGTGAAATTTCCTCTAAGCAGAACAATCCAAGATAACGTATATGAGAAAATTCCCTTTTTCTTTAATTAATGCGTTGATGTGGAGATCTCTGCATTTCATTTTGAGCAGTATGTCTTTTGTTATGAGTAATGAGCATGATGGTACAAAGTAAGAAACGAAGTTTGAATATGAATTTTTTTTTAAAAAAATATAGTATAGAGAATATTCTTAGAATAGGAATTCCTTTTTCTTTAATTAATGCGTTGATGTGGAGATCTTTGGAATTTGCATTCCATTTTGAGCAGTATATCTTTTATTATGAGTAATGGTACAAAGTAAGAAACAAAGTTTGAATGTGAATGTCTTTAAAATAATATAATGTAGAATATAATGTAGAAAATCTTCTTAGAATAGGAAAAATACCAGACATTCGTATGTCTATTTGTGATATTAGATGATTAAGAAAGATAAGGAGAATATAAATTGTCTTAAATTGGCGCCATCCAGGAAATTGTTACATAAAAACAAGAAGGAATTTCTTACATTGGAAAGAAAAATATTGTCGAGGGACAATTAAAACTAACTATTGTTATTCACTAACAATAAAGAATTTGATTTAGTTTCTTTTTTTTTTTTTTTTTTTTGATTCAAACTTTAGATTGAAATTTCATTTATATCTGATAAGGACGAAGCATATATGTATTTTTTGTTTTTTTATTTTATACAAAATAATCTCGTCCTACTAACGTTTAAATATTTCACAGCAAACACAATCTACTTGTTTGAAATTTTATACGATGATATGTGTATTCCTTTCCTTCCTTTTGAAATACGATCGCAATTTTTTGTTTATTTTTCCTGTAATTGCATGTAAAAACGAAATGCAATATCGTATGTGGAAAAAGATGAATAATTAAATATCTTTTTTCGCGTGAGCATTACGTTTTTTTCTTTTTCTTTTTCCTCCTCCTTCTCCTCCTCCTTTTATTGTTCTGACCTCACGAGACTTTACTACGCCGTTGCGATCGTACTACTAAAAAAATTGCATAATTCCTTGTAACACATACACAACAAGTATTTCCAGAGATAGACATTATGACCGCGTTAGCTTTTTGATAAATATTCACGAAACACGATATCAACCGTATATACAGTGCGCTTTATCGTTCCTGTGCATGTAACCACATTATACCGATTGGAATATTACCATGGGTATGACAATAATTCCCGCTTTTTTTTCCCTTTCCAAACGATGCGAAATAAATCTCGTGATACCGGGCCGAGACACGACAATGGAACGTTTCGTGATAAGGAAAAGTTCAATATAAAAATAAAAAGTAGATGGAATAAGTTGATAGTTGTATCGGAATATGATATCAGTCGTGAAAATTCTAGACGTTTAAAAAAAGAGATGAACGAAGAAAATTAATTAATTTCGATATTCTTACATTCATATATATTCCATTTCTCTAAAATTTAAAATCATTCATATTCTGTATAATAATTTTTTACAAACTACAACTAATGAAAAAAATTCTATTTCATAGGGATCGTTTCCATGCAAGAAAGATGGCTTTCTCACTCTTGGCCACGAATTTGCAGGCACGGTGGACGCGATTGGTTCCTCAGTGAAGAACTTCAAAGTCGGGCAAAGAGTGGCTGTTGATCCTAACAGTGGATGTAATACGTGCAACTACTGTCACGATGGTTCTTATCAGCACTGTAGCGCCGGTGGCATAAACAGCACAATAGGGATTTATAAAGACGGTGGATTCTCCACTCACGCTATCGTACCCGAAAGTCAGGTTCGTTCCTATTAATTTCACGATCGAACGAGCTAAGTAAGTTTTGTTAACTTTTTTTTCTCTCTTTTTTAATTTATTCAGGTGTATTTAATACCAGATGACGTCGAATTACATCAAGCCGTCCTCGTTGAGCCTTTGTCGTGTTTAGCTCATGGATGGAAGAAACTTAATAGCGTCAACGTTGGTAGCAACGTGCTCGTAATTGGCGCCGGAATCATTGGTCTTTTGTGGGCTTGCATGTTACATTTGCATGGGCTTAGAAAATCCGTGACGATCAGCGAGCCCCAGGAAAAACGGCGGAAACTGGTGACGAAACTTGGTAGGGATGAATCTCGTCAAATATTCTTATTTTTAATTTGCAAACGAATTGCGTTGAATTGAAAAAAATAAAGAAAGATAAAAAGTTTTTATTCTGAATTGTTCAGTAAGACTAAGAATATGTTTTAAACGTCGTATGTTTTAAATTAAATAATGAAAAGGATATCCGAGCGAGTGTATGAATTATATAATTGACGTGCAATTCTCTTGATAATTAGCATTATTTTCTATAATGATGCTTTTTTTTAATTAAATAATTAATCGAATTACAAAAGTTATCATTGATGAAAGAAAATTGCGATGACTATATTTTCTAGATCTGGATTTCGAGGCAAAGACTCCAGAACAATTAAAGAATTCGTATGACGTGGTCGTGGATTGTAGTGGTTCCGCACCCGCTATAGAAGCAAGTATTCCTTTATTAGCACCAGGTGGTCGTTTATGTATATTCGGAGTTGCCAATCCCAAAGCTAAATTCAGCATCGAACCATTCCAGGTAAATTAATCATAATTGTGTGTCATTCCATTCCCACGCATCTGAGTCATCATTTTTTTATTCGTTTTTTAATCGTTTCTTATTAAAGTAATCAATGGATAATCGGATATAAATTAATTATTAATTTAACTTTTATTCTCCAACAGGTATATTTAAAGGAATTGACGATATTAGGTGTAAACATAAATCCTTTCTCATTCCCCAGAGGATTGGGTTTATTACGTGCAATGGCTGATAGATATCTGAATTATGATAAGTTAGGTATTAAAGTATTCTCGTTGTCGCAATATCGTGAAGCTTTGGAAGCTCTGAAACGAGGCGAAATCAGTAAAGCAGTCTTCAAATTGTAAAAAGGAAAATTAAATATGAAATTAAATAATAAAATAAACATTTTTTAACAATAATTAAACATGTTTCATTATTTTGTTCTTAACATATGAAACAATAAGGTAATAATGTAAGAAAAAAATTTTTTACGCAATTTTCGTTTATTAAAATTCAATATTAGCCTAGAAGTAAATATAAAATTGCAAACTCGTAAAAAGGTCATAAAAAATCTTACTTATTCGAGATTCTACGTTTCTCAGCACTTATTATATGTGAAAGCTAGGAGAAAAAACAGGAAACATTCATTTGTATTAATATTATGGTATACATAGTGCAATTAGAATTACAAAATTACTTATTTTCTTAACGCATAATTAGAAATAAAAAAACTTCCTATTATATTCAAATATTTGTATAATTAAATTTATTCAATATTGTTTCTTTATTAATGAAAGAAAATATTAAAAATTAATTTTTTTAATGAAGTTATTTTATAACATTTCTTGTTATTTCTCATTACCTTTCATATTACGTCCCGGACGTATAAAGTAATTTGCCGCGATATCGATATAAGTCTTTCCAGCCTACAGGTCATTACAAATATTTTTTTAAGTTTAAGTTCCAAAAACGATCCCTGTTATGAGTATGCGGTCTTTTTATGCATTTGTTAATATAATAAAAAATATTCATGATCATAATTGTTATAAATAATTTCATCTACAATATACAATCTTTGATCTAATTCTAGAACAAATTTTACATGCTTTATCACGATCAAGATACAGTAACATGTATATTAATTTTTCTTTCTTTTTGCCAAACATTATATAACAAGGCAACTATAGAATATTGTTATTTCGAATTCCTCTAAACAGGACATTAACAAATATTTAACACATCCAAGATCAAGGAGATCTATACCATTTAGTTAAAAATTTTTCTAATTATCACTTAAAGTTATTGAATTGGAAAAATCAATTACAAAATAAAATAAAATATAAATAAACAGATAAATATGTATTAAATGTAATTAAAAAAAACAAAAATGAAAAAAAAAGTGTATATGACTTAGATCGAGAGATAGACATATAAAGAATTATATAAAAATTTGCAATGATTGTGAAAATAGTAGAGTTTTATATATAACTCTTTCTACTAAATTCAAGAAATATAAATCTTATTTATTTATCTTACTTTGAAATATGTTTTATCTTAATATCATAATATTTAATTTTTTTTTTCCTTATTATAAATAGAAAAAAATTATTCATTAGAAGTTTTATCAAAATATATTAATCTCGAATGTGTTAAATTGAACGTATTTTTGAATTCCTACTATAAACTATGTTAAAGGCTGATATATTTATAACATTATTATCAATCACTTCTTTGTGTTTATCAGTTGTACTGACATATGAAAAAGGACTAATATATCTATAAATTTTAAACTATTAATAATATCATTACTTTTTTTTTTTACTATGTATCACTATATATTTTTCTGGAATGTTAGTTTGTACCTTGCCAACATTTATTATATTGTTGGCCCCTAAAACTTGTATTATATTCGCTAATAATGATTCAATTTCATTTGTAAATAACTACAAAAATAATCATCTAATAAAAGTTAAAAACAAATTAGGCTCCTAAAGATATTATAATATTTCTAATGTGTATTAAGAATAGTGAACCATAGTACTATCAGCAACCATTTTGATAAGTTGCATTGATTTGCTGCTGCCCATTGAAGTCCAGGATAATTAATATTTGGCGTGGAAATTTCTGCAAATTTATATTCATAAATAATATAAAATAAATTTATATTATATTATATTATATTATATCATATTATACTGGAACAGCAAAAATTTCTATACAAAGCAGAACAAAAAACAACATACCTTAGAATAATTGTAATAAATAAAACTAACACTACCAAAGATCCTGAAGAAACTTGTGTTACTCCAGTCCCATAATAAAGAGCTTGGCCACATGCTGGTGGACACACAGGGACAGTAGTTTCTGCGCAAAAAAAAAAAAAGAAAAATCTAGAACATGCTAACTACTAAACTCAATAAATAAATGCACTGAAAATCAAACTATTAATTATTATGCAAAATAAATAAATAAAACTTATATTAATAAATAGGGATAGGTATTATTATTACATTAACATGCACAATCTATAACATATATATACATATTTATGGATTCTACAATTTCATAGCTATAATTAGAATTAGGAAAATAAAATTAATACTTTATTAAGATAAAATAAATAATTATAAATATATATGTATGTATATATAAACAGAGAGAAAAAGAAAATATATGTGTGCGTGTTAAAATACATACCAAATAATTCAACTTTCGTTTCTGCAGTTCCTAATTTATTAGCAGCTCTGCATACATATTCTCCATACTGTCTCTTTTCAATTGTGATCACTCTAATCGTTGTATCTGTATATTGATCTGCAGTTGCAAAATGTGATATGCTATAATGTTGATTATTTGATAGTTGAATATCATCCTTCAACCAAACAATAGCTGGTGGAGGATAAGCTTCTACATGACATTCTAAATCCATGTCATATTGTAGAGCTTGACCAAGTCTTGGTCTAGGTGCAGTGATCACAGGTGCAAATTCAACTTCTACATTAATATTTCGTCTAGCTCCACGTCCTACTCCATTTTCAGCTACACAATAATATGTTCCACGATCTTCTTTACGAATTGTAGAAATTTTCAATGTATTGCCACTATAATATTTTGGTTTATTTAAAAGAAATTCATACAAAGATAAAAGAAACAAACAAAAAATAATTATCTACCGGTAAATTGATCCTCCAGTTGGTAAAATTGCATTATTTTCTCTTCGCCATGAAATTCTAGGTGTGGGAAAACCACCAGCATAACAGTCAAGTTGCACTGGTTGTCCCTCAGTAACAACTAGAGATCTAGTTGAATTATCACTTATAATAGGTGGTCTACGAACTTGCAATTCCACATTTGCAGATACATAATTATTCAAAGATATTAAAATTTTGCATTGATAAAATCCAGCATCAGTCTCTTGTATATCTTTTATCTGAAATATGCATTATGTTATTACTTAATTACAATTTATAATTAGCTATAATTAAAAATATTATATGTATTAAATTTAATATTAAATTACTTGTAATATAAAGGTAGATAGAGCATCATCATATCTAAGAGCAAATCTAGTATCTCTTATAATTAAAGAACTACCATGTGAAAGAGGTAATTGATCATTAGCTATATTTTTATTAATTTTTGTCCATACAACTGGAAATTCAGGGGCATATTGAACTGAACAACGAAATTCAACGGAATCGCCAATATCTTTAATTTGTTCTTGTGAAATATATGATATTGTTGGTGTACGTTGACTATTAACTGAAAAATATAGTAATATTTCTATTTAAAAACATTATTCTAATTATAATAAGCAATATTGTATATTTTATATAATATTATTATATTATACTAATTCCAAAAAAAAAAATATAAACAAATGTAACAGATAATATATAACTAATTGCATAAATATTATATTATGTTGGTTATGTATAAAAAAATATTCTGTAAACATTAGATTTCACATAAAGATTATTGATATTTCATTCGATTAAATAGTTTATATTAAACAAATTTAGGAATATAATATTTATTTTATATTCAAAATAATATATGCAAATAAATATCTTTTACCTGTATATAAAAGGGCTAATACGAAAAAAGTATGAAGAGTCTTCATTGTGACACACCCCTGATGCTATGATGTTCTTATAATTCGAATAATCTTTTAGATTATTCTTTAAGTTTCTGATTATTAATTAATTTTTTTGTCAATATTATATCCACGTCTTAAGTTACATTAACAATGTTGACAACATTATATATCGTTCTTATTATTATTAGACGCTACTAAATAATAATCAAAAAGAAAAGGTACTCACAGGACAGGTGTCTTTTGATCGAAAATAAATATGGCGAATGACGCTACATTTCTAATCAAATGAAATACTGCAAATCAAAATATAAAATGTGTGATATAAATAAAAATATTAATTTTTCTATTTTTTAAATAATTGTTTCAATATTTTATTTTGTTTCTTTATGTATAATTTTTTATCTTTGAATTAATAATTTTAATAAGGTTAATAAATATGCAATTGATTTACTATGTTCATTCAAAAATTTCCAACGTAGTTATAGGAAATATACAAGAAATATAAAATAACAAATTCAATAATAATAAATTTCAATAAATTGCATTTATTATTCTTATAAAAAAATAAAACTATATAATTTCACTAAAAAAAATTGTTAAATAAAAATTGTAAAAGAAAGATTTTATTCTCATTTACATTAAAAATAATAATATAATAAAAAATATTTCTAATCATGATTATTGATCGCCTGAAAGAATAAATTTTGACAATAATTAATAATTAAATATTTATATGTTCTCTAAATATACTTCTTTTCATTATTTTTATTATGAAATTGTAAAGGTGAATAGGTATGTCATACAAATTACATAACAATTACAGTAAAATGTCAAAGTAATGTACAGTTAACAATGTACAGATATTTCCTATTGATTACTTTTTACTAAGGTTTTAGTTAGATACAAAGGCTACATTATTTGAGATCTATTTTTATATTATTTCAGAAAAAAAATATAGATATAATTATATAACTTCAAAATATTCAATATATTAGGATAATGATATTTTGATAATAAAGAAATTCAATTAATCCGAAAAAAAATATATCTTTTAATTATTAGTGTAACATTTTATAAATTTTTTATTTTATAATTATTTTTACATGAAAACTAATATAATATAAAGATAATAAATATTAAAAAATAAAAAACTTCTTAATTATTAGAAAAAAGCTAATAATTAAGCATAATAATAAGAAAAAGCATTATTAGCAAAGTTCGTTATTCTTAAGTGTCGATGTTGCGTGTGAACTTACGCTTATCCTTCTGTTGGTATTTCAAGTTCATAAAAGAACCACTTTGTAATACGTAACATATGTTGTGCTTATTCGGTAACCATAGAGATTCGAAAACCTCATTGTCCCGTGTATTTCTCTATTGCATACCTATACAAGGGTTAAAATCCTTGATGATCTTTTACGTGTGACATGCTAGTGTCATTACGTTCATACTAATACTACGCAAACTAGTGTATATGTCATGCAATGTATAGAACGTAAGTTGAATATTATGTGTTAATATGTGTGTGTGAACATTTATATTTCTACTTACATAATATAAATAGTATATCATATAAACGGAAAGATATTCAATCTAAAATGATTTAAAAAATTATATCTTTTAAAAGTTTAGGTATCAAGAAATATAATATATCAATGTGATTATAAATCTATGAGAAACACTCATTGTCATTCGTTATATTTGTAAATAAAATACTAAATTATACGATAAATATATATGTATATAGTTTGAACGTAAAAGAATATTGAAATACGAATCATGTTTGCGATATATGTTCTATTCATGCAAAGGCATGTATATAGTTAGTATTCGTAAATAACATACGCATGATCATGTGTGCAACATATAAGTATCATCCTACCACGAGGAGGTCAGTATGTGTCACAGTATTGCAGTGGAAGTTACCGGCATCATCTGACTAATCAAACATCGTTTGAAAATTAAGAATATCTTACAGAATTTTGAAAAAAGTGACAAAAATACAAAAATTGTTTTGTTAAGAATTAAGAATCAAAAAAAACACAATTAATTACAATTATTATTTAGTGATTGTGGGCAATATTAATAGTTTTTAACATTTCTAGCTATGAAGAAATAGTTTGTATACATAAAAGTGATTCATTTTTAATAAAATTACAAAACAATAATTAAACAATAATCGAAAGAAAAAAGCCAAAGATTAAAAAATATGATATGTGATCATACATGTTAATTAATTTAGAAATATTTAGAGATTTATATTTTGTCGATTTTCATACTGTGAATTGACATCAATTTTTTTTCTTAATTATTGTCAGTTATTTGTTAAGAATTATTGTTTTCCAATAATGAGATATATATTATGCAAATAAGATATCAACAATTAAAATTATAAATTATTAATGATTGAAATTATTAATCAAGACGAATTATAAAAGACAATGAAATTATATAAATAATTAGCAATTAAATTGACAATGAAATAGAAATTAAATAAAGAAGAAATATGTAATAAAATGTTCTGATTAAAAACATACGACAAAGTATCTACATAGGTACAAAATACATGCATTTTGAAATATCAATTATAGAGGTCGTGATTATCTAAAGATATCATGTCGTACAACGAATTTATGGATCTACCTTGAAGATCAAATATGAAAAACTGGAATATTTATATTTTTTCTGATGGACCAAACACATTCAAATCTTTTCGGATTGGAAAAAGTGATAATCATAAAATAGCAGGCTACTATTTCATAATTGAAAAAGAGAGGCTAAATGACAGCCTCAAACTATGATCGATTTCCATTTATTCGACGACTGATCAGATGTGATTATCATGAGTTGTACATGTAAATGTCGATCGAATCGGAATCTAACTTTTCATCGATTTATCGTTTTCTATCGATACATTATCGATCGATTAGCAAGTGAAATAAAATTATAAGTTAAAAAAACATTTATTGATGAATATAGTTGCATTTAATTTCATAATAGTTAATCTTTCTAAGAAAAATCGTTATTAAGAAAGAATTTCCGGTTCTGATATTGTAATATTACATATAACAATTCAATAAGTTTCTTGTTTATTTTTCAATCTCTGTAATTTGCATAATTGCCATGAAAATATGAAAACATTTATAAAATTATTATCATTCAATACTAATAATATGATTGTATAAAAAGTTGTGGTATTTTGATATTTTCATTATTAACGTATTGCAAATTAATATCATTAAAATGAAAAAATTGAACTTGCTCTTAGTTAAAAAAGAGAGCATTCTATCATTTGGATGTACAGAATGACAAGATTGTCGCGAAATATGCATTTTTTTTAAATATCATCGGTGACAGAGAATTTTTTGGCATTATTTATTAAATTTAATTGAACGCAATGGATAATAGTGAGCTTCAAGTCGAAGATGAAACACAGGTATTATATTTCTATATTCTTTTTTTTTATTTTTTATTTATTTTTTTCTTTTTATTTTCTCGTTAATAAATTTTATGATCTATTTTACGATCTACATATAAAAGATCTATATGAATTTTTAATGATACTATTATGAATAAAAACAATGAATATTTTAAAAATTGCATCGTCATTTTATCTTGATCTAATCAATGAATCTTTCGAATAAAATGCACGTAAATAATCGATTATTAAACTAGTCACGCATTATTTATTCTATAATATGCTATGCAATACAAATGAAAGATATTTACGTGATAAATGTTTCTATAAATAAATATTTCATATCATTAAATTATTAGTAGTACATAATAATAATAAGTTAGGTAATACGAACAACATATTAATGTATATAACTAATTGAAGATTTTACTAACAAAATAACTATCGAAAAATAATAAAACATTATTCTATATAATTCTAATTTTTTTATTGAAAAACAAATAAATAATTTAATAATTTAATAAATATATATTGGATAAAATATAATTAATAAAAATTATTTGTTTAGAATAATCACAGTAGACGACAAAGTTTGTCTACTAGCAATACAATTATTACCGAATCAAGCTCAAATGAATCTCAAACAAATGTGAATACAACGGGAACGAGGAATTCGCCATCGAAAGCATCATCAACTAGTTCTTCACCCCAAAAAACAACTTCAGTAATATCAAATTCTCCTACTATGAACAAAAGCGTAAAAATTGGAAATAACAAAGAAATAATATACGAAATGAATAAAAATGGTATTCAATCAAATGAATCGCCAAAAATTAACAAGAAATTATCTAGAACCAATATTTATCCATCGGGAACAAATTTGACTGCTCGGGACGCTTTTGGTAGGATTCAAATAAATTTTTTGATTCTTTTTTTTTTTTTTATTTTATTTCTTTTTTCTTTAACTTTTTTTATTTAAATTATTTGAGATGTAAAAGTTTTTTAATTTTTTTCTATTTATATTTAAAAAATATATAAAGAACATTCGAATTAATTAAGAAGAACTTGAAAAGAATTCGATATATATAATCGGAATAAGTATTTGCAATTACATGTTGGCCTTATAGTTGAAATAGGCCTAAGTCAATAAACTACGATCAATATATATATGAATGTCAGTGTGTCACGAATAATAGATATGAATAATATATCCGTAACTTCATCGCAACCGTAAAGACTTTATGACTATCGGACCATCGTCAAACCAACACGTGTCTCTTATTATTATCTTTCTTTTTGATTTTATATAACTTGAAACTTTTAATGATGATTACTATATCCTTTATATTACTTTAAAATTTATATGACATACGCGATATTGAGCATACATTTATTACATGATCTGGATCTTCAAGGTAAAAGGATGTTGATTAGTTTTATTTAACTAATTTAAGTAAGGTATAATAACAGATTAAAATTTCATGCAACAGATGCTGACAATTTCATTTATACATTGAAAAGCAATTATATTTTTTTAGAAAAATAATATTTTTATATAAAGTCTGTTTATTTTATATATGGCAATTATTTAAAGAATAATTATTTTACAAATAGTTACATAATTACAGATAGTTACATATTAATATATTGAATTTTAAAGTTTTAAATTAGTTTGAAAATGTTTTTATCCTTAATAGGTCCTAAACTTACAGTACCAACGACACCAGAAGATACACCACCATTACCAGGAACACCAATATTTTCTAATGATGTACCAAGAGATTCTTTGTTACAAAAGGATTCATCTTCAGAAACGGAAATAGATCCTGAAACACTTTATTTCCGGTCTGTAATGACATTAGTTCGTAATCAATTAATTTTTTTTAACTAACTGGTTTTCTTTGACTTATTCTGATTAATTTGATTTTATTTTTTTTTCTTATAAAAAAGTAAATTCAAAATTAAATTAATTAATTTTATTCATAATTAGAATTTTAATTCTAATATATATTATTAAATTATATTATTATAATATATAATATTTTATTGTTGTGTTATATTTTAATATTTTAATTAGTAGTTTAAAAAAAATAACAGTATGTAAAACAGGCAAAAATAATATATCTAGTTATATTAGAATATTCTTATCAAGGATATTATAATTAGAAAATAATATATGTATATGTGATATTACAAAAGCCACGATGTATAAAAAAAGTTTATATAATTAATTTTCTTATTGCGTGACCAGCGAATTAGATTATTGCGATTTTATGTCTTAATATGTTTATCTGATTTCTTTCGTTCGTGTCTAATTTAATTTTAGATTTAACGATATTATCTATTTTCTTTATTATTAGATTATTTTAAAAGAATCCTAATATATATTTAATAATCTCATTTCTTTTTCAAAGAAATTATTTGTTCGTTGATAATTTTAAAATAAAATTAAACAACATTTAAGTAATTATAATTTAAATTATAGAAATTATAGAAATAATATTTGAAAGTCTTTAACAATTTTTAAAAAATCTTAAATTAGCATAAATGATCTTAAAATCATCTTAAATCGAAAAAATAAAAGAAATAAAATAATCTTCATACAATTTTAAAAACGTCTTCAATTTTAAAAACTTAAAACGACTTGAGAATGAAATGACTGAAGTAATTTTATGATAAATAAATATGAAATAAATTTATAGAATTAACTTTAAAATTATTTTAAATAATCTTGAAATAATTTACTTTAGGATATTAGTTTATAAATAATGCAGTTTTTAATAATCTTTTAGGAAAATTTAATATGAAATATTTCTTGATTAATAACAATTAACAATAAATTTTAATTATTATAATTTATTAGATACGATAATAATACATTATATATATATACACATATTACTTGCAGAGATGGTCGTAGACGCATTGATATGGTTTTAGTATATCACGAAGAAAATAATGGAGTAATGACTGAATTAGAAGCGCGTCGAAAGGAACAAAGACGTGTTTTTCAACAGAATTTATTAAAAGAAGGTTTGCAATTAGAATTAGAACCAAAAGAAAATTCTTTTGACGGAAAAACTTATTTCTTAAAGTTGCACATTCCATGGAAAATTAAGGTTCAATATGCTGAAGTAATGAATTTGAAATTACCCACTAAAAGATTTATCACTATATCTGTTAAAGCTTGGGTAAGTTTATGAAATTTTTCAAAATTTAATTACTTATATTTATATCAATGTAGTTTTCTAATTTAAAATGTCCTTTAAAGGAAATTCTTATCTTTTAATGAATAATTTTAATATTTATTTATATTATTTTATTATTAGCAAAGCAATGAGGATGTAAAAGAAAGTCCGAAATTTTGGGAAAGATGGATACAATGGATAAAAGAGATACATACTTGGGATACAAAAAAGTATCCGGAAGAGCCTAGCTTTTATGATAGCATTGATTCTGGCGATCGAGAAGAAAGGTAAAAATGTAAAGTAAATTAAATATTTATTTACTTATATATACTATATTTTTATAGATTTGTAGTAAAAGATAGAGATACAGCTTATACTCCTGCTCAAAGATCTTTAATAGTAATGCAAATTTTATTGAGAGCACGATATGATGAAAATCACGAAAAGGCAGGTATCCGAAGACTTTTAGCAGATGGCACTTATCTTGATTGTTATTCTCTGCATGAGGGTCCATATAATAAACCTGGATTAAATGGTGAAAATTTAGATAGATACTTATTATATTTAATATGGGCTAGACCTTCGCAATGGTAATTTTATTATCATTTATTTTTTTAGTTTAATTATATTATGAATAATATTACGAATATAAGTGATTGTATTTTATTAAATAATTTTTATATATCTATTTTCTATCTTTATTATTTCTTTTAGGTACAAAAGACAACCTCTATGGTTAATCAGACGATATTTTGGAGAAAAAGTAGCTCTTTATTTTGCATGGCTAGGATTTTACACAAAATGTTTATACGCACCAGCGATTGTTGGCCTTTTGTGTTTTATGTATGGCGTAGGAAGTATGGATGGACCTGACAATGTACCGAGTAGAGAAATATGTGATTATAATATAGCAGGTATTTTTATTTTATACAATCTTAATCTTATTTCATAATTTCTCATTTTACTAACAAAAATCATTTCTCTTAGGAAATATTACATTATGTCCTGTCTGCGATAAAGCATGTACCTATCAAAGACTCGGCGAATCCTGCTTATTTTCAAAATTAACTTATTTATTCGATAATCCTGCTACTGTCTTCTTTGCTATTTTTATGTCATTTTGGGGTATGCTATATAATTTATTTTTTTTTTGGGGTATAATATATAATTTAATGTCATAAAGAATATTTTTTATTTTTTTTCAATGTTTTAGCCACGACATTTCTTGAATTATGGAAACGAAGACAAGCTGTGATAATTTGGGAATGGGATCTTCAAAACGTTGAAAGTGAAGAAGAACCTCGACCTGAGTTTGAAACTACGGTAAAAACATTTCGAATAAATCCTGTGACCAGAGAAAGAGAACCTTACTTACCAGTATGGTCTAAAGCTTTACGTTCTTGTGCCACGGGTTCTATAGTATTTTTTATGGTAATTATATATCTCGTGACATTTATTGCAATAAATTTTATTATAATAAATTTTAAATAATAAATTTTAGATATGCGTTGTTTTGGGTGCTGTACTGGGAACTATTATTTCTCGAATATCGTTAGTATCCGTATTTTATGAAGGTGGAGGTCCATTTTTACAGAAACACGCAAAGATTTTCACCTCTATGACTGCTGCCCTTATTAATTTAGTGATTATTATGATCCTTACACGAGTGTATCATCGTTTAGCACGATGGATGGTGAACATGGAAAATCCTAGAACACAGACTGAATACGAATCTAGTTTTACATTCAAGATATTTTTGTTCGAATTTGTCAATTTCTATTCATCCCTTATTTATATAGCCTTCTTTAAAGGAAGGTTTTATGTTCATCCTGGAGATGCTGATGCAAGAGCTACAGAATTTTCTCGTATAAAAACAGATGTGTGTGATCCAGCTGGATGTTTGTCGGAACTTTGTATACAACTTGCTATTATAATGGTAGGCAAGCAATGTTTCAATAATTTTGTAGAAATATTATCACCAAAAATGTGGAATTGGTGGCGTAAAAGAAATCATATTGCTGCTACGAAAGATCATGGCAGACCATACACTTACTGGGAGAAAGATTATCAATTGCAAGACCCTGGAAGACTCGCGCTCTTTGATGAATATTTGGAAATGATTTTACAATATGGATTTGTGACTTTGTTCGTCGCTGCATTCCCGTTAGCGCCATTGTTTGCGTTATTAAACAATATAGCTGAAATACGACTAGACGCATATAAAATGGTAAAAGAAGCGAGAAGACCATTAGCAGAAAGAGTACAAGATATAGGAGCTTGGTATGGTATATTACGTGGAGTAACTTACGTTGCTGTAGTATCGAATGCATTCGTTATTGCATACACGTCAGATTTCATCCCTCGTAGCGTATATGCTATCGTTTACTCACCCACAGAAGATTTAGTGGGTTACATTGATAGTTCTTTATCAGAATTTAATACATCAGATTATCGAGATGATATGAAAAGCGATATGGATACTCGTCATCCGGAAACATGTCAATATAGAGGCTACAGAAATGGACCGGACCATGCTAACGATCCATATGGACTAAGCCCACAATATTGGCATGTTTTCGCAGCTCGTTTAGCCTTCGTTGTTGTTTTTGAACACATTGTTTTCGCTTTAACTGGCATAATGAGTTATGTGATACCAGCCGTGCCTCGTTCTTTGGCAACCCAACTTCAACGAGAACGTTTACTTGCTCAAGAAGCTAAGTATGAAAAAGGTATAAAAAGTAGAGAAGATGATGATGATATTTTATCGATGCTTAGAGAAGCAGGTAGCATTGGAAGAGCTGCAGGTGGTGGTAGAGGTAGTTGGGCAAGACGCTTTAGTAAATTAAGCGATGGCTTAGATGCCCATGTTGATGTAGCTTCCAGACATAATAGAAACAGTGACGGTTCGACTGTATGGGAGGTAACATGATTTTAAAATAGATTCATAGATATATATAGATTGTATTACTTTCTTAGAGATACTTAAAAAATATTTTTTAAATACCTCGCTTATTTGTACAAAAACTATTTACTTATATAGTTATGTAAATAATATTTCTGATAGCAAAATCCTATATAAATATTGGAATAACAAGTACAAATAAATAGAATACTAATTGTGATATTTTAAAAAATTGCATAAAATATGCGAATAAGAAACAAAAAACAATCAAATTAACATGTGATGTTGTAATAAATGCCAAATGTATATCAATACTTTTCAAAGATATACCGAAAATTATTTTAAAAATTTTTAACATTTGATCATATGATTAAATATATGTGTGACTTATATAATACTTTCAGTATTAATATATACGTAATTAAAAAAATCCTCTTTTATAATACATTGAATATGGTACTCTATTTTCTATAATTATACTTCTTTAAATAATTTTTAAATCATAATATTACATAATAGAAATACGAAAATACCGGTTAATAAAAAATATAAATAATAGTCGAATTGTGTTTCTATTGCTTGTTATCATTCATCATCAGTTGTTAAATATTTAATAATGTAAAGGACAAAGGATTTTCTCAAAATTTACACAATATACTCTTTATTGTACATAATTTCAATATTTCATTCTCCATTTTATGCTTGACATTATTACAATAATTACTATAGAATATATTTATAATAATATACATGTACATATTTACTTTTTTTTTTGCTATTGATTCACGATTTATATGTATAATTTTATATGCATATTGGCATATAATTCATTCCATACTGCACTTTCTTGCGTCTTCTGCTTCCTTTTTAAAATCTAAAAGTGTATCACAGTTGTGTTGAGGGATAGATAGGGATCTTTTTTTTACTTTTTTCTTGTTTTAAAGAAAAGGAGACCATTCGGATGACTGAAATCGATATATAGTCCATTCAGTCAGATCTCCGGATCTGATGGACACATGAATTTAAAATTTTTTAACTATTCTAATTAATAAATTCTAAATAAATAGTAAACGAATGCGATGAAATGTATCCTACATTCCTCAATCTGTTTATAATGTTATAATATGCAATATTTATCCTATTTATACAATCATTTACATTTTTTTTTAAAAATATATCGTTATAAGCGTTTAAGTGACAAATCATAAAAATATAATTTATCATTTCATGTGCAATTTTAAAAATGAGAAACAATCTTCATGTTTTCTTATTTGCTTTTTTTTATTCTAAATTTTCTACGAATAAAATCATTTGTAGCGATCCATCTTATAATAATATATATTCTTGTAATATTATTGCTTTGTTTATGCTAAATTTACATTTTTTTGGGCATTTCGTAGAAAAAAGTGTATATATATATATATATATATATATATACACACATATACGTGTATACGCATGCATACGTGTGATAAAGTTATTAGATAAAATGTTTTTTATAAATAAATGTTTTCGCCTCTATATTATTGCAGAAATAATTTTGGTTTTTTTTGCTTATTTTTATCAGTATGTGTATTAGAACTAACATGCATTATATTGCGATACATGATTCAGATATGCAAAATTATCAAAGCAATTCTCTTCTGTTAATTTATAAAAATATTTTGTAGATTTGAACAACAGAAATTGATATATATATATATTTTTTTAGTTAGGCAAACTGTTGTACAAATTTCATTTTTAAATATCTTTCAAAGATGAATAGCTTCAACTTAGTTTATTCAATCGAACAGGATATAAAGCCTTATATTTACTATATAGTCACTATATAGTCATTTGGTAAAAAAACCTCTAAAAATATACTATATGCGATAAAACATTCTATATCCTTTCGAAAAATAAACTTTCAATAAAAATATGTCACATATATTAAAAAGACAAATTGTAAAAAGGAATGTAACAGCATCTCATCACGTATAAGTTATATCACGATAAAATTTTCGTTGAATTATTCTCTCGCATCAATGCATTTACCAATTATGCTTCAAATATTTGACTAAAAAATTGTGGTAAATACATTAATATGGAATTTTGAATGCATTCCTATGAAAGTTTTTTGTAAAAATGTTACATAAACAGTATGAATTTGTAAAATATACTGTATAAGCAAAATATTCGATTCAACTAATCTTTCTGAGTGGACTAAATCTCGATTTCTAAATTCCAAAAGATGCGATTTAATTTAGGTAAGAGGTAGGAAGATGTAACACTTAACTAGATCCAGGAGGAGCATTGAAATTAAACATGGTAGTTGGTGGACGTCCCGGCAATGGTTTTGGCGGTAATCTTGGTGTTACCGATCCTGAAATTCATCATAAATATTGTGAAAAAATTATAATGAAACAATTATATGCAAGATGAATTTGGAAAATTTAATATTAAAATGTAAAATTTAAAATATAAATCATATAAAGATTTCCAATTTTATATGAGGAAATTCTTGATATAATCTAATATTTTTACCATTAGGTTGCGTAGGTGGAAGTTTTGTAGGACTGGGTCCATTGAAAGACATATGTCTTCGTGGATGAACAGTACTCGAACACGTGTTTTCTAACGTCGAATTCCGCCTAGCGAGTAGCGCTGAACAACTTGGATTTAACGTTGTAGGAAGGCGAGGTGGTAACATCACGGAAGGTAAATCTTTTCGTGGCGGTAATGGTGGTGGAGACGTACCATCTCGTGGAGGAAGTATTGGTGCATTTGGAGCTTGTCTCGCCTATATATCCAAAAATAAATGATACAAAACATGTTATAATATAAAATACATAATTTGAATAAAAAATAAATTAAATGAAATTTTTTTAATAATTTACCTGTTGTGGTGACTCACTAATAGAACTTTCTCGTTTCCTATGAGATCTTGGTGGCAAAGGAGGCGGAGGTTGAATAGCAGGTATGTGGCTAGGAGAAGGAGGAGGTGGCATAGCAGCACTAGGACTTCCACTTGATGATGGCATACCAGTTAAAGCTCCCATTACACCTATTGTACCAGAATTAAAGCCAAAATGATTCTGTGGTTGATGATGCGGAACTGGCAAATGACCAGGTGATCCTAACTGTGGACTGCTACCTGGTGAGCTGATCGAAAGTCCCGACATACTGAGAGGACCTGGTGAACCTGGAGGTTGAGCTGTACCTGTATTAATAGTAACATACATCTACTATCTAAGCATACTACATAATAAAATAAAAATAATTTTATTTAAAAGAAATAAAATTTGTAAAAAGCGCATGCTAAATTCAATATTATAGCATACAAACCTCCTAGTAATACAGGTGCAAAAACAGTGTGGTCCCCTACATGAGAAACTATAATATGTGAAGTGTGTGGAGGAGTTTCTGGTAATTCTGGTGGTGGAGCTTCCGGAGGAGGATCGTGTAATCTAACACTTGAAGCTACAGCTTGCAATGGAGCTGGTAATTTACCGCTTAAACTTCTAGCTTTAATGCCTGGTGATTTTAAGTTTAAATCCGGCCATTTACGAGACTACAAAAAAAATAATAATTAATAAAAATGATATTATTATACGCATGCTGTATTGTAATTTAAAAAAAACTTACAACTCTAGGAGGTTGTCTACAACCTCTGGGTTCTACTTCTAAACTTTTATTATACAAATAATTGCTTATATCGGCTTCTTTCATATTAGGATCAAAAGGTGACAAATTTTCAATGAAATGTCTTATTCTAGGCTCCACTAAAAGACAATACGGTTGATTTTGATACTGCTGAATCTCTCCAGTTATTTCTGCCACTTTTCGCCGTTTACTAAAGTTTATAAGTTCTGGACTTCCTCGTAGATAATCCGGATTACCTTCTTCAATGTGTAAAATATTGGTCAGGTACATGCCTACAAAAATTTATTTATAAAAATTTAATCAAAAATTAAAAAATTAAAAAAATTTAACAATTAGGTTGTTTTATTCCTTATTATTTACCAAAAAATGGTACACAAGGTGGATTAATAGATCGTAATTTTTCTTGATATTTTCGAAAATGACCATTATTTAGTTCTCGAGCTTCTTCGAGAGCTTTTTCCAATCGTGCTGGTATTTGCTGTAAATATAATAAAATTTATTTGTTTTTTATATATTAAAATTAATTAAAAATTTTAACATAAAAACATACTTGAAATGTAAATTTTAACCTAAAAACGGATGCAGATCCCATTGCGCTAACAATTGCTAATACACCATTAAAATTATTAAGATCTTGAAGCACCATCATAATTTCAATTGCTCGCGATACAATTGCGACTCTCTCTTCTAAATTTTCAGTTTCTACTATTGTTTTTTCCAGCCACCGTGTAAACTATAAAAATTAAAAATTATTTAAAATTTTTTTAAAATATGTAAGATGAAATATGTATATATAATATAAAGTATATAAAATATTACTTACATTTGTTGTATGTTTTATCATTTTTAGTAAATTAGGTGATGTTTTCTCTTTATCTTTCTTAGTCCATACTGATCCAACTAATTCTGAAGGTTTTACAGTTCTATACAACTCAAACTCTAATAAAGTTAATTGTCTTGCTAATTCAATTGGATGTAACTATAATAATAAAAAGTGACTTATTTTCTACATAATATAAATAATATTAATTATATTTATAATATATTACCGTTAATATTCCCCATTCTTCTTCAGGAACTTTTAGATGCCACTCAATAGGTGGTGGAGATCGTTCAAAGCTAAATGTAATAGGTCGTTGCTCTGAAGGTTCACATTTTCTTTGCACAATTTTTATTACTGAATCTACCCATTTTCTCATAGATTTTCCACTTACTGTATCTAGAAACGATTGTAATCTTTCTAAAAGATTTCTATCGCGTTCGAAATCATAAAAATGATGATCAACCTGATATAAAAAATATTTAAATAAGTATTATAAAATTATAATAATTTAAAATAGTTATGTTAAAATTACAAACCCAATGTCTTAAAACATTTAAAACTCTGAATTGAACAGGTTGACAAAATTCTTTTCTATATCTTTTCCAATCTTCTCTAACAGTTGTTTTACAACCAGAAGATTTTTCTTCCTCACCATAAACTAATGATGGATCCGGTATATCGAATCTTTCTATTAATAAAGTCAATAGTTCCTGTGGTGAACAGAAACTCCTACAAAAAGAGAATAAAAATTTGTAATTATTTTAATAATAAAATTTAATAATATGTTATATAAATTTTAAAATATTTATGTACCTATAAGTAGTAAGGAATGTTCGTACAAAAGCTGGATCAGCATATATATGATAAGTTAATCTTTCTACCAATTTAACCAAAGTTGCACCTTTAATTAATAGTACACCTCCATTTTCTCTCGCTTCTAAAACAATATTTTCTGGGCTATCCTGTTCGGCAAATTTGTATAAATGTGGTGGAGGTAACTTTAAAGGATGCTTCCTTTCCTCATCTAAAAGGATACTGTCCAAAGTTCTTTCTAACATACTCTTTGTATTCAACATTACAAGATCCGCCATCCAACTATTTTTATCTTCGACGGATTTGGCAACAAGAATAACATTAGGGTGGTCCCTTGGTGCAATTTCAAAGGCATTTTTTAATTCTAAAAAATAATTACATATATTTCATTAATATATGTTAATATATGTTCATTAAATATAAAATTAAAATTTTAAAAATATTAAGATATATAATTATATATAATATATAATATATTAAGATATAAGATTATAATAATTTTTTTTTATTTATTTACCTTCAGTATCCTCTCTATCAATAATATCCACTTTTCTAATAAAAAATCTTTCTTTTAAGCGCAGTTCACCTTGGTGAGCTGGATGACCTACCACACCAACTGCTGCAACAGTAACGCTAACCCTTTTACCACCACTTGGTTTACAAAGAACTAACAAACCATCGAAAAGAAGCGCTCTTCGTTCTGTTAATCTTCTTCCATTACTTACCTTTCCCAACATATCCTCTATATAAAAAATATAATAAAAATATACTACTATTAATTTATATGAAAGAATAAATAATAAAAAAATAAGAATTATATTTATATTTTTCATACCACGTATAAATTCGTTACAAGATTGTCCAACATCTCTTTGATCCCAACCATCGACAGTTTTTTGTAATTCACTAGTTTTTTCTAGTGCTGCTTGCCTTCTTGCTCTACTTTGCATTCGTAAACCTGTATCTTTTTTTGGAAGACTCGCCGTAGATTGTAATAATTCCATTTGAAGTGGACTTAAAAGACCTTGTACTTGTTCCAATGTTTCACCATCTTCTATATTTGGTGTACGTTTCTGTAATACCTAAATAATATAAAATATTATTCAATTATTAGAATAACGTACATAATAATATATAATTATAAAATTATTTTTTATAAAATATACCTTTATATAATGAAAATATAAAAAACAATGCCATACTGGTTGTAATAAAAGTTTTGGCAAATAATATTTGACAGCTTCTTTAAAACCATGTCCTGCTGCTCTTAATGCAGCATTAGCTTCAGGTCTCGATAATAAATTCGTTAAAACTTCTCGACAAGCTGGACTATTAATATCTTTTGCGTACCTAATATTAAAATTTGTATTAGTAATTTTAAACCGATTATACTATTAATTAATAATACTATACACACTTTATATAAACATCAAATTCTGCTGCTTCTGCTAATTCTTCAAAACATGAGCCAACTGTAGGTGTTTGTTTTTCTTCTGTAATTTCCATTATATCTTCTAAACTACCAAGTAATGTTACAGTAACTTCATAAATATCCATAATATTACTAAAAAGTATTTCAATTTCAGATTTATCTTGTGCTAATTTTGCAATTTCTTCCCGAAATACCTATTTAAAAAAGGAAAAATTATTTTTTACTTAATTAAAATTTTTTTTAAATAAATGAACTATTTTACCTTAATTATCATATGAAGTTCACGTAAATAGTGACGTTCATCATGTATAAGATCCCGAACAGATTCTTCATAAGTTTGAGAAACAACTGCACCTAAACCACTTTGTGGACCTTCTGCGTAATCATCTTGATAAAATAAGTCCATTAATACCTATTAAAAAATGACTAATTATTTATCAATTATAATGTAATTATTGATACATTACATACAAAAATATGGCATAAATATGCTTTTTAAAAATTCACATTACCATATCAGCACACATTGCAACCCTTATATCTTCACAAGATATCTCCACATGACGTATGTTCTTGACATAATTTCCAGCTAACTGAAGAGAAAATAGTCTTAAAGATTTTCAGAAATTAATGTTAATAAGTAATATATAAAAAATATAATAAGAGCTTGAGATTATTATTAATAGAGATTGACAGTCTTTACCAACCTTCAAAATATCTGCAGAAATATATTCCAAAACTCCTACCACAAAAAGACTAACTTGTAAATCAATTTTTTGTTGTAATACTTCCTGTTAATATAAAAATAATATTTATATATTATATATTTATATAACTATATTTATATACATAAAAATATGTATAAAATAAATTTAATTTATTTTATTACTTTTTGTAATAATTGATGAATTTTGTCAACTGGAAGAACTAATGGTGATTTCTTTTTTCCCTTTTCCAAGGCATCTCTTGCATCTCTGAGTGCCCATCTGTCAATAGGTGTGGGAAATGTACGTCTTACTCTTTCTTCCACATCTTGAGGTGTATGCGGTGGAGGATGACCACACAGCATTCCCAACAGCCTTAAGATTAAACTCTCAACATAGTCTAAGGCATCTTGTCGTGCTTCAAGACTAGGATGTACTTGTTCTAATACCTATTTTATATTAATTAATTATTATTATAATAGCTATCATTCAGAAGAAAAAGATTATTTAAAAAAAAACAAACATATTATCCATGATTTAAAATTGTTACCTTTTTAGTCATACTTATTTACTATAATATATTGATATAAAGGATATTGTATATGCAAAATTGTTTATAATTAAATCATTTAATAATTGTTTATAATTTATTCATTTAATAATTAATTTTAGGATACATGGATTATTGTTATTTAAGTTTAATTATTTAAAATAAAATATTTAATAATTATATCTATATTTTTTTAATCATTATCATTTTTTAATAATTAAACAATATTGTAATTATCAATTGAATTATACTTTTAAAAATATATATATGTGGAAGAATAATCATTGAGAAAATAATTAAAATAGATACATAAAATACTTAATATGATAATTAATGATTTAAAAAAAACTTCTTTTCCAAATAAACTTTTCATTAATAACTTATTCTCATAAAAAAAAAAAATAATTAGTACATTAAATAACAGTATCCTTTATTCAAGATACAGATACAAACTGTTTTTAACAAAGTTGTATTACAAGAACATGCAGTGGTTAATTTCCAAAATATTTATTTCGTATGACGTATATGAAACATAACATTTAGATGAATCCCAGGATCGAATATTATTGTTACGCTCTTGGGACACAACAAGCTTGGTGGAACCTGAAAGGGCATAAAATACTCGCATGCATATCGCGCAACAATGACAATAGAACGAATCGACGAAAGCTTATCGAGGGCATCAAAGCATAGTGAGACAGAATCATTATAAATTTCGTATTATAAAATTCGAAGAGAATACCTTGCGTAGGGAGTTGACAAATACTCCCTTCCACTTCGCGATGTTCTCTTCTTTCTGAAAGTCGTAGCCTGACGGCTCGCCTACCACTGACGCCGGCGACGAAAACATCTCCACTGTCACGTCCCCGGACGTGTGTGGATCCAGCGACCGGCGGTAATTCGGCCCGCCACCGCCAGATGTCTACAATTTTCTCGCAAGTGGTTACTCCAATACACGTTTCTACAAATACAAGATCCAAGCCTAACCTCATATTTCATGCATATAAGGCAGGGATCAACAACTGTGTTCAACCAGTAGAACTAAAACAATACCTGTCTTTTTTTTTTTTTTTTTTTTTTTTTTTTTCTTAAGAATTCCGATTTTATTTCTTGATTTTACAATTACTCCATGTTTTCTAATGCCATTAATCCGACCTTTTTAGGGCGTGGTTGGCAAAAGTTTTTAGAAGTAAAGAAAATTCCAACTTCGTTTTCGGGACCCTAGGATTTTCCAGGATCTTTGACAACACTACCACGTTTTTATATATACGTTTCTTTTCTTAAAAAAAATCACGCACCCGATAGAATGTTAGCACTATAAAAAATAAAATACACTCCGGAGAGTTCCCAAATTTTACAAACAGCAACATTTTGTTGGGAATCACAAAAACTTGACAGAGACGTCTGTCTGTCCGTCAGTCCGTTTCTCAAGGCACAGACATCTCTGAATAATGCGACAACTAAGCTACTTGATAAAATTTCTTTAAGATTCGTACAGTTGTATCACTCATTAAATACATCTCCGAGGCTAACTCGAGAAATTCCGAGTTATGTCGTTTGTACATTTTATGCGATATTTTCACTTGAATTTTTGTCAGAACTTAATACGAATACCACTACTATTAAAGAATACTATTGCGCGACTCGCATCGATCGATAACTGCGATAATACTGTCTCCAACGAGATTTGCGATTTCGAGATATTTCACTATTATAATATCGATTTTGACAATGAAAAATTTTTGAAATTTATATAGTAGATTTTTACAAAAAATCTATTTAATTTATATAATAGTCTAAATCTATACTTTGAATTTTTATAATTATTCTGAAAATAAATTTATATAATTTTTGAAATTATAATTATTTTAAAAAATGAATTGTAAAAGTTGTTAATATTGACGAAATATTAATCTAATAATGCATATTATAATATTATGAAAATTATAAAATTTAAAATATAAATTATAAATTTAAAATAAAAAAGATATTTAAATAACAATAATATTTTAATTATTTTTTAAATTATTTTTTAATTATTTTTTAGCTACATTAATTATTAATAATATTATATATAACAAAAGTTTATACGTAATAAGAATGTTATATATATTTCAAGTAATTCTCACTAGATGGCAGTAATAGGATCATTAATGGATATTATTTCATAAAACACAAAATTGATATGAAAGATATTATTTCATATAATTTCGTCAAATAAATCATTATAATAATTATTAATAAATTTATTGTTCATTTAATACAATAATTAAATTATTTTTCTATTTTTATAAAATAAAATTTATAAAATTTTATAAAATTTTTTAATATTAATACTTTTTTTATTTTTTAATATTAATAAATTTATTATTAATAAATATTGATTATCATATTAAATATATTATTGTTACAATTAAATTACCATTAAATTTATCATTAAACCTTAAATTTGTCTAATTTGTTTAATTTTTATATATTAAATTACTTTTAATAATATATTTTTTATATATTACTTTCAATATTTTTAGTAATATATATTCAATATATTTAAGTAATATAATATAATAAAGATATATTATTAATTAGTTTTTACGTTACAGAGAAACATTAAATTTTAAGAGACATTAAAACTTTATGTTACAGAGACTCATAGTTAATAATATATATTTTAATTTTCGCGCGAATTTGAACGATTCGTACAACTTCAGCCAATTATAAAGTTGCTTACAAAATTTATACACATGGTGTCAGTCTAATGTTGAAAATCGTGAGGAAGGGATGTGTTACTGATAGAAGTGAGTAATTACGTAGAATTTCTATTGATAGGCTATTATATTACGATTTATAGATTATTAGTACCCTCATGATTAATATGTATTTGTTTAATCATATATTAAATATTATTCTATTAAAATTGTATTTGGAATCTTTCTTATCGTATTATATTGCTTATTTATTTGACATTTAAAATTAGCGGTAGTTTGTATTATAAATATATTTAAATCACGATTTAAGTTAAGTTATTGCTTTATTTTAATGTAATTTTAATTTTATATACTTATTTTATTTTCGTTTTGATTTTTATTTATATATTATTGTTTAATTGTCGAGATGATTTGTATAATAGTTCATGTACACGCTATAATGATTGATAAGTTTTTATTTCTTTTAATATAAAAAGATACAGTTGCTATAACTTTTTTTTATCTTTTTATATGAAATGAAATAAATCACCATAATCAATTTTTTTTTATATCTTTTTCTTATTTTCATATGTATCTTTCTTCTATTTTTATATATATTTTCCAAATGCGTATATCTGTATATCAATTCATATATTATTTCTATATTTATTTGTTTCGATGTTATATTCGAAGTTGAAAACATTTTTTATAATAACCTTTTGAAGAAATTGGCGATTTACATCATATTACTACTCTCGATATATTTCGACTTGCCACCGACGAACATTCGAGTTGACAAACAGAACTCTCTCCAATTTGTAATTCGATATGTCGAAATCACTATGCAAGATGTTCATTCTGCTATCGAAAATTGTGTGACGTTCGGACGCTTTTCTTCAGGTGAGTGATCTATTTCTATAATAATATTTATTTCCATATTTCTTATTTCTTTATTTTTCGTATTTTACTATTTAATATATATTTATTCAATAATTTATTGAATATTTCTATAATTGATTTATTATTTCATTTTTTTTTTTTCGTTTATATGACTATTATATGACTGTAACTATTAAAATTAGTACTTTTTATTTTAAATTTTTAAAATGAGCATGGTTTTATTTAATGCAATATTCTTTTTTATTTCATATATTTTACATAATACATTTTATACATTTTATTTTAAAAATATAATTATATTATGTGCAGATTAATAATTGCTGAGACAATTTTCATGGCGGGAAAAAAGGATTTCAATATGGATGCCAAAATGATCGATGTAATACTTTATCTTTTACTTTTCACAATTTTTCACAAAGAATAATAGTTTGATATTTTTTTAATCAGAAATAGATAAATTTTTAATTTCTTTTTATTGTATTATTGATTAGTGATATAAATTTATTAAATAGTTTAATATAAATATATTAATTATTGGGAATTCTAAGATAAAGCTTCAGAAAAATAACAATAATTTTTTCAAACGCTCGCAAAAAAGAAAGGAAAATATCAAAATAATATTTTTTTTTATGTTTTTCTCTTTTAATACAGTTTTAACTTATCTTTATTTTCAGAGAATCGCGATCTGTAAGTCAGTTCTTGTTCGTAACAATATTTTCAATATTTTTTAAAACAATTTAATTTAATTTAATTATATATATGTGCTTTAATTTAATTTAATTTAATTATAATAATAATTTGCTAAATTAAAAGTGTTTGTTTGATTATAATTTAATTAAATAAACATGTTAATAATTTTTTTTTTCATCTTTAAATATTCATTTTGAATAACATATTATAAATATATTAATTATTGTAATGTTTAAATTAAAGTAAATTATAATGTTTCATTTTTTCTTTTTTATAGTTTTCATTTTTTTCTATTGTTTCTTATGGGTTACTCAGTATGGATAACACTATAAATTCTTCGCATCTAATGGTAAGTTGCATACATTTTGATTTCTTCGTTCATTCAATCATATTAGAATGAAAAAATCCGAGTTGATACAAGTGATTGTACAGATTTTTTTCACAAATAGTGATTGCTATTTATTATATCTATGAATAATAACATTTTTTGTGTGTTTTATTTATTATTTCAAATTAAGTTTTCTTATGCATTGCATTTTTATATATAAATATGTATGAAATTAAAAAATCAATTTTAATTTATAATTTATAATTAATAATCATTTTTAATTTCATTTTTTTTATTTGATTTTCAAAGTAAAAGACAAAATTCTGTTTTTTTTTTTTTTTTTGTTAAAAATAAATATATTTTACGTATAAGAAGATATTTCGCGGCAAACAAATCTCAGAATCAAAGCAATAATTTTTGAACACTATTTTATAAGTTTATAAGTATATGATAATTGCTCAACAATTGACGATGCCTTAATGTACGATATATTTTTCATATTATATGTGTGATTAGGTTATGGAATTACATTGTTACAATTGTTATTCTTTCTAATAGTGTTTTCATTCATTATTATTCAATTTTATTACAATTAATAATCGTATAAATTATATCATTTTTAACATTCTTTCTTTACAAATTACACGAATTCTTTCAAGCGTGAATATACATAATTACAATTGAAATACATTTTTATCATGCAAAGACTAAAATTCGTCATTCAGATTTCAAGAAAAATGGTAAACTTAGAGTATGAAAATAATGTTAAATTCAGATATCTGAAACGTTTCAGAACTAGATGTCCTTTGTTAAGAATATTTATTACTAAAAATAATCTTAAAAAATATATTTTTTTTGATTATTGGATATCTTTTATTTATAATTAAATAAGCATTTTGATAATTTAATTTTTTTAAATATTAATAATTTTTTTTTTAAATATACTTCTCAATTATTATTAATATCTAATAATTAAATTTGTTATAGATATGAACTGAAAAAGACAAATAAAATAAAAGAGACATAGTTACAAAATTCTCTGATATTTACTTACAAGAGAATAATTATTTATTATTGAAATTTAGCTTATTTCAAGAACCAATGGAATAGAAAGAATCTCATTTTTTTTTTTTCATTAGATAAATCTTTCAATTTTTATGATATATAAATAAAATTAAAGAAATGTTTAGTTTTCTGATGAATAAGCTGCATAAATAAATTATTTAATTTTTATGTTAAAAATATTTTTAATTTTAAGCACATTAACATAATTAAATTGCACAATTCAATTATTACATGATTTTCTCCATTCTAAAAAATCTTTGTGATACATATTATTTTGTTCTTCATTCTTTTATTAAATGCAGCCTTTTTTATTTCCAAATCTTTCAGATACAAATCTAGATCTCTTATTTTTCATCAATGTCTATAAATTTTATCATTCCTAAATTCTTTTATTTTAGAAAATTAAATTCTTAAATATTTGATTTAAAATCACTAGTTATTAAAATATATGTGCATATTTCCTCATATTTCCTCTGATCATATATAGTTTAAATCATATATATTATAGGTTATTAAAAACTATGATGTCAACATGAATGTAGTTAAGTTATAAATAGAATCTTTTAGATTTGTGATAAATAGGATTTATAAAAAAATTATTTAATTCTTACTTTTAGATAGATTTATAAAAAATAATTTTAAAATCTTCAATAGACAGGATATTTAAAAATTAGGATGTAAAAAATGAGTTTGTTTCAGGATCCTTAGGAGCAGAGAAATATATTCTATTTCAAATAGATCATTAATTAAAATAGTAGCATAAATTTATTATGAATATATGTTTAATAGAAGAACATTGATAATTGATATATATTTTTTTTAATTATCAATCATTTTCATAACAAAAAAAATATTAATAAGAGGATTTAAATTTTGTTTAATTCATTTTACACTTCTTTTTTTGTTTGCTTTGAATAACAATAAAGAATTTTTTACATTAAATTTATTTAAAAATGAATTAATTTTTGTGTAAAAAAATTAAGATAAAATTTTCAACTTTTAATTGAGTAACTTGGAAATTTTTTAGGATTATAATTAAAAGGAAAAATGAGGAAATATTCATTTCACTAATAGATTTAGAAATAATAATTTATATAATTAAAAATCGAATATGAATTAAAATTTTAAAAGTGATAAACAAATTTGATTTGTATTATAAATATTTATTATTAGTAAAAAAATATTAAAAAATATCTTACAAAAAAATTGATATTCGGTTTGTCATTACATTAAATAAATAATCGTTCGATAATTATATAGAGTATTATATATAAAAAATGATGATGATTTTTAATGAAATTGATTCATGATTCACCGATAATTTTTCACAACGATACATCAAATTTCTTTGTTTTCATGCTGGTCATCCTTTTTTGACTCGATGTATCTTCTTTGATAAATAATAAATTCATTCCAATATTATTTGTAATTTTTCATAGTTTCAACTGCAAACAAAAAAAAAAAGAGGTTAAAAAATATTTTAATTTAAAATGAATAATCTCTAAATATTTAAATTATACAACTTATATTATATTACAGAATTATAGGAATTATTTGCAAAAAATAATTATAAAGAATTAAGAATACAAAGAAATTCAAATGTGTGAAATTCAATATGTTTTCATCATTTCAACAATGTAAACAGTGGAAGTCGTTCTCGAAGGAAAATAATATTGTTAATATCTCTTGTTTTTATACTGAACTTCCCTGATCCACATTGAAGAAAACAACACATTCATTATTTTAATTGTGCAATGTTATCGAGACTTAAAGTATCAATGAAAAGGCAAATCAATCATTGCAAGTAGGTCTTTACTATTTTGATTGTATTTCAATACTACAAAGATCATCGAGTTTATCTAGCGCTATAATTTACAAATTGACAATTTTCTCAATGAATGCTATAACATTCATTCGAGATTCAAAATATTTTTACTTGCAAATGTTTTGAACGAGAATGCAATTACATATTGCATTTTAAAACATTATTATCATTGTTAGCAATGAATTTAAATTTTATTTAATTATTTTTATTGAATTGTGACATCTTCATAATTATTATAAAATTTTATTATACTTATTGTTATATTATCATCGAATGAAATATTGATTTATAAATTTTCCAATAAAAATATTCTTTTTTTGAAAATATACAATAAAAGTATATTTATAAAATTATACGGAAATAATATATACATACATATCGTAAAATAAATATTATTTAAAAAATTATTTAAAAAATTCGGTTAAAAATAAATATTATAGATTAAATTTTTTTTTTAATAATAACTTTTAAAA
Source organism: Apis laboriosa (assembly GCF_014066325.1). Classification (NCBI taxonomy): domain Eukaryota; kingdom Metazoa; phylum Arthropoda; class Insecta; order Hymenoptera; family Apidae; genus Apis; species Apis laboriosa. The sequence continues at coordinate 3,437,111 of NW_025221370.1, forward strand.
ATGAAAAAAAATTAAATTTCTTCCTTTATATTTACACATTAATTATATGAAATTAATATATGGTATATATAAATATATTATATACAGAGCTCAGAAATTTGTTTCCAGAATATTTCTCACTCGTTTATCCTCATTTTCGGCAATATTTGAAGTCACTTATATTTCTCTGTTATAATATATATCTCTCTTATCTCAATTTCGACAAGTTCTTATCGTGAAAAGTACTTGTAAAAGTACTTCAAACAGACTTAAATCAATTAGATCCGCATTCCTCGAGTTCCGCACAGTAGGCATTAACTAGTAATTCCATTTACGATAACATGCACATATACCATTGCAAGAATCTTGTATCAATCATCGATCCAAGTCAATTCTCAATTCTCAGATATAATTTAAAAAATAAAATTAGCACTATTAATTTCACAATACATATTTACTACGTAATATATTGTCACAAGAATCGTGATAAAAATTTGTTTCGTGATTTAACATCTTTGAAAAAAAGCGAAAAAAAAAAAAAAAGAAAAAGGATTAAGGAAGATGGAAACGCGTGCCCGTAAGGGTAATCTCCAATTATTAAACATGGTATCGAATTATTTCTGATGCAAATTGGAACGATTATGAAACAATCATGAATGATAAAAGTTCGTCTCGGTTCAAATATATATATATTATATATATATATATATATATCAAATATATATCTGGGATAATATTACGCTTTTCTTACATCACGTTTACGATCCTCATGCACACGTTCTCATCGCGAATTTCGAATACATGAATGTGATCTTATCGCGAGCGAAGAAGATAGAGAGAAATGGAAAAAAAAAAGGATAGAGAGGGGGAAAGAAAAAAAGGAAATCAGTTTCGTGTGGCGCAGTTGATTTCTTTCCAGATTTCTTTTTTTTTTTTTTTTTTTTTTTTTTTTTTTTTAAAGTTTTTTTCAAAGATGGAACTTCGAAACGTTTCGATTCAGCAGTTTTACAATTTTACGCGAAATAGTAAATATCGAAATGCGTCACAGAGGACGACGTATGTTGATTACTACGACAAATTTCACGATTAATTTTACTCTATCTTTTCGCGTTAATTAAAAATTTGCTTTTTTTCTTTTTTTTTTTTTAATATCAAGCGATAAAAATTTTTTTACTTTAGAATTAAAATAGAATTTAATTTCTAAATTAAAAGTTTTCTATATTCTTCTGATTTGATTTCTTCGTTTATGTTTAAATTATAATATTTAACGATCAACGATTGACTCTTTATTGAAAAAAATTATATAAATAATAATTATCATATAATTTAATTTACCTGATAACTGGATACGCTGCGTTTCCTTTGTATCCTAATTTGCCCGATAATCTGAAAAGTTTTTGCAGATTCTTCATATTTATGTCGAAGATCGATCGCTTTTGGTGGTTGCTATAAAATAGATTAAAAGATAGAAAGTAGATAAAAAAAAAGATTAGAAAGTATTAGGAGATAATCGATAAAGGATTTTTTTATTTTTTTTTTTAGTTATATTTTTACTTACGTCTTTTTTGATTGCAATTGTTTGCTGATTTTTAATTGCTCTGCCAGGCTCTCGTTTATCGATTTTTCCGTCATTTTGGAAAGCGCCATCAAGGTCTCTAGTTCTGCTCGTCTTTGGTCCGATAATCGTTTGTATCGTCTGCATACGTGATAAAAAATTTATTTAAAAAGGAAAAAAAAGAAAATAATAAACTTGAATAGGGTCAATCTTTTTTTGCGAACGTTTCTTTATCGTTGGAGGCGAGATTTTTTTAATTTGCTAATCGAAATCGCGCGTTTTACTATGATGAATGTTAATTAAAAGATATCAAAAGGAATATCTTTTTTAATTCGAGTAGAAATTGAGATGAAATATTTATTGAAAATTATTGAAAATTATTGAAAATATTTATCGAAAATAATTGTTAAAACTCACTCTTTACTCGTTTTTGATATCTCTTGATTCAATTCTTCCGCTGCACCAATCTCTCCCATTTTCGAAAAATTTAACAGTGTATCGTAGATGCTCATTGCATTTTCACGCGTAACTCTATGGATAAATACAAGATTAATTCTATAGAAATAATCTCCAAAAATCTTCTTAAAAATTAAAAATTAACAAGATCTAATAGACATCCTTCGTAAATAAACGAAATAGAAGAAAAGAAATATTTATACCTTTCGTATACACGCTGTGCAGACACGATTCCATTCGCGTAAAGCACCCCGAATATCGTCACGATTCCCACGCAGGTTTTCCAATCGGAGCCTTTTCTCTTATTCATATTCCCTCTCATTCTTTTCGTGCCCAAATTCAAAAAAAAAAAAAAAAAATTCGAAATCGAAGAAAAAAAAGAAAGAAAGATCGAAAATTTCCCGCACAAAATCTTCTACTCGATCGAACCTTCGGAATCGAGCGTACGTCTTGATTGTTGTTTGAAACTGTAACGCTACGAGGCTCTGATGGCGCGTATATATGTATTCTTGCCTCGAGGCAATCCCCACCTCCTTCCTTCTCCGATTCCTACACCCTCTTTCGTAATTATCTTTCCAATGTATTAAACGTTCCTTTCGTCGTTCAAGCACGATAAATCGGTATCAACTTGATTGATTTTCTATCATTTTCTCTTCTTTTCTCCTTCTCGTTTCGTTCTATCTCCCATCCTGCTCATCAGGATATATTATATTCTATATTATAATATATTATATTCGTAGGGCACGTATATTATATCCCCGAATAAGTCGAGGAGATCGAAATAATTTAAGTCTCATCGACGCGTGAAGAAGCGAGATGAAGATGGAATAATCGTGTGACGAGGATAGAACTATTACACTTTACTATTTATCACTGAATCTATGAATGAGAATTTTCAATTTACAATTTATTCAAATCAACGAACGATCCATATTTTTGTATATCCACTTTCATATTTGTTTTTTTTAGATTCTAAAGCTGTTTCTACAAACGTGTAACGTCTTGTATTATATGAATTATACACTGATTATACATTGGCGATCCCGTCCATTTCTTTAATTGTATATTGCCACATGATACGATATAGCATATAGGGAATGAGAAAGAGGATCGGAAATCTGGAGATGATTTTGCAACCGTTCGTCAAATAATTGCACAAATGGAAGAAAATTTCTTTCTGCGTAGTATTCTTCTATGTAATATTCCACGTTATTACAGCACACAATCGTGACGATAGTTTATATATACGATATTTTCACAAAAATTCTTAGATTATCTATGAACTTGCGTTATTTTATGAAAGGACGACCTTAGCCAATTGGATCTTGGCCGCATGTTTGATTCAAAGATTCGATTTCATCCAATGGAAATTAATCGCAATCGTATTTGTGTTAATGGAACGTGAGTGAAAAATTAAAATTATTTATCCAAAAGCGACAAGAGCGGTTCGTTTAATCAGAATAATCGGAAAGCATTAAAATATTAGAATCATTCTGTGTTACTTTTTCTTCAGAGTTCATCGATCGAAAGATTCGTGAGAATCCCAATTGTACGAAACTAATGAAATTTTTAGAGAGAATAGGAATACCAGATATCAAGCACATGATGTTTGAACTATATTTTTATCGAGCTCGAGTCATTCGTAATTCGAGTTGCATCCTTGAAACGTGGATTTTATCGTTCTGTTTGATTCGAAGAAAATTTTTCATTTCGATCAGCAGCGGATCTTTGTTCTTTCCTTTTTTAACAAGCGGTCATTCGGTCATTCGAGAAAAGTAAATATTAGACACGCGACAGGAAGAAAAATGCTTACTTATCTCGATAATGACCTTTTTTTCTTTTTCTTTTCCTCTTTCTTTTTTTTTCTTCCGCATTTTTTTTTCGATAGTTTCACATCTGACGCGAACGCGAAATTCTCTATCGAAAACGGTAGTGGAAGTAGAAGGGGACGAATACATGAATGAAACATTTCAATAATTAGTTGATTCGTCTTGATTCATATATGATATACGTAACTTTTTCTATCACGTGTCTATCGGAAAAATCATGCATGCTTCTCGTGCAAAAGATTTCACGCGAAAAATTAGAATCTCAATTCTCAAGAAAAACTTTTCATTCGTTGTGATCAATCAACTTAAATGATTTAAATTTCTCGAAACGATTCGAATTCGCCAATCTGCAAGAACGAGTTGTAATTCGAATTTCATCCCCAAAACGAAATAGATAGCAAATATAGGTAGTCGAAGAAAGTTAAAGGATAATTGACAAGAGTTAAAGGAAAATTGGAAATTTGATAAAATATTATAATTAATATGTTTTCTTTACCGAATAAATCTTAAAATGAGAATGAAACGATGACAAATTAATGATGATTTAATTAAAAGTTTATGTTTAATCATTCAAATCTTGCATAATCTATCTTAAGGAAATATTTTTCATATTTTAAATGGATTTTCCTCTTCGATATCATCGCAGTAAAAATTAAATTAATCGATGATTCAAGGATATCGATCGAGGATTAAAGCGAATATCCGGTGGTCAATGAAACGCCAATTTTGTTGAATGTGAATCGTAAAAATGTGTAATCGAAATATATTTGTACCAGACGAAGATAGATGAATATATATTTCGTTTTTTCTACCAACGATTCGAGATTAAAATTCGCAAAACGAACAATGAAGAAATAATTCGATTCTTACATAGAACATGTAAATATTATTTGTATTATCGTCATTGTTTTTCTTCTTTTGGATTATTCTCTTTATTTTCGAGGTTGTTACGATTCTAATCGGTGATCAATTAAATATTTCTTTCATTTTTCTTAGAATTAACTTTGATAATTTTTCATTCTATTTTTAGAATATCTCAATAATCCAACTTTATTTTCTCGTTATGTTTGTATACAATACGACGGGGAGAAGGGGAAATAAGATAAAAAAAACGAATTCTGATTTTTTTTGAATTGAAGTTAAATCGTTCTTTCTCGATTGTTCACAAATTTTTCTACTTGAGAAACGTTTCAAATTGGATTACCTAATCATTGTATACTAATTTAATATTTTTGTCATTAAATTTCTTTTATTTAACTAGAATCTTTGCTCAAAAAAAAAAAAGGAATTAATAATTAAGGAAAATTTATAATCAATGCCTCGAAAAAGAATTAAATTTTTCAAGTCCTATAAAATAAAAAATTCATATCAGTTTCGATCTCCTAGAAATCAATTGTTTTAACATTAAATGACTTTGACTTTTTTTGAAATTGAATAAAAAAAAAGTGTCTCAAAAATCTGTATTATCTATTGCAAAAGATCCACTGTATTCGTTTAATTTTCTTCTTCTATTAATCATCGAAATCGCCCTTATTATACTCCTTCTTTACTCTTCATTCATTTTTTCCTTACCAAAAAAAAAAAAAAAAAAAAAAAATTCTTTTTTGTAAAAAAAAAAAAGCACATTCGACGCGCCACTAATCTCATCAGAGCGGAGAAAAAAAAAAGAGGAGAGCGAGCAAAAAAGAAATAGAGACGAGAGATCAACGAACTATTGATTTACCTCATTATTACGAGACTTGTATAAAAATAAAAGAGGAGAAGGAAAACAAAGTTTGCAGCCAAAACACGCACACGGTACGGCAAGCGATATCCGCGGAAAGCTTTTTCGCAATCGATCCGTGGTTTTTAAACAGGCAGGGAGGTTGATGAGCGAAATCTTTTACGTAGCGAGAACCGATAAACCAAACCATGCTAATCAGAAATAAAGGATTGTGCAACTTTGGAGGCCCGTTCCATTCGATATGACACGAACGCGCTCACACAACTATCTATTACTGCGCAGTAATAAAACTTGCGAAATCGTCCACCCACGCGATCTGTGTGTGCGTATTTATGAAATAATTTTATATCTGTCGGTCACGCTCGCCACGAATGAAACATCAAGAGTCGTAAAAGTCAAACGAGAACATGGAGGAAGTGCAATTTGCATCGTGGCTTAGCTTTCCTTTCCGTCCAACTTCCGATTCTTCGAGACGATTGCAGTCGACGAGTCGGTTTCCGGGTACGCGGAGAAAGGAACGGCCACAATTCGCCCGTGACGAATGGAATTTCTCTTTTCTTTTATGATGGATAATTATTATCCATATATAATTATTACTCTCTTCTCAATATTGTGAACAGTGTCGTATCGTATTCTGTAAAGATAAAGGTTTATTTATTTTTTTTTTTTTTTTGTGACCGATGGACAATGTGAAAACGATTATAATTTCTTTTGATAAACGTAGTAATTTTAGTAGTAGAGATATTTTTCAATTTTATATATAGCGCGTTGTGTGGGCAGATGGTGTTCTTCGAATCGAGATAATAGTATTGAAATTTTGTAATTTTCTCGTGAAGAGATTTTTTTTTAATGAAAAGTATTTAAGTAGAAAATTCTATTATGTAGTTGAAGTTACGAAAGATGATTTTATGGTGAAAGAAAATTGGGGAAAGGAAGAACGGGGAAAGAGAATTCGTTCGAGTCTGTTTAAAATAGAGGGGATCTTATTCCACTAGCTTTTTCACTGATAGTAGTACGAGTCGTTTTTAATCCGACTAGAGAACAGTTCTCAAAATAAGGTTATACGTGAATAATTTTTTGATAATAAAATTACAAATATTAAGATTAATCGACACCTCACAAGCATATGAATATGTACTATATAGTAATTTTGAAGTTATGTAAAGTTTTATAATAAAATTTTTACACAGTTTTTGATTATATTATTATTATCTACGAATGTTAATTTTAAATTGATTTTATTATTAATTTTATAGATATTTCTGTTTACATTTCATATTTTTCGATCTAAAGTAAAAAATTTATTCGAATTTTTGATCAATTAAATCGTTCGAAGATCGAATAGAGTAGACATCAAGATAAACATCATATTTACCATCAGTATGTAATAATTCGCTTAAAATTTCTCCAGAGGGAGCCTCAGATATATTTAATTTATCAGGACAAAATGAAACGATATACGTAATTTTAAAGATTTCATCTCGCAATGGAAATGTAATATTTGAGGAAAGTGACAGTGTAAGGGAAGTGTAAGTGAAAAAAAAAAAAAAGAAAAATAATTTTTTTTTCTCGTATAGCTGATTATTATTTTTATTTCTTTTTCTAAAATAATCAAGAATAATTATGTAGAATCGCAGAAAAATAACGATAAAACTGTTTCGAATTCATCGATTATGATTTCGAGACAAATTACGATACAATCATATTGCCGAGTTATAAAGTTTTATGTTATAGTCTTTAATACTTTTCTCGGTTTCTACGGTAAATAAATAAATAAATAAATAATTTAAGAAAAATAAAGAGATACAGAAAATAAAAAGATTGAACGATGAACACACGTATACATAGATAATATTACATAGAATTTGAAATACGAAAATATTTTTTCGTGAAAAGTTTAATTATTATTAATAACTTGAAAAATCGTTGGTATTAATTAATATTGCAATTTTTTTCTCGCTCTCTCTCATTCTTTCTTGAATTCATCGATAAATTAATACAATGTAATGATAATCTGTATGAAAAATGAGAATTCAACAACAGTTCTTAAATTCTTTTAAATCTTTATCTTTTTTTTTTCCCCCCCAAATTTAATTGTTAAAACATTTCAATGTTATTCTGTCATTGTGATTAATTTTTATCTCTGCTTCTTCGACAATAATAAAATAACACATTTAACGGAGACGATGAAAAAATCTTGTTTACGATTAATCGCAAAAACACAAGAATAAATAATTCTTTCCTTTCCTAATAACAGCCCCATAATCTTTTCGGTTTTCATTTTTCTTGGAAAAAACTTTACTTTGAAAAATTTAAGAATCGTTGCGTTATAAAAACGATCGAGAAAAAAATATGGAACAGCGATGTAATAGTCTTGTACATTTAAAATGGATCTTCTTAAAAATTTTTGTAAAAAAAAGATCTCAGATTCTTGTAAAAAAAAAAAGAAAAAAAAGAGAGAACCATTATTCGAGCTCTGGATCGTTAAAATCCATCCGTTTCGGAAAAGATGTAACGGAGCCTAAGATTATACAATTAAATAATCATTAATCAAAACATCGAAACATTATCAATGAAAGTAGGCTTCATTCATCGCTAAAATATCATTCGTCCTTCGTCACACCATAAATTATTCTTAAAAAAAAAAAAAAATGCAACTATAAGATAAATTATTAAATCAAAAGAGAAAAAGGAAGAATGTACACAGTAGAACGTCGATTATCCAAATCGAGGTTATACAAATAACCGATTATCCGAACACAGGATGAATCATTTGTGTATCTATGCTTGAACTAACAATATTTACTTTCTTCCTCATTTTTTCTCTAACGTTGATTGTAAAATTTTAATTATTTATTTTTTTTTTTTATAATAAACATTCGTATTTAAAAATTGCTCGATTTTTAATTTCTTTTTTACGACATGTTTATGTTGCGTGTTGTGTCGTGTTCTTATAACATGTTCGTAAATTTGATTTTTTTTTTCTATTTGAATCAATTATTTAAAAAAATTCAATTATTTCTACTGTATACAGTACGTTTCTCTTCGAGAAGAATCGAAATAATAACAGTCTAAGATCGATAAATAATAAATAAATTATACTCTATGCTAAAATAAAATAAATTATAAATAAATAAATAACGAAAATGGCAGATGTTCAGGAACGAATAAAAATCGAATTAAATCACGATCGACATCGAAATCGATAAATACTTATCGAATACGATTTAATTTCTTTTCTTGTCATCTTCTTCTCTTATATATTTCGTGATTAATTACTTAGTTATCCTAATAGTTTTTTTAATTTCGGACGAAGGACAGTCCGTAATACTGTTTGTAGGCGGTTTTTAGGGTCGAGAGATCGCGTATAATATTTTTCTTCTTTTTTTTTTTCTTGCTCTCTCAAAATCTTTTCTTTCTGCTCTTGTTTTTTCTTCTTTCGTTTTTTTTGTCTTTTTTTCTTCTTCTTCTTCTTCTTTTTCTTCATTATACCTCGTTCTCTCGACCCTGTCTTCGTGCTTGCCCTGTGATCCAGCACGATTTTCGTGTTTCGAAATTAAATAAATGGATATTCTTCGCTCGATGTTTGTCGACTCTCCATTAATTTCTGAAATAAAAGAAAGAAATATTTCCTGATTAATATTAATCAGGAGAAATTTAAAAATAAAGTTTTGTTAATTTTACGTGGAATTATTATTATTATTATTTTTTTTTTTTAAATAAAACGTAAATTTAACATCTCGTTCCGGATTAATCTCCTAGATATTTGTTTTCCATTTTTGAACGATTTCTAACATCGTGATAAAATAATAACGAGATTCGTGTTACAGAGTGTTAATAAGAAAATCGTAAGTGTACTCATTACGCGTGAAAAAATGGATTTATCATGAGAAAACGGTGCACTCTTTGCATAAAGTTCACGTTTGGATATCGAGGCGCGTGCCATCGATTCATTTTATTTCTCTTTCCTCGTCCAATTATCTCTGTGATTGTACGATACAGTAAAAGAATTACGCGAGCACATGATCATATCTCGAGTTATATAATAATTCTAATTCGAGAAATGCAATTAATTCTTATTCAAGAATTATTTTGTATCGATCTTATTCGAAGAGGATTTTTGCAATAAATATTTCATCGTTCATATTTTTTATTAAAATTTTAAAAATCGTGACAAGGTGGTATCACGTATTTTAAAAAAATCAATTAATAAAGATTTATAAATGGAAAAAATTAATAAAGATTTTTTTTTTTTCTATATCAATTGTAGAATTACATATAAAATTAATAATATAATTTTTAATAAACTTACCACCGGTGACGAAAGAATATTATCCTTGTCGAGCAATTCAGGATTGTTATTAATGATTTGCATGATACGTTGCAAAGTTTCAAGTTTGTTATTAATCGCGGATCTTCTTCTGCGACCTCTGTAACAAAAAATGCGATATCGATTTAAAAAAAACGGATTGATTAGATTTTCTTTTTTTTTTTTTTTTATCTCTCTTATAAATTATACGATCGAGAGGAAAAGGTAATACGTGTCAAAAGATATCGAACGAATTGTAATTCGAAACAAAGTACGAATGAAAATATTCATATGAATAATTTCTTCTCGTTGTCTTTTCTCCTATTCAAAGAATAAAAAAATTAGAATTCTTCACGATTTTAAAAGTATTTCGAAAGTAATTCGAGAAATAATTTAATAAAGATCCTACCACTTCCACATGGCAATTAAAAAAAAAAATAATAATAATTGCTAATTAATAATCTTAATTACATCAAATTCTTGTAAAATGATATGAAATTAATTCGCATAATATATCTAACACGTTTCATAATACGTTTAATTAAATATTCTCGTATTAATTTCGTAATAAATATTCATAATTCTGAAATAAAATAAAACTCCACGTGGAATATTTTAATAAGAGAGAACAATTTTTAATCGATTTCAATCTCTCGACTACACGCCACGTTAAGCGCCTTGGACAAGTCTCTTAAGCGTGGATTCCGCATTCCGCGCTTAATTTGCACATATTGGATTCGCCATTTCGTCCATCCACTCGAAAATTTTCCAAGGGAAACGCATCACGAATTTATTTCGCCCGCCGTTCCGTTCACAGATCGATTAAAATCGAAAATTCGATTCGTCATTGGTGGATCGATCGAAAAATTCGCATCGTAAATTTTGCTCCAATCGCGCGGCACAAAGTTTATAAATAATAGAACGCTTCCCTCCTTCGGTCGTTCGCGACGCGACAGACAAACTCGGCAGTACGAGGACGAACGTCGACACGGAAGGAACGTATTGCGCGATTCTCTTAAAATTTATATTTTATATTTTGAATAAGCGTTATTCATACGCGAAAAATATAAATATATTTATTTTTATATATATATATTTTTATTAAAAAGTTTTATATTAAAAAGTGTATATCGAAAGAATGAAATATTTATTTAATTATATTTTTCATTTATTGTTTGCATTTCGAATTGGATCATTTTTTCGCGTGAATCGTATATGAAAATTTTATTTATGTCCTACTAAAATCAATTAACAAGAAAATATAAATTTTCACTTTAATGAATATATATACATAACCGTAACGTATAGTTTAAGAACGAAATTTGAATGGAAAATTAAGAATAAAGGACAGGAAAGTAAAGAAAGAAAGAGATTGAAAAATAGACTACATATTTCTCGTGAAAATTGCTGAAATAAATTCGATTCGATGAAGTAAATGGAAACAGTACTTGAACTTTCATCTTTCACGTTTTCAGACTATGAATCATCCTTGATACACATTCAAAGCGGATAAAGAATTGGCGTTTATCCTTTCTTCCTCTTCCTCCTCGGAATAGAAGATCTTTTCATTTAAATAAACCAAGAAGGAGCGAAACAAGATTGTCGATTCGATTCCATCTTCTTTATTACACCATTTACACACGTAACGAAGATGAGGAATAGAACGATGCAGAGACGAACATTTCTTCCTTCGTTCTATCCGCACAGACATTGATGCGATCCAAACGCAGTAAAAAATAGAATTGCTCGTTTTATCTCGGTTTCAAGCAAATTTTCGCGAGTTAAATTTGGTCGAGGCAACGTTTGAATACAAAATTTATTCGGATGGTATTTCGCGATAGATAACCGCGTTACAATGGCGTATCTTCTCTTTCCTTTCGCCTATTATTCCATCCGTATAACGTCAATAAATGGATATATAAGAACATCGAATTCGATGGTTTCGTTTCGTAAACACGATCTTCGTTGACAAGGAAACTATCAATGATAATCATTGACCTGATAATTTCAATTCGCTTTGTGTTATTCAGGTGGAAGAATATCATTGGAATTATTCGAAGAAATGTTAAATTGAAAATTATAAAGAAGCTATATTCTATATTCTTTTTTCTAGTTTTTTATTAGATGGATTTTTATGGATTTATATTCAGATAGTGGAAGGAGGATTAATCAAGATAATAAATTATCGAAGATGAAATTTTTAACGTGGCTATAAATGTTTGTAGGTATATATTGAAAGTAATATTAATATTGATAATGGATTAAAATTATTGGAATGGAAAATGAAATAAAATTACTGTTTTTAATTTCTCTTCCTTCGTGAATTTGTTAAAATTGTAATAGAGCATTTATCTACCATTCAAACTTCCAAATTATGAAAATGTTTCTGATTAAAGCATTCTATGATATTTTATTCCATTTTTTTATTAAAAAGAATATTTTTACATCACGATTATTATATAGCTTATAGAAATAGTCTAGAAAAATTAATTAATCCAAAAGAGAATAAGAGAGAATAATATCCATCTTGCATTTCTGTTAATATAACTTTCGACATTTGCGCTATTGTTTTTAACTGTATAGCGTATAAATAGAGAAATGTTTATTTTCCAATTTTATTTCTGCAAAATACCAGAGTCCAATCTTTAAACAATAACAAACTCGTTTCGAATACCCCTTCGATACAAATATATATATATATATTAACAGAAGAAGAAAATTTCTTCAAATTACTCTATTCCATTTCAATTCTTTCAACGAATATTATTATTACGATTCAAATATTCTATCTCCGATTTAAATTAAATCATTATATAGCAAAATATTGCACAAATTCCAAAATTACAGGAAAATTAAACTATACTTGCTCAACTATGTCAATTTCAATTCTGCCCGACGTAAAGTGGCCAAATTACAAGAGAAAGAAACGAGAAATTTCTTTTTACCCACGGAAGGGTTGATAAAATAGCAAAGGGTTAATAAAATCAACGAGCAAGAAAGATCAAAAGTGTCCTCTGAAACCTGTCTCGAGACCCACGACTTCCGCACGCCATTTTTTCTCATCTCCCGCCAACCATCATCCACCCTCCATCCATGATGATTTCCACCCTCTCGTCGCGAAGCAACAAGTTGAATTTCAATGCCGTTGCCGCTCTCGACGTGCCGCGCATACTTTTTCCTTCTCTGTCTCCGTTCCTCTCTCTCTCTCTCTCTCTTACGCGAACGAATTATATTAATACGTTACGGAAATTCGTTGGGTTAAAAGAAGCACACAGCCCTAAAAATAGAAGATGTTTGAGAAAATGTTCCTCCTCCGAGAGATTCCTGAACCCAGACTCATACACATGTTGCATCACATGTTTTATCTTTTCGTTCCTTCTTTTTTTCTTCTTCTTCTTTTAAAATAAAGATTGGTTATTTTCACGGCCACCTTGTGTACTCTATGCCGCAATATGGTCGATTCTTCGTCTCTCTTTCGCTGGTAAGAATCTAGGCTAGTAGTTCGTCCGTTTCACAAGATTTGTTCGTACGAGTAGTTTTTCTCTCTCTTTCTTCCATATTTGGAAGAGGAGAGACGGGAAAATTTTACGAGTCATGGTCGTTTTGACAATGAGATAAAAAAGAGGATTCTTTCGTGGAATCTTGTCTATGAGAAACGTTGACACCGTTTAAGAAATAAATTTTCTTCGAATAATTTTATTTTATTTTATTTTAAATTTTATTTAAAATAATTTATTTTAATAAAATAATTTATTTTAATTTTATTTTAAATTTAATTAATAGTTACTTTGTAATAATTAATTTAATGATAAAGATTTCGTTGTTTATTTATTTCATAATGCGAGAATTGAATGGATTAAAAGTGAACTCCTTTTAATCTATCAAAACACATTCCTTTGTTTTACTTTTCATCCCTTTTTCGTATTTTTTAATCGAATCCTCTGTCGGAAATATATCGTGAATTTGGAGATAAAGAGAGGAATTTAAAAAAAAAGATGGAAAATTTTCGTCAAATTTAGAGATATTCGAATATATTGTAATTTAAATTAAAGCAACAATTTAAACTAAAAAAAAAAGTGAATACATTTCGACAAATCTTATATTTTATAAAGAAGAAATTACGAATTAAAAATTGAAGATAGAAAAAAAAAATTAGCATTTTTTTCTATCGTTTCTTTTTTTTTTTTTTTTAATTAATATATATATATATATACTCATTTTTGACTTCCATTTGTAGCGAGCGCAAGATTTTTCGTTCAATTCGAACGATAATTTCGCAGACGTAGCGGGAAAGAGGCCGCTGACACACAGATAATTTCGACTTATTCGCCGATAAGAATAAATCAGCGGAGATAGGGGATCGCGTTAAATAAATTACGATAGGTTAAGTAATTACTCACATCCTCTGTAGATCAAACGCACCGAATCCAACTGGAACCACCTTTATTATCCCCTTCACCTCGCCCAATCCGATATCTGTCTCTCTCTCGGCGAGAATTTGATCCGATACCCGCCTTTGCCTGCTGTAAAACACGAAATAAATAATGAAAGTTAATTATCACAAATAATTGCTATTCGATCGTGAAGAAATTCGCAAAGAGAAATTGCGAATGAAAAAATGTATACGTAATTTATTTATAATCGATCAATTATATTATCGTTATATATTAGCCTAAAATTTGATCAAGTTAAAATCTTTAATTTAGGCGAGAGGAAGAGCGTGAAAGAAACGGATGTGATGGAAGAGTGGTTAAAGATTAAATTTGGACGATTTTTTTTGTTGTTGTTGATTTGAATTTGATTTGAATGAATTAAAAAAAAAAAAAAAGAAAAAGAAAGAATAATGGAAAAAGAAGGAATGTCGATAATGGTTAGTATAATTGGATAATTGGAAGAGTGATTATATTAATTTGGAGGATTTCGATAATCATTTTCAGTTATAAAATTTGATAAATTGAATCTGAGAAATCAAAAATCGAAAAAATGATAAGAAGAAGGATAAAATGAAGGAATGATTAGAAACGTGATTTTTTTACCATTCTTGATAGGTTTAAAATAGATGAGTTAAAAATAGAATCATTATTTCATCTTTATCGATGTATATTATGTATATTTTTAACCATGAATTCGATAAATGTATAATAATCGATAATATTATGAAAAAATTCTATAATGTTTTTCAAATTTATTATATAATTTATTATATAATTATTATTATATAATTTGAATAGATTTGAATAGATAAAAAAATCGATTGCAATTCTAATTAAGGAAAAAAAAAGTTTCTGTAATTAAATTAGATCTATTAGATCTACTAAATATATACTTTAATATATAATATATAAATAATATTCACGTAAATATAAATAATGACTCATTGCATTAAATTCTCGAAACATATATAAAACAAAATGGATTGTACGATTAAATCTCTGTTACATTTTAGAATAGTTTATTATGAATTATATTGAAAATTAAAATTAACATTTGTGCAAAATTTGATCATAGAAAAAGAATCGAAATTTGTGTAAAGGATATGCAAAAAGATTCTGTCTAAATTCCATCTCTTTAATCATAAAAATTTGATATTACAATTTTATGAGAAATTATACGACAATGAAATACATAACGATGATTTGATATTTTACAAAATAAAGAGAATAAAAAATGCTGATGATTTCTATAATGAGAATAATGAGAATCAATTATAAAAAAAAAAAAAAAGGCAATAAAATCAACAACATATTAATCAATAAATCAACAACATTTTCTTTCTTTCTCTTTCATTTCTGAACATTACCAATCAACATTAATAATTTCATAAAATTTGTATACTCTTGCACAATAAAGGCAACAAACTCAATGATAAAACAAGCAAATATATATAACTCATAAATAAATTTTACACATCTCATTCGATTATATCATCATATCATTTTACGGAAACTGGTGCAATCGTGAAACACAAGTTGCAATTTGCAACATTATCAGTCGACTAATATTATCGCGCGATAAATCGGTTGCGCAAAGAAGGTATCATAGATATAATAGATTTACAAGATAGATCAGATTTATAAATACCTATATGACGGGAGGAAAAAGCAAACAAATAAATCGAAAATATGAAACATTTTCCAATTCTACTTGAAATCCAAACAAACGATAATAAATTTCCACTTGAAATCCAAATAAACGATAAATAATAAATTTCACGTTCTCAAAAAATTAACCAACTTGAAACACTTGAAACGTATTTCTTTTTCATCATTTACCGTTAATGAGATCGTGACTTGCGAATAATAGGAAGTTACGTCAGTACTTATAAACTTACGTCAGTACAATATAAACTTTCCCGCGTATAACAGATGCGAGGAGATTGGTGGAATCGAGCTCGAGTCGTGGAAAGTAAACCGATTAATTAACTCATCGTTGGCAAAACGCCCATCGTGTCTCGGTCCCATTTTAAATTTCCAACCTGTTGCGAATTCGGTCTCTTCCTTGAAGATTGCACGTTTATCCTCGTTCGTGTATTCTCGTTTTTTCCTCACCTTTCCCGAATCATTAATATTTAAACTTCGCTTATTCCCCTCCCGTCGCGTTTTACGTGACACGATTTTTATTAAGCTTCGCCGAGTTTCGAGCACGAGCGCGAAAAAATTAAATCAAGATCAAACGAAAATATCCGTATAATCGACGAATATCTCGATATTGTGAAAAATTTGCGTGGAAGTGACGGATCACTTAAGTAAGAAAAACTTGAATAAAGAACGAATAAGAGAGATAGTCAGAATAATTAAACGAAAGGAAAAGATATCGAGAAATAGGAATATCTCTCGTACATTTTCAATTTTAAAAAAATTATTTTTTTAAAAAAAAAAAAATTAAAAAAAAAATTTGGAAAAAAATCTAATCGAAAAAATCGATCGATACGAGTACATCGGGATAAGAGAGGTAACTATGTTAAAAAAAAAAAAGAAAAAAATCCCTTTGATCCCTCCTTTCTACCCTATCCTTAATCCTCATCCCTTCCCGATTATATGCTTAAGCTTATACGCAACGCGATAATTCATATATATCGGCCAATAAAGAAAGGGAAAAGAAGAAGAAGAAGAAAAAGAAAAACCACGTGATATTGGAAGCTATGTATAAAGATATAATAAGCCGCGTTTATCCTCAATTTTGTCTCCTTAATCGGTATGCTAATCTCTCCTGACGCGGTGAATTCCACAAAGGTGAATCTCTCGAGGGGTGGAAAAGAGAGATGGAATTCGAATAGAAATTCTTGGATGAATTCTGCGGATAGCATCCGATTTTTTATATACTTGTAACGCGATCTCGAAGACAGATAGGAAAAAAAGTCGTCGAAAATAATAATCGATAAAGATAACCGGCTCGATAAGGATCGCGTCTCGAGTTTGACGTCGAAACGGGATTTTCCCTGCCGAGAAAGAAGAGGATTTTGTTTCATTCAATGGGAAAATCTGTGCATTAGACTTGGAAGATTAAAATCTTGACATTGTAATCTTGGAACGATCTTTTAAACTTTTGATTTTTGATTCGTAAGTTTAGCATGGAAATTTTACTTGGCACGTATATATTCGAAAGAAATATCGAAGAGGGTGGAAAGAAGGGAAGAAAAACAGGAAATCACGGGACGAATAAAAAGATGAAAAATCTAACAAACTGCACTCACCTAAGCAAGGAGGGTGGTCTGGCGTAAATCGTATTCGGCATCAGAATCACGTTTAGAGCGCACAACACGAGCAACGTGGTGAACAAACCCATTCTCTTCTCCTCGACGAAAATACCAAATAATTTCTTAGCCCTCAAAAAAAAAAAAAAAATGCAATCCTCTTTGTCCCGATACGCGCACTATCTTCCTCTATATCCACTTGTTCACAAACTCGTTCACAGAAGAATAGGACACGATCTTGTCTCTGACCACTCAGCTCTCTCTCTCTTTCTCTCTCTCTTTGCTTATCGATACGATCTAGTCCTATGTCGCTTTTGTCTCTGTGAACTGTAACGTAGCTCTTCTTCGCCCGCATATATACGCGAATATCTTCGCCCCTCCACCGTATACCCCCTCTCGATCCCTCCCAATCCTCCCTCGCGTTTCTTTCCCAGAATCGCGACCCTTTTCCCTCGATCCACCTTTTTCCCCCCTTCCTCTTCTTCTTCTTTTTTCTTTCCACGCTTCCGTCCACGTTGGTTGGAAACGAAACGAGGAATGGAAAGAAGGGAATTAGAAGGGGAAAAGCAAAAAAAAAAAAAAAAAAAAAAAAGAAAAATGGAGGGGACTTTGAAATCAACCTTTTTTTTTTTTTTTTTTTTTTTGAAACGAAAGATTCGCGGGATCACGGGAGGCGGGAGGCTTCGATCACGGTGCAACCACGTGAACGTGGCCCAAGTCCGCTCTGAATTTTTTCGAGGATTGCCGCGATTTTTTCGATACTTTAGAAACGCGTGATTTATCGGGTCTAGAGGTCTTGAAATTTTTCCATCTAGTTCGTAGCATTTCTACGAAGTATTTTCGTTTATGTATATGGAAATCGAAGATGTTTATTTGGATGGGCATACGTATATGGACGGGTTTGGATCTATTAACGGTGGAATTTCTTTCTTTTTTTTTTTTTTTTTAATTAGAAGAAAAGTTAAAAACGCTTCTTTTTATTCTTGCGTTCTTCCTCGAGAACAAGAAAGGGGAGGGTAGGATGTTGTATATTTGGATGTACGTGAGATTTGGAGACGAATCTTTGATGAGTTTGGATGGAATGGAAATAGATGTGATACAAGGTGTGTAAAAGTAATCTCAGAAGATCAAATTGAGAAAATAAGTAGAATAAGTAAAATTAAATGTACGTGTAATAGCTAGTAAAAAAGTATCTTCTCTTCTATTTATTTATTTATTTATTTATTATAACCAAAGAAATGGATAGCATTCCATAAAATAATTATATTTCCCAAAAGATATATACTTTAATATAATCTTTAAATTACAACCCGTCAATTGGAAGAATTTTTGAATAATACCATCTCTAATTAATTGTGCAATAGGATCTTTATTCCTGGTCTAAGGAAATAGAAGATTTGATTTGAGATTTCGCTCGATGGATGAATCATCGAATAGATTTAGTTTTAAATCTGTTTGTTGGTTCAGAGAAAAGCCTAAAATCGGCGATACTCGGAATATAGAAAGTTTGGTCGGTGACGCGCGTTCGAGTTTGAGCCGTGCATTCGAGAAAAGCGAACTTTTACGTCCTCCTCGGCCATTTAACAAATTACGTTAAAAATTATTATTAAATTTATATTAAATTAATTTATTATTATTATTTTTATTATTATTATAATTAAATAATATCTTAAAAATTGTTCGACACGAGTGCGATTTAGACGAAGAAATTTTACTAATCATTAAAAATTATATATATTTCAAAAGAGACGATTGATCGAAACGAAATTTTTAATCGAATATAATTGTACAATCATCTGTACGTTTAATAACAATTTGGATTTGTTGTCTCGTTTATTCTATAATTTTTCGATCGATATATCGAATTCGATGGACGAAGAAAAAAAAAAATGAAAGAAATTCA
Organism: Apis laboriosa; assembly: GCF_014066325.1. Classification (NCBI taxonomy): domain Eukaryota; kingdom Metazoa; phylum Arthropoda; class Insecta; order Hymenoptera; family Apidae; genus Apis; species Apis laboriosa. The sequence continues at coordinate 3,456,558 of NW_025221370.1, forward strand.
GCGATCTTGATAGTTGATATAGAACGATAAAGTTATTCATTTATCTTACGGCTTCAACGCACTTCAACGTGTTTTCGATCGTGTTTAATAATCGTGAAACAGCGTTACAGATCTGATTGCAACCGGAGTTTTCCGTTCCAAAGGTAAATTCTCAATTATCTGATGAAATTCTTGTAGAAAAAGAAAAAAAAGAGAAGAAGAAGAAGAAGAAGAAGAAAAAGACAATTGATTACGCCGCAATTTCTGTATATTTCCCTTTGTATATTTTCCACATGATAAATGAAATTTACACAATTGAAGAATCTGTTGAATGATTTATAAATTAGTTCGAAATCCATCATTCACTCATAATATGTCGGAGTTGGAATGCGGAGTTACGAATAGGTGAAACGTTGTCTCCGAACTCATTCTCCTCGATTCTAAATAACACGATTGTGATGCAATCCCATAGGTTAAGTTCTAACATTTATAATCTTTTTTTTTTTTGCCGTTGCAGCAAATATTTCCGATTCTGGATTATGTCGACTGTGAACTTTGTAATCTATATTATATGTGTATTGAAACATTGTTATTTTTATGTGTGTCTGAACAGTGATAAGTAGTTCAATGAAATGTCCAATGATCCAAATTTTCGACACAGCTCCGCAGGTGTTGAAAAATTATTTATCTCTGTATGAGATAACGATGAGAATAATTTTATTTCATATATATATATATATGTATACTATATATCGATTAAAATTAAAATTTGAATTGAGAAAATTAAGAAAATTTGAAGAATTGGAACGAAAAAAAAATTTATAAATTAGAGGAAAAATTACGATTCCTTTTTCTTCTCTTTTTAAATATCACAAACTTCTTCGATTCTATTCCAATCTTTCCACTTTAATACGCTAGATTACTTCCCCTCCATATTCCAGATTTAAACCAATTACACGGGGATTCCTCGATAATTTTTCCTTATTCTTTCTTATTTTATAAATCACGTTTCTTGCGTTCTAGCAGAGCTGTTCATTCCTTGCAATCAATTGATTCGGAATAGCATCGATTAATATATACAATGGTGCAAGAATAACTCGTGTGAATCAGAGAAGTCTTTATCCGATGATTAATTCATTGATCGATGCACCATCATTCGGGTTCAACTTTTTCGGGTTCACTTCCAAAAACAGATTTGTTTATAATCTCCTTAAATTCTTTTCATTTATCTTATTATCCTTTTATTTTCATCCTTTTGCTTGTTTATTTTTCCGCCTTTTTATTTTCTTCTCTCTTTTATTCTTTTTTAAATATTTTAAATGGACAGACATTTTTTCATTTGAAGATTCATACAAGAGATGCATACAGATTCATATTTTTCTTGAATTTTTGTGCGTTCTTCCTAATTTTCTTTTTCTCTTTTTTTATTCCTATCTTTATTTCTTCCAAACGATGAATGAAAATGATTTTGATATATTATTTAAAAAAAAAAAAAAATATTGTTTTCCTTTATGCGACTCGAGCGAAGATGAAGCGAATTTTAAATAATCTGACATATGCGTTCCATTTCTACTTTTTCTTTCTCTTTTCGTCGAAGCGGTAGTAAATAAAGAAACAACTCGAAGAAATTCATATGAGTGATATCCGTAGACGCGATAAACAGGACGACTTATTGAAAAATTTCTGGAAATACCGTCTGAATTTAAAACATCCGAAGAAAAAGTACGCTTTGTATTGTAGTGTTTGCGCGCTGATCACGTGACTAAAAATTGACCAATAGAACAGAACGAAATACGAATATAGGGATAAATAACAGGAAACATACATAATCGATAAACATAGTAAAAATCTTAAAATGTGAATTTGATCGACAAATTTTTTAAAAGACGAGGTAAATCGGCTTGAGAATTATCATTTTGATCGATATAAAATTAATTTTCACCAAAGTTACGAGATATTATTAGTTATGCAGAATCAAATTAAAGGAAAAAACATAATTTAATTTTCTTCCTTTTTATTTAGATCGGTCAATGGTAACGTACGATTAAAATCAATTCGAAAAAACAAAAATGCTAAATCAAAATTTTAGAAATAAATTCTTTTGTTTTTTTTTTTTTTAACGATAAAAAGAACGTCTTCGTATAGGAGACTTTCGTATATATACGAAAGATTTTGCGTAATTTTACATCATTCGTGAAAATCGAATTCAGTTCGTCATTGTCATTGCGTAGATAAAGTGATTCATTCATACGCTGTTTAAATCTTGGTTTTTTTTCTCGATAACGCATAGAACACGTTGGTTCGAGTACATCATCTGTTACAGAAAAAAAATATAATCACATCTGACGTAATCCAATAAAATATTGAACAGGTTTCTTCGATTAGATTCGATTTTCAATTCCAATTGGTGGAATTCCGTGGAATATTTTTAATAATTTTACGGCGGCAAAATTCCCGTGGACTTTATAGGAAATAAAGATTTAATCACGATGATTAAAATTAGAAACGAATCATATATTTCATGAATCACTTTAGATTAGATATATATTAAGTAATTGAATTAAAATTATAAAAGAATAATATATGTATCACCTTTCGAACACCTTTCGATCAAATTATTTAATAACCAAAAATTGCAATAAAAATGAATAATTTCACGGATATAAATTTTACGGATGTAAATTTATATTCCTCATTTATTATATTATTATATCAAAATCATTTTGAATGAAACATCTTCCCCTCGTCGATTTTAATGATAATTGAAAACGAAGGACATCATTTTTATCAACTTTTCTCTTCACCAATCTCGTAATCTCGGCTTCTTCAATTTTCGAGATATTTGCAAAAAGTGACCGCTATTGTGATAACGTTTGTGTGCATAAATTATCACTTATCATCTACGCGATGCTCTAATTGCATTTCATAACTCGGAATATATAACGTGTATCATGTTACGCGTTCAATTTTTAAGATAAATGCATTATATCGTTTATTTTCACTGGATTTATTTTCCATATGTTGTATAGAACGATAATAAAAAAAATATGTTACACGTTATTTTCGTTGTCAAAACATTGTATCATATTATAAATTAATAAGATAAATTTTAGATTTGGACGGCGTAGGAATCGTGTGTTTTGGATGAAATATTTTTATTAGATTGTTGAATTAAAATTATAGAAAAAGGATTTTATAGATGGATAAGCGACACGTAAACGTTTGCCAAATTTTAAGGTGAAAAGAATTCGAAGCAATTATCACGGGATTTACATTCGATAAATAATATATTTCCTTTGTTCTTCTTAATGGACACGAGATATAACGATACATTTTTTTGGCAAAATAAATTTAAGTTTTCATCCTTGGATCTTTCGCTTGGATCTTTCGACGGAAGTTTAAATACTTCATGATTATAACTTTTTGGATTCGAAATGGATTCGAAAGAATTGAGAATGAGATAAAAATTTTTATTAAACATGCGATGTTTCTGATCCGAATTTGATAATGATCGTAATTTAAAATTTACGATTTATGAATTATTATGATGACGTATTAAAATAAAAATGAAAATAGTTAAATAATTATAATAAGAATGATGTCTTTTCATGCAGACATCGATTTGATTATTTAAAAATCGATTTTTTTCTTATATTATAAAACTATGAATATATTACGATTTTTTTTTTTATTTATTTAATTTTACCATTTGCCACACGGGGAATGACAATTTTATCGTATAGGAGAGATACGTATGCCACTTGTGATAATACGCGTGTCATTTGATATTTATAATTTTTACATATGTTTCTGAGGTGATATTTGCAATTTTATTAAATGTAGAATATCTATCCACATCGTTTCTGAGAAGTGCAACGTAATATAATTTCTCCCTTAATTGAAAAACTATTCGACATTGTACAAATAAATTCAAAAAACGCTTTCAACAATTCGCGTGTATTTTTATTTTCTTATAATCGATGATTTTTTTATCTTTTTCTATTTTTATTTATCCAAATCCGTAAAGTAAAATAAGGTAAAAATAAGTGTGGGGAAGAGGGGGAAATAATAATATTAAATTCTCGAAGATGTTTAATGCAATATAATATTTAATGTAATCCGACATATTTTGAATTATCTGAATTCATGATCAAGTGATCTTTAGAAAATCATTAAAACATCAATTAGAAAATTATTTATTTAAATTTTTAAAATAAGAAAAATTATTCGCACATATATATAATCGTAAATAATGTGTCATTGATCGATAATTTTTCAATTTGAAATTCTGATTCAATATTAATGAGATATTGAAATTTGCATAACAATTTTCCTAAGTACTATTAACAAGTTTTCCATATTCAATGATAAATATTCACCATATAATAATAATGGTTAATAAAAAATATATATAATAAACATAAACGTATGAGAAAAGAAAAAATTTTACTAAAATGATGTAATTAAATGATAAATATTAATAATGATAATTTATCATACTCACATTTTATGCAAACCAATTCGACATCTTGTCTCCACGTTATTTTTTTTTTTTTTCCTTCTATCTCCACGTCACAGAAATGAAGAGATCTGATAATTGAATTACGTGCGTAGATAACATCCTTGTATTCTATACGTAGGTGAAATCGAAAATTATTTAATCACGATGGTATCACGGCCCATGTTAATGATAATACCGAAAAGAAAGAAAAAATTATTCGAAATGATCGAATTCCAAGCATAACTCGTTCAAATTTCATATTAAATTGTTGTGGAATAATTTATTTAATAACAAGGAATCGAGATAGTAAGATATATATATATATATATGATAAAAAGAAATAAGATTGAATAGAGTCCTTTACAAATCTGGATCATGTCAGACTACGTGATACTTTTTTTGTTGTACATTGGATTGGCTAGGCTGCATCGCAAGGCGGTTTCAAAATAAGGAAAAAGAAACGAAACGAAGCGATCGTGACATCCAATTTACACGTGAAACGTACAAGATATGAATCTTTTTATGCGTAGAAATCGAAGGAGAATCTTACGAGATAAAATTCCGACGATTAATTCCGACATGATCCTGATCTGTGTAAGACTTCATTTAATCTTGTTTCCTTCATTTTAAAGATCGGTGAACTATGCGAACGCGCGTATTTTTGTACAATTTACGAATAATTTTAGATTAAAAGGTTAAAAACATCTGGAAAACAGCAATATATGCGTTTACACAATAAGATTATATAAGTTTACTCATTTTAAAGTAAAAATAGATAATGCTCGTGATGGCTGATAATTTTATCATTACGATTCTCGTGCATCGTTTCATCGGTTCCTTCATCAAGTTATTCTTGGAATAAATTTATATATTAGAGAATTAAATTATATACATATACATGTAACGTTGATAGATGAAATTAATCGAAAAATATATTGGAATAATTATAAATCAACTTGTAAAAAATAAAAATAAATCAAACTACATAATAAAATTTTCTATAATATTTTCAATTAATTTAATATGCAATTCTTAATCTAATTTTCCTCTTTAAACCGAGGGTACATTAAGAGATAAATTACGTGCCTTCGAAACGAGATTCCATTCTCAATGATCCAACTCTATTGAGCCATCGAATTCGGCACTCTTGAGCGTTTTCATGAAATTTGAAGTCGAATCAGGTTGAAACAATGAACAATTGATGCTCATCGTCGAAACTATTTCATTTTAGATGTTTCATTTTATCTTCTACAGGTTACAAAATTAAAACTCAATCCTGTATATATAGAAACAATTAGAGAGATGCAAAAATATACGAGTAGATTGATATTCATTAATATTATTTAAGGTTAGGATGGGCAAAATTTAAGTATTATTAAAGATTATATGAAAATATCTACTAAAATAAATTTTTATTCAAGCATTTTAATAAGTAATTAAATAAAGTAACTTTATTCGAAATTTTTAACTAGTTAATTTTTTTCAACGAGTTAATTTTGGTTAAGAATGTTGCACCTCTATATATATATCATTCTCGAAGGTTCACTCAAGAGAATGACAGACTTAAGTGAATGCTTTCCAAGAATCCTGATAAATTTTTGGCTTCTCGCTATTACGTCTATCGTATGTCCAATTACGACCCAATTCAGGCCCAATTATCTTCTTCTGATCGATAATTTTGAGAGATTTTTCTTTTTCCAGTTTTTGTCCTTTAAATAACATTTCTATTATTCATGATGATGAGAATAGGAAATAAGAATGAATCGTAGATAATCGTAGAATAAGTGTGAATAATCGTCTTAAATCTGTTAGATTTCTGCAGAAAGTTTTGCAAAAATAAAAAATTATTATTGTTATAAAAGTCGAAATTCCAATCCAGTAGTGTTATGCAAAAGTATAGGTTCAATTAGAAATTTGAAGATTTGCAATTTATAAGTACATTGAAGAATAATGATAAAAGGTTTGTTTGTTGATAAAATTGATAAAATTGTAATTAAAGGCCAGAAATATTAACATTATTAATATAATACATTGAGATTTTTATCTACAGGAGATTCAATTGATATACTTCTTTTTTTCTATATTATTTTTATTTCAATTTTCTTTTTACAGATAGATATGATTATTTCAGATATCTGTTATGTGTTACATATATTAAAAGGATGTTTAAACAAAAATAGAGAATTTGTCCAGGAGGAATTATTCCAGAGATTGAAATATTAAAATTAAAATTCAAGAAACCTATTTGAAATATTTTTCTATTAATTTAATTTTAAAATATCAATAATAATCGATTCGAAAATCAATTGTAATATTTTATTATTTGTACAATATTTTGATTTGTTTGATGAAAGATTAACGAGAGATAAAAAATACACGATAGATAAATCGATAAAAGTCGTACGTATATGAATAATCGGGTAAATAGTAATAAACCATTAAAAACAGCTTAAACAAATAAATGCTCCCGTTCGATGACATTTAATATTTAATCGTGAATTAACGTGTCTTACCTCGCGTGATATATTTCAAATATCAAGATCTATTGCAATACTACATATTGCAATATGTGCAATATTATAAGTTTTCGAGATAATCATAATCAATATTGGAAGAGGATAAATAAACGTTGAGCATAAGGAAGGAAAATAAATAGAGATAGATCGACAAATTTTTTTTCTTTTAAATTCGTGAAAATCTGACAGTTGAAATTAAAGAACTTTCAACAAAAATAAAATAAATTTCAAGAAATCGAAGAATTTCAATTATCGAAGAAAAATTTATTTTTGAATTTTATCAATTTTTTTTTTTTGAAGAAGAAGAATTTTCAAAGAAGTAAAATCTATTTTATTCGTTAAAATGGAGAAATTAAATGTTAGTAGGAAGTTGTTTCTAGATTGACGTTAAAGAATTCTAATTTAATTGCATTTGCAAGAGAAGAAATTTCAATCAGAATTAATTTTCAAAGTTTCTCAATGAAAGGAGAATAAATAAACGCTAACATATTCTTCCAGTTTAGAAGAGATAAAGGCAAATCGAAAGTCGTTTCATTTTAAATTATTTGTTTAAATTAATTTCTTGCTGTGAAAAATCTTGAAAAAACAACGAAAATATATAATAATATAATAATATAAAATATCGTTTTCTAATACTATTGAACGATTTATTGGATAATGGAACGATAATGGATTAATAAATGGTTGGATTAGTATATTGAACTTTGGAAATCGAGTAACAAAGAAAATTTATAGAATTTGTATAAATTTTACACAAAACGATGTAGCGAAGAGAACTTTTCCAAAAAAAAAAAAAAAAAAAAAAGATGAAGAAAAGCAAAAGAGAACGATAGAAATGAACCACTTTTAAAACAACACAAGTGTTACAAACGATATATAAAAAGACAAATCTTCTCTCTTGAATAATTCGTTCGAATAATTTGAAGGATAATCTTAATCAAAATTAAAAGATTTAACATATAGCCTTAAATTTCATTTTCAAAAATAATGGATCTAACGAGTTGACCAAGTATCGATTAAACGAAATCACAATGATATAGTGAAAAATTGTCCGTACACACACACCATTTTTATCTCTCGACATTTCATTAACGAGCTTTCAATAATATTTTTATTTATTATACGCGTATGTAGATTTTTCGCTTCCTTTTATACTCTTCTGCTTTTTCTATCCTATCCCCTCCTAATAACGAAATGAATGCTTGAACTACTATTTAAATCGATTCGAATCGTTCGACAAATCAGTCTCGACCGATTCTTCCAACATGAGACAACCAGTCCGGGATTGTTAAAATTTAATATCATTTAATATGTTCAATGAAGAACATATATGAAAATTTTTTGGAATTAAAAGTAAGAGAAACGGTACAACGATATAAAAACGGTATTAAAATAAATATTTTATTTTATTTAATAAAATAATTTTTATTTGTTTATATTAAAATTCTGCATGCAGAGTAGGTTAAACTTTTAATAATAGATATACACATACGTTTGGTTAATCGTACTTCTCCCGAATTAAATAGCATCTCCGTTGCTTTTCTCTTTTGTAAGTATTTCTTTTTTTAAGCTTTTTAAGTAGAGACAATAACGAAAAGTGTGAAAAATAATATTAGTTTTCCATTGCTCGATCCATTATATCTTTTAACTGTTATCTAATCGTATATCTTCGCGCCTTTCATTTAAGGGTAGTTTTTTTCGATAATTTTAATTGTTTCGAGCTTCTCTTTGATAATTAGTCGATACATCGAATTTATCTCGACTCCATTCACCTTTTATTTCCATTTTCCATTTTATAATTAATATTAAAGATAACAATTTGTAAACAGGATAACATATAAAATAACACGTGAAAATTAATTATTCGTTTAATTTTTTCTAATCATATTCATTGTCTAAATTTTTGGAATATCGATCTTAGGTGTAGACCAATGTTGTAATTCATTTAATGAAAATACAATTTTCACGAAATGGCAAAAAAAAAAATATGACATTCATACGCCTTGACACGAGACTCTTTTCTAGAACACGATCAATCGATGAGCTATACCATCGAGGGTTTCGTACTTACGATATAAATTATTCGTGGTTATATAAAATAATAAAGTGCCTTTACACATTTATATCCTGGATTAACAGTTAGAACTGTCCCAAAGTTAAGTAAACCCGGTTTGTAAGATGGAGTGAAATTTTTCACGTGGAAAAATAGAGTAAATTCAAAATTCAATACAATTTGACAATAATCTGAAAAATTTCAATACTGCGTGTGATCTGTGTAAAATAATCCCGTGAGTTTGATATTATATATAGTTGTGATGAAAACTAATGATGAAATTAATTAAAACTTCATTGTGCAATCTTATGTGAAATATTATCGATATTGCTAAAGATCAAAATATTATAATAAAGTCAAAAATAAAAATTAGTATACGAAAGTATCAATCGAATCTTATTTGTTAAATTAATAAAGAATTAAAAGTATTCACTTTAAATAAAGTGAGACAGAGATGATGGTGAAATATCACTATTTCCATCTCGTTTTATTTAATACAAACTTATTGCTTCTGAATTTAAACGAATAAATTTTTCTATGTCAATTTTTATATTTATTTTGATCTTTAGAATTAGATTTTTCAAAGATGTCAATGAAAATTTTTATATTAATTAGTTTAATAAAATTATTCTCGACTAGAGATTTTAGATCGTTAGATCTTTCATAATTCGAAAGATTTAAAATAAAAATAAATTAAATTTATCGAAGGATAAATTTAAACAATATTGGTAATAATTGCACGGGATAAATAAGAGAATTAATTATTTTTATTATTTCATTATACGATGAGATTAGAGACGAGAAAATGGAAAGGATGAACGCACCGATTAATTCAGGAAACGATCGAAAAAGCGAAGAACGATCCATCGAAGAATTTCTGGCGAACTCTGTAATATTCGTGACCGGGGCCACTGGTTATTTGGGGAAAGCTATCGTGGAAAAATTGCTGCACTCTTGTTCCCGTATCTCGACAATCTACATCCTCATCCGATCCAAGAACAATGTATCCATCGAACAACGATTCAAACATCTTTTGGAAAATTGCGTAAATATCGTATCGATGTTAATTAATTTATAATATCGAAATATGAAATGAAACGAGAGATAAGATCAATAGTAATAGGAAAAATTGCATTTTCAAAATCTCGCGAAAAACTGGAAATCGTAGATTAAATTTATGAGATACAAACGAGTTGTAAATAAAATATATTTTCCTGAAAATATTCAATTTCCAGTAATGCTGTCACTGATATGCTTTTCAGTTGTTCGATGAAATACGAAAAAAGGATCCAGGAATTTTAAACAAGATTCATTTGATAAAAGGGGATATAACCCTGCCAGACTTAGGCCTATCCTCGAGCGATAAAAATTTATTAATAGAAAGAGTAAACATAGTTTTCCACGTAGCAGCTACAGTGAAATTCAACGAACCGTTAAAAAAGGCTGTCGTAACGAATACGAAGAGCCCTTTGTATATCTTAGAATTATGCAAATCTATGAAAAATCTAATGAGTTGCGTGTACATTAGCACAGCTTACAGTAATCCAAATATATCGATAATCGAAGAAACGATATACGAGTAAGTTTAAATATTCTAATATTATTCTAAATGGTTTATTGAAAGATAAATTTTTACTATAAATTTAATTGTGCTCGTACTCGTATATAGCTTTAAACATAATGGTTCATTTTTAATAATATTAATAATATTTCAGCATAAATATAAAACCTTCTACGATCATAGATATGTGCAATGGCCTAAACGATGAGCTATTGAATGTACTGGAATCTAAGATTTTAGAGACTTTTCCAAACACATATACGTTTACAAAAAATTTGGCGGAAAAGATTATAAAGATCAATGGTGCAGGTTTACCGATCGCAATAGTGAGGCCAAGTATAATTTTTGCTGCGATTAAACATCCGTTTCCTGGTTGGATAGACGATTCAATTCAAGGAATTACAGGTAATTTGATAGATTTTTACTTATTTTAATATTGTTTTATTTTTATTCATCTCATTAAGATATTTTTAATATCTCTTATGGAATTATGAATAATCTTTGAATTGATTTGATATTACAGATTTAACTATTGGCGCGTGCAGAGGTATCATTAGAGTGATCAATGGGAATAAGAATAATAAGGCAAACATAGTGCCTATTGATTATGTGACCGATACAATAATATGTGTTGCGTGGTATACAACGATCCAATGTGATAATACCATTAAAATTTATAATTGCACGAATAATGGGAATTCTCTTACGTACATATTTTTATTATACATACTCATACATAAATATTAGAATATTTCATAAAATGTTATAACATTAACTTATTGAAACGATACACAATATTTTGCGAGATATTTATTATAATACTATATATAAGTATAAAATCTATTTTTAATGTTATTTATATTAAAAATTCTATAAATATAAATATTTTTCGACTTTTCAGATGGGATAAATATAGTTCAAGTATAATAAAATTTTCAAGAAAATTATTATTCAAAACTATGGTATGGTATCCTAATGTTATACTAGTTAATAACAGATATATTTTCAAGATCTTGATATTTTTTTTGCATACACTTCCTGCACTTGTCTATGATGTTTTTGCAAAACTTTTAGGTAATAAAATCAGGTAGGTATTTAATCACTTTTGAAACAATGAATAATTGGACAATAATTTTTGTATAATAATCTATTGTGAAAATTATATTTTAGAATAATGAAATATGTAATGCACATGAACTATAAACTACATTTGTTAAAATATTTCCTTCTTAATGATTTGAAATTTCAAAATGATAATATGATTGAACTTCAAAAAAATGTAAAAACGTTGAAAGACTGTGATAATTTTATCATTGACATACAAAATCTAGATTGGGATAAATATATAGAAAAATGTGTATTAATATTAAACACACATAATCTGTCTGTATCTAAACATTCTTTAACAACTCGAAGTCGATTGGTAACGTAAGTAAAATAATATTGATATACTTATTTTGTTTATATCATAAATATCACAGATTTTTTAATATCTTTGTTATATATATTGATGCAAAATTTTTTTTGGATAAAATTATTTGTTTTATAACAATAAATTTCTTCTCAGTTTTTAAAATTATTGATAATTTTTCATATATTAATATTTATTTTTTATAAAATTTTTTATAAAATTTTTTATAAAATTTAATATAAAATTAGAATAAATATTAAAACAAATTCAACGATTTATAACACTTTTTAAATAATTTTGAATCATTTTTTAAAAAAAAAGTTTAATAGAAATTTTTTGAAAATTGAATGTGCATTACTTTTTCTGCAAAATCTTTATTTTATGATAAATGTTCAATATTTATGATAATTTTTATTGATTTTAAATTATTTTCGAATAAAATTTGATAAAATAAAAAAAATTTTTTGTATTAGTAAAAGTAACGAAAATATTAAAAAATGTGTGATAAACAAAATAGATTTTATATTTCGAAATAATAAAAATTTTCATTTATTTCAGATTATACTGCATAAAACAAATAGCGGAATTATCACTTGTAACTCTTTTATTAGTATTTGTATTATACATTTCATAATTTTTTTGTATTATACATTTCATAATTTTTTTAACATTAAATTTCTTCAGTTAAAAATTTAAATTAAAAACAAAAAATAAAAATAAAATTTTATAGAAAGGAAAATTGTTAACTACATATATATTATAATGTTGTATATAGATATATAGTAGATATTATTAAATTATAATTATCAGATATATTAATTATGTAGGATTTGTAAAATATCAATATTATATTTATTAACATTATATATTAACCTTATAAAAAAAGATTTATCATACTTTATTCTAAATATAATTTTTTTACTTAATTTAATATCATTTAATTAAATATTACTTAATTAAATATAATTAATTTTTTAATTATATTTTAAAGATATTTTTTAATTAAATGCAAATATATTTTTTATATAACATAGAAAAACATTTTTACCACCATCTGATAACTTTGATAACTGTAAAACGAATGATAATGGATTGCAAAAAATTTAATTTATATAATCTTATATCTAAGCTTAGAAAAAACAAAAATTGGATAAATAATTCATGTTTGATTCACTTTTTTTGTTTATAATAAATTGTAATATAATGGAAAATACAAAAAATTATTGTCTCAGATTCAAATTTCCCGGTGTTATATGTGGTGTATACAGCTTTTTTACAAATAAGAATATTTTTAAATTATAAAAATTTTTATAAGAATTTTTAATTTTATTAATATAAAAAATATATAGATTAAAATATTTAAATAATAAGTATATAAATAATAAATTAATAAAAATAATAAATATATAATTTTTTTCACTATTAGATACTTATATATTAAATCTATACTTTATCTTGTCTATGGTTATTTACTATGTATCGAAGTTTTTACCGGTTAAAATCAGCTGTAAACAGTGTTACATGAATTCTTACAGCAGTTTTAGCAATGTTAATCGCATGCAGAATCTTTATCAATATAATGAGCACATGGAAATTACTTCAGCGTCGATGTTACGATCTTCTATCATATAAATATTCTTTACTGGTGATATTAACGGCGTTCACTTGTATATTTATTGGTATTGTTCATTTCGGAGAGGTTAGAGAACGTATTATCATCTCTATTGTTTTTATGCTAAATCTACTTTATTAATTGTTATTATTCAATATATATTTTGTTAAATGGTTAATTTTTTTAAAAAGAATTTAAATCTTAAAATTTATCTTCAAAATTATCAAATTAGTATTTAGTTTTTAGTATTTAGTATTTTAAATTTTAATTTAAATTTTAAATCTTTACATTATAATTTTTAATATTTTAATTTTTCAAATTTCAAATTTTTTTATTTTAATTGAATACAAATATTTCAGATGTGGATAACTTGGAGCAAAGAAAAATATGAAGCAGTATTTCATTCTTTTAATGATAATATATTAGGTATCTCTTTTCAAAAAAAGCTATGTCAACATGTTCCAATAGATGTTGTGTATACATGGGTCAATGGCTCTGATCCAGTTTTTTTAAAAAGTTTGAAAGAACACGTTCCTATTACTGATATTAATACAGCTGCTTCCAGATTTAATGATAAAGATGAATTAAGATATTCATTACGTTCATTGGAAAAATATGCACCTTGGGTAAGACATGTGTATATTGTTACAAATGGTCAAATACCAAGTTGGTTAGATATGGATAATCCTAAAGTTACACTTGTTACTCATGAAGATATATTTATAAATAAAAGTGATCTTCCAACATTTTCTAGTCCAGCTATTGAAAGTAATATTCATAGGTAGTAATCAAATTCATTTATTTTATAATAGTTAATGATTGCTTATAATATGCTCAATATGTTTTTTATTTTTACAGAATTCCTGGAATTTCAGATAAATTTTTATATTTTAATGATGATGTTATGTTAGGGGCAGAAGTGTGGCCAGAAGATTTTATTACCCAAGCAAATGGTCAAAAAATATATCTTGCATGGTGGGTTCCTGATTGTTCGGATGTTTGTCCTTGGGCTTGGGTGGGTGATGGATCATGTGATCCTGCTTGTAATACAACATTATGTGAATTTGATGGTAGCATTCATTGTTTATATTTGTTTTTAAATAATAATTATATCAGTTATTAATCTAAGAAATTAGTCTAAGAAATAGAAATATAGTATAAATATATATATATATTTTTACATTCATATTTGTATATATATAAATATAAATCTTGTATAAATCTAATTCAATTTTTTAAATTTTTTTTGTAGGAGGAGATTGTGATAGCACACCAGTTCCTACTGACAGTGAAACTCTTGAAGAAGAAGGAGATTATTCACACAAACTTTTACAAGATTCATTAGATGATAATAACTATGGTTTTAAATTTCTAAATTTATTAAGAAATAGAAATATAAGTACTATATGGAATGATACAGAAACATTTATTCAACAACCATCACCATCAAATATGACTACAAACTTAAAGTTAAATATAAATAAATCTCATAATTTTAAAAATAATTATATAAGTTCCATTGAGAAATATTTTAATGAACAATTGATTCAAAATGATCAAATTATATCTACTCAGAAATCAATACTATCAAAAATGATGAATAAAGTAAAATTTCAAACATCAAATATAACTAAAAGACGTTTGCTACTGAAACATTATTTAAATGATGATATCATAAATTTGCCACAAGTTAATAGTACTATAAAAATCAATCATAAATTACATCATTCTGATCAATGGAAACTTAGAACGAGACAACTTGATACATATGCTGAATCTTTGCTGTTTGTAAATAGAATATATAATATGGCATATGGATTCGAACGTAGAAGAGTACCCGCTCATATGCCTCATCTGATAGATAAATGGATTGTTGCTGATATGCAAAAGAAATTCAAATATGAATTTAAAAGAACATCTAACCATAAAGTTAGAAGCTCAGAGGATATGCAATTTGCTTTTTCCTATTTTTATTTTTTAATGAGTGAAAAACGGAATGTACCAATTGAAGAAATATTTGATATATTTGACACCGATAAATCAGGGTAGTTATACTATTATAAAATAGTAATAATAGAGAGAGAAAAAGAGCAAAAAAATAATAAAAATATTATTCAAAATAGTAATTTTGTGCGGTTTTCGTGATTTATTATTTTCAGCACTTGGTCAGACAGAGAAATTAGGACTCTTCTATCTAGACTTTATCCACTCCCTCTTGATTATAGTTTAGTTATTGATTTTGAAAATGCAATAACAAACTGTTCAAATCATATAAAAATTACTAAAATACTAAATGTACCACCAGGGGAAAGATATTTGGATTCATCACTTGTAAATAAATTTTTTTGTTAATTATGAGTTAATTATGATATCTAAAATATAAAGATATAAAAAAAATATAAATATAAATCATTTATTTATAATATATTTATTTATAATAATATTTTATAATGTTTTTATAGCCAATTGTAACTAAGGAATTGATAGCAAAATGCGAATTAGTTTCAAGAAAAGTTAAAACCAAATTTGGCGAAGAAAAACTTTATCAACATGAGATAATTAAAGCAGGAAAAAATGAAATATTTGAAATGTTAACGAGCAACGTATCTTTAACAGTACAACTTTTGGACGAGATACGTAGGGATCCCAAGTAAGTAATTTCACTAATTACAGATTTAATAATAGATATTATCAAATAATATTATTAAATTTTAGAAAATTTATTTGTCTAAATGATGATATGGATCCTCTTCGACATGCTGAAAATGAAGTAGTTCGGGCATTATTGAACGATTTTTATCGTTCTCTCTATCCATTACGTAGTACTTTTGAATTACCGTTACAATATCGAAATCTTTTTACTCATCGACATAAACTCCTTGAATGGAGAGCTAATCGAACAAGAACCAGAAATTTATTGTTATGTCTTATTCTTTTATTGCTTATTACGACGTTCTATCACTTTTTTTATCACCAAATACGAAGATTATTCAGAATACGGGCTTTGCCCATTTTACTCGTTTAAAACTAAGACAAATTCAAAAATGAGAAAAACGATTTAAAATATATCGATATCTTCTAAATTTTTTTATTAAACATGGAATTGTGCATATTTATATAGGTAATTTTTTTTATAAAATTTATACTATTTTAACAAATAATTTTTATATTTTATTACATATTTTATTCGTCGATCCATCCACATTTTAAAACTAATATTTAATAAAACAAAATGGAAATTGTTTATTTTAGAAGATTTATTTAAAAAATATAATTGATTAAAAATTTATATATTTTATAAGATAAAATGATATACGAACAAGTAAATATTTAAACATCATTTTTAAATTAAATAAAACGTTCCTGTGATATATATATATATATACATATATATATATATATATATATATATAAAATATAAACAAAAAAATACTATGTATATATTATACTTTGCTCTTTTCTTTTAACTTTCATATAATAAGCTTTATATAATTCAAACTAAAATTAATATTTGTTGAAAATAAATTAATATTTTTTTGTATAAAATAATGAATTGCGTCGACTAATGCATTAAAATTAATAATAATATCAAATTATGCAAATTTTATATGAAATATTTTTTTTAAAAAAGTAAGTCTCGAATTATTTTGTATCTTATCGTATATTACATATCGATGAAGTAATGAATATTATCATTTTATTTCAAAATTTGTATTTATTTTATTTTTAAAATAAAATGTGTAAATAACATAATTTAAATAAAATTGTATTTTACTTTGTATTGCTTAAACATTATTTATGTATATCTTTAGAAAAATTATTCGTTAATTTTTCTAAAATACGATTTTTCTATAATTGCAAATATAATTAATAATATATTTTTCTACTTATAACTACTTTTCTAACATTCAATATTTATTGATAAAAAAATGAATATATATTCATTCAAACTAAAATATCTTTTAATCAAATAATTATTAAAATTAAAATATAAACTAATTTTTATTTTAAGTAAAGTTGCTTTTAAAATAAGATGTGTTTATAATTATTACATTCACTTGTGCTC
Source organism: Apis laboriosa (assembly GCF_014066325.1). Taxonomy (NCBI): domain Eukaryota; kingdom Metazoa; phylum Arthropoda; class Insecta; order Hymenoptera; family Apidae; genus Apis; species Apis laboriosa. Next base: position 3,474,257 of record NW_025221370.1, read on the forward strand.
TATGTTTAATATTTAAAAATTTTTGCAAATTCATATTAATTATATCATATTGCATTTTGTTACGAGTCCGATGTCTGTTGCCTATCTAAAGGAGGACAATTCATATGCCGAAGATTTCGCGGGCCAACCATACCTTCTTGTACTTTTGCGCATTCACTCAACCATATTGCAACGCTAGCTACTTCTTCAGCTGATAACCGAGGTCCAATACCTGATATTAAATTAAATTATAATGGGTATATATAAAAATTTATAATAATATATAATTATATCATATAAAAAATGTTTAATTTATAAACAATCATAAAATATAAATTATTTCAAATCATTTTATAATTAAAAAAAAACGATTTCATTTATAATTAATGGTTTTTAATTGTCTCACCAGGAACATTGGGATAGTACTTGAATAATTTTGGATCTAAAGCCTTCTTCTTTTTCCTTTTTTCGCTTATATTTCTATCTTCTGTACTTCGTATACTATGTTTCTTACTATAATTCTCTTCTGATGTACTGCTATTAGTCGCATTCTTCGCAGATACATTTTCATATTTATTTAATTTCTGTTCATCATTAGAATCTATTTTTTTACTTGATTCAGCATCATTAACAAAAGTTTCAGATTCCATTCTTAATAGTTTCTTACTATACAAGTCTTGTTTCACTTCATCTTCAATTGTTTTTTTGTAATTAATATAATTGTCGCTCAATTGTGGTGTTATGTCCGCTGTAAAAAATTTTTTTTTCTAAATTAAGTGAAAAATATATATAAAAAATAATTATTAGATAAATTTACTTCTTGAAGAATCGATATCTTCTCTTGATACTAATTCCAAATCTAAATTCACATCAGCTTCAGTATCTTGGCTCGTAATTGAACAAGCACGATCTATAAAAAACTTTTCCTTGTTTTTTTCTTGAATTGCAAAATATTCAGAATCCCATATAATAAATTCTGTTGGATCTTCATCGGCAGAATCTCTTTCAGTTCCATCACAACGAAGTCCCGCTAGATATCTAAAAAATACATAAGTATTAATATTATTAATCATTAATTTATTTAAAATATATATATTTTTATAAAATATATATATGAAATAATATTAAATATTGTAAATATTAACATTATATATTATATAAATTTATTATATACCCATATATTTCCAAAAAAAATGTAACAGGAACCATAGCAGATCCACCTTCAGGTTCATGAGTGAACAGTTCACAAATCATAAGCATTGTTTCAAAGAGACTTGAATTTAAAAGTCCAACGGCGATTGCCAAAAATTTTTTTACTTGGCATTTTCGTCGAAATTTTCCTATCATCAAAATTAAATTTAGATCTCGACGATCCAAACACAAGCAGTCCCATCGTCTTAAAATCGTTTCCACAGGTAAAAATTTATTATAATCTGTTCGAAAAACATTATTTTGAAAATATAATTTTAATAAAAAAAAATAAAAATCCGCATAATTTGAAAAATATTTCATTTACATTTTATTTCTATTTATTAAAAATTATTTAAATATGTAATGTACAGCATAGAATGTCTTTGAATATTATTACGAAAATAATCGATAAAAAGTAATATATATATCGCGATTATGTAGTATAATATTTATATTCAAATGATTATTACCTCCAAATTGTCGAAGTAAAATTCTCAGGAAGCCGAAAGTCAAACCGGAAGCTGTATTCGGTGGTGGATATTCCAATCTCAATTTCGTAGGTGGTTCTTCTCCATCGGCCAATGCTCGAAAATACGAACTGGACCATAAAAGTAAATCATACGGTTGAGTTCGAATAGCCGCCTTACAAAATTCCTTTAAAATTAGTGGCAAATTAGGTGGTACAATAACTTCATGTTCTGAAACTGATTGTTCTGCAAGAGACATTTCTTAAGTTTTAGCAAATATCAATCTATTAAGAACAAAAACTTTAAAAAGGAACAAATTGAAGTTCTTAAAATATTACAGTACGAAACGAGCCTAAGATTAACTTGGATAACGTAGTAGTATACAGTAGTGCACTGTGTCAAGTATACTGTTTGTTACCTGTTCGCGAATTTGTCGTCTAGGAAACAATATCGATGGAAAATGATCAATTTTTGATAAAAATAATATTTTTTTTTTCATCGATATTCATTCTATCTTAAAATATAAATATATTATTATTATTCTTTTTATAATTTAAAAATTTAAAAATATATATTATAACAAATTATAATTAAAATATATATTATAACAAATTATAATTATATTTTATAATTTTTTTTTTTAATAATTACATTAATATTATTTAATTTCATGCAAAATATTAAGAATATAAAAATAAAAAATCAATAAAAATATTTACAAATATATATTTTAAAATATATTATTTAAAAAAAGAATTAATTATCATTTCAAATATACGAATTTTACTTCAAAACTTTTCATTAGTAAAAAAAATTAGTGAAAAAAAGTATAGTATATATTATCAATATAATTTCTATCAATATAATTTCAATAAATATATTTGAAAATACACAATATTTGTTTAAAATATATTTGAATATTCCCTCTCGTAACGTGACGTATTCGACAGATACTTATAGATGGCGTTATTTATAGCATAGTTTTGGAGGGATAACACGATCCACTATGGCGGTGATTGATGTTATGCGTTTGTGATCATCACGGTGAAGATCGAATCTAATACACGAATACTCAATTAAATCAAGCACATACTTAAATATATATTAAATTAATTAAAACTTTACTTGTACACATAAAAAGTACGTCACAAAAACAATCAAAATGTCAAAACCGGACGAAAATGCAGACACAGGAGATACGGGAGACAATTCAAATGGATCTTCGGCCGAAACCACGTCGTCCCGAGGTGGTGATTTTGAAACAAAACTAGAAACTGATCGAAGTAAACGATTTGATTATTTACTAAAACAGACTGAAATATTCTCCCATTTTATGACAAATAATCAGAAAGATAAGGCTGGGAGTCCATTAAAAGTTAAAGCTGGCAGACCTAGAAAACAACCAGAAAATCAAGCGAAAACTGATTCCGGTGATCATAGACACCGTAAGACAGAACAAGAAGAAGATGAAGAATTATTGGCCGAAAGTAATGCCAGTGTTGCGCCAACGACGCGTTTCGAATCTTCGCCACATTACATCAAATCCGGTGAGTTACGAGATTATCAAATAAGAGGTTTGAATTGGATGATATCATTATACGAGCATGGTATCAATGGAATTTTGGCTGATGAGATGGGTCTTGGTAAGACTCTTCAAACTATTTCACTGCTAGGATACATGAAACATTTTAGAAACATTCCTGGCCCACATATAGTCATTGTTCCCAAATCTACTTTGGCAAATTGGATGAATGAATTTAAAAAATGGTGTCCAAGTTTAAGAGCAGTGTGTCTCATTGGAGATGCAGAGACTCGAAATACTTTCATTAGAGAAGTTATGATGCCTGGGGAATGGGATGTTTGTGTAACATCTTATGAAATGGTTATAAAAGAAAAATCAGTGTTCAAAAAGTTTAACTGGCGTTATATGGTAATTGATGAAGCTCATAGAATAAAAAATGAAAAATCAAAATTGTCAGAAATCTTAAGGGAGTTTAAAACAGCCAATCGTCTTCTATTAACAGGAACACCTTTACAAAATAATCTTCATGAACTATGGTCCTTGCTCAATTTTTTATTACCAGATGTATTTAATAGTTCAGATGATTTTGATTCTTGGTTTAATACTAATAGTTTCTTAGGTGATAATTCTTTAGTTGAAAGATTACATGCTGTTCTTCGACCATTTCTTTTAAGACGTTTGAAATCTGAAGTAGAGAAAGGACTTAAACCTAAAAAAGAAATTAAAGTATACATTGGTCTTAGTAAAATGCAAAGAGAATGGTATACTAAAGTACTTATGAAAGATATAGATATAGTCAATGGTGCAGGGAAGATTGAAAAAATGAGATTGCAAAATATTTTAATGCAGCTACGCAAATGTTGTAATCATCCATATTTATTTGATGGTGCAGAACCTGGACCTCCTTATACAACTGATGAACATCTTGTTTATAATTGTGGTAAAATGGTAATCTTGGATAAATTATTGCCAAAATTACAACAACAAGAATCACGAGTTCTCATATTTAGTCAAATGACTAGAATGTTAGATATTTTAGAAGATTATTGTCACTGGAGAGGTTTTCAATATTGTCGTTTAGATGGTAATACAGCACATGAGGATAGACAGCGTCAAATTAACGAATACAACGCACCAGGAAGCGAGAAGTTCATTTTTATGCTATCAACTCGTGCCGGTGGTTTAGGTATTAATTTAGCAACGGCAGATGTAGTTATTATTTATGATTCTGATTGGAATCCACAAATGGATCTACAAGCGATGGATCGAGCTCATCGCATAGGTCAACAAAAGCAAGTTCGTGTATTTAGGTTTATCACAGAAAATACTGTAGAAGAAAAGATAGTGGAACGTGCGGAAGTTAAATTACGTTTAGATAAGTTAGTTATTCAACAAGGACGATTAGTGGATGCGAAACAAACAGCGTTGAATAAAGATGAAATGTTAAACATGATCAGGCATGGCGCAAACGAAGTGTTTGCATCTAAAGACAGTGCTATTACAGACGAAGATATAGATACCATTCTTCAAAAAGGTGAAGCTAGAACCGAGGAGATGAAACAGAAATTAGAAAGTTTGGGTGAATCTTCTTTGCGCAACTTTACCGTAGATGCACCCACGGATTCTGTCTATCAATTTGAAGGTGAGGATTATCGCGAAAAACAAAAAATTCTTGGTATAGGAAATTGGATAGAACCGCCGAAACGAGAACGTAAAGCAAATTACGCAGTTGATGCATATTTCAGAGAAGCTCTTAGAGTCTCAGAACCAAAAGCTCCAAAAGCACCTAGACCCCCAAAACAACCAATTGTTCAAGATTTCCAATTTTTTCCGCCACGATTATTTGAATTACTTGATCAGGAGATATATTACTTTCGACAAACAGTTGGATATAAAGTTCCAAAGAATCCAGAGCTTGGATCGGATGCTGCCAGAATTCAAAAGGAAGAGCAACGTAAAATAGACGAAGCTCAACCTTTAACCGATGATGAGGTTGCAGAAAAAGAGAAATTGCTGACTCAAGGATTTACAAATTGGACAAAAAGAGACTTTAATCAATTCATAAAAGCCAATGAAAAATATGGTCGAGATGATATCGAAAATATAGCTAAAGAAGTAGAAGGAAAAACTCCCGAAGAAGTCATGGAATACTCAGCCGTTTTTTGGGAACGTTGTCATGAATTACAAGATATAGACAGAGTAATGGCTCAAATTGAACGAGGAGAAGCAAAAATACAGAGACGAGCCGGAATCAAAAAAGCTTTGGATGCCAAAATGGCAAGGTACCGTGCTCCTTTTCATCAATTGAGGATAGCATATGGAACAAATAAAGGTAAAAATTATACCGAGGAAGAAGATCGATTTCTCGTATGTATGTTACACAAGCTTGGCTTTGACAAAGAGAACGTATATGAGGAGCTTCGTGCCACAGTCAGATCGGCGCCACAATTTCGTTTTGACTGGTTTGTGAAATCGCGCACAGCTTTAGAATTACAACGGCGATGCAATACATTGATCACGTTGATCGAACGTGAAAATCAAGAATTGGAAGAACGAGAAAGACAAGAAAGGAGGAAAAAAGGTGGCAGTATTGGAGCAAAACCCGCGTCGAAACGGAAACAGGAAAATTTGCCGGCACCACAAGATAAACCACGAAAAAAGAAAAAATAAAAAAAAGAAATACGCTTCATTTAAAGAGCACGAACTTGACCTGTAATAATTTTTCCATCATTCATTCTTCTTCAAGATATTAACGATTTATCATCGTTTTAAATTCAAAGGGACCTGTAAAAGCCGCAACTTCGTTCTTTTTCATTCCCTACAATCTATATTTCAATATAATTTGACATGCTTTTTTTTTTTGATATGATAAAAATCATGAAGAATCATCTTTAAAAGTCATGAAGAAAACTAGTTAACAATAGAATAATGTATCTAATATTAACAAACATAGGTTGACAGCAATATTCGAAATGGTTTTGCATGTGTAACCTTGGCAAGATAACTTTTTATATTTATACGTATCAAGTGATTTCAATTCACCTCATGAATGTTAAAGTCAAGTTATAATTATTTGACATTGATGAAGAAAAGTGAGACTTTTTTTTATATATATATATATACTTAATTATCACGAAAACGTTACACACAGCCACCACCATCTATGTATTACAAAAAACCACATACGTACCTTGATTTAATTTTACATGAATAATTGTAATGCAATATTACGTGAACGATTTTATTTATTTGCTATGATTTTAGGCATTGTAATTCGTTTTACGAATAAAATATATGCCGCATCATATAAACGTTCAATGTGTTTGATCAATTATTAATTATTACCTTATTATATGAAAAGAAACAAATTAAAAAATATCTGAAGATAGTGAATAATATAAGAAGAAAATTTCAATTGTGTTTATATATATGATTATATTTATTAATTTCAGAATTCATAGCAATAAGGAAAAGAAAGATATAACTCAAATTACTTATTCCTAAATTAAATTTTATAGAAAATAAGAATAAATAACATAGTATCCTAATTCTACATAAATTCATATATTTTAAATACCAAATTATGGATATTTTATGATAACAAAAAATTAATTTCGAAATCAAATCATACTAAGTTTTGTATTTGCAAGAAAACTTTAATCTTCATGAAACTAATGTTTATTGCATTTCTAGCAATAATATTTTTTCATATTTTTCATATTTATTCAATGGTATGTTATTGAAAATTTTTAATTTCATAATTACAATAAAAAATAAATTTTTAATTACGAGAAATTATAATTTTAAGAATATTTTAATCAGTATACTAGTTATACATTTTTTTTTATAAATGCGTAATTAAACTATTGACTATATTTTATAGTTTACGTATAATTTTAAAAAACATTATTAAGAAATTATATTGTAAATTCATCGAAGTATTATAAAAAAAAACATGAAAAATATGTCTTTTAATAAATAAAATGTCATAAAAAAATTATTTAAAATTAAAAATTAAATTTTTATTACTGTGTTATATTAACATTATAAAAAATAAATTTTTAATAAATATTGAAAGGTAAAATAGAATAATTAATTAAATATTTCTTTCTTTTTTTTTCTGGTTAAATTAATTTTTAGATTATAAGAGTTATTAATATCATCATGGGTTATTCTAATCTATTTTAATAATAGTTAATATAACAATTAGCAGTTTTAATTGATACTGATTTTTAAGAATGAATTTCTCATTATTTTAGTATTAATAAAATAAAGTATCAAATTAAATATTTTAACAGATAACAAATATTTTACATAATATTATTTCACATTTATACTAAGATATGACTAATATCGCTAATCTAAAAAGAAACAAATTAAAAATATTGTTAAATTACATCAAAGGATATACAGAAAAATTTGAAGAAATTAAAGTGCCTCATTTTATGATAATTGCTTATCCTATTTTATTTTTTTTCAATTTACTTTGATTTTCTTCTTTTTTTTTTTATTTTTTAAATATTTCTTTAATGTATCGCTATCTTAATTTACTACACATACTTTCGGAAATGTTACAGCAATATCATTCTGTCTGAGATTAATCGGCAGTAGAATACATTTAGTTTACAATAAATGTAATATATTCATCAATAATTACAATTATTAGAAATAATAATGTAATTTTCTATAATGTTATACATATAAATCACTTATGGCAAGGATTGGCCCAACTACAAGTTATTTTAATATATATAAAATTATCCATACAATTTAGATAAGTTACATTTCGTATTTGGTTAGAAATAGAAAAAAATTATACAAAGAAAGAAAAATTAAGCGAAATAGGAAGGCAATGTTACTTGAGATTATATATTTAAAAATAAAAAATGTACTTTTTTTTAAATAGGAAAAAATAAAAAAATTATTAAATATTATAATTTTCATTTTGTAAAACTTGATAATCGTATGAAAAACAAAAGAAAACATAGAACAATATTTTATTTTTCTCATAATATTTGAGATATAAGCTATACTAAAAACGAAATTTACTCTATATATACATATATTTGCATATGTATATTTCTTTTCCTTTTTATTTTATTGAATTTATATAATAATTAAGATAAAAATTTCTAAACAACTAATAATAATAATAATAATCTAATAAACTATTAAAAATAATAAGAAAGTTATATATTTGACAAAATGAATGATAAAAATAATAAATGAAATTTAATGCATTACTGATTAAATAGCGTATCAATGGGCCTAATTAAAATATGAAAATATAAATTTATATTTCCGATTAACACATTTTTTATATTGACAATTAGCAGTTACGATACACGATCAAAATTTGATGTCTCTATAAATTCATTCTTAAACCTCATTCTTTAATATATATTATTGCAAGTGTATATCACTTGACTTTATTAATATTCTAAAGTTTGAATGATTATATCTGTCTACATTTTAAAGTTTGCAATAATGGCAATAACAATAGTAATACCAATAAATTACATAGCGCGATAAACAACTTTATCCCGCTTATGTATTTAATATAAATGTATATATATGTATATATAAATATATAATGTATAATATACATATATATATATATAAATATATATACAATATATTTTTTGTACCTAATACGTATACTACAATTTATTATCTAAAATCTACAACTCGATTATAATTGCTCTGCGATGTCAAAGAATTTAGCATATACGCAGTTCATTTCCATTACAGAATTTGGATATTTTTCTTTTTACAATATTGTATTAAATTTTAAATGAATTTCGATTATAGTATAGACAATAATTATAACTATGCATGCTTAGAAGTTATTTATTTGAAATTTTTCATTTTTCTTGAGTAAATGTGCACATAAAAATTCCTAAATTTTTTTATTATATATAATTTTATTTTAGTGCTTTTGCAAGAAACCAATTTTCTTGCACAGATATTGTTTCACTTATTTTATAATTCTTACGTACGTTTCATTACATACATAGTGATATAGAGAGATAGAGATAGATTGAAAGAGAAAAAGAAAGAGATTTCACTCAATTTGAGTAATGTTTTGGAACAATCAACTAAATTAATCTTACTGTTAACATTATAAAATATACAAGCCTAGCCTATTTCAAAAAATATCAGCACATCGTAGACTTAATAATAATAGTTAATATAACAATAGTACGATATTCACTGGAAATATGAGACACACAACATGTTTAATAAATAAAATGTGCATATTATTTTAACAATAAAAAAAAAAGTTTGCATTTGTTGAAAATGCAAAATAAAATTCGACATTGTATCGCAGAAATTGAGTTTTAAGTTTAATAATTGAGTTCACAGTGGTCACTTTTTATTCAATAAACAAAATCTTTGAATTATATAAATTTATATAAATTATATAACTTTCAAATTATTAAAAAAACGACAAAATATTAAAAAAATTTCTTTTTTCATTTACATTATATTTATTTATGATTTTGCTATTATATAAATTTTTTTGAATTAAAAATTTATTAATCATTACACTTAATAAAGAATAGAAAATGACCATCACACTCAATGAAGAGTAAAATGTTTCAAATAAATCACGTAAATTAATTATACATTAACAGGTACTTAAACTGTGATATATAATTATTATTATTATTATTATTATTATTATTATTATTATTATTATTATTATTATTAATATTAATAATAATATTAATAGTATTAATGATATTAATATCAATAATAATAATAACAATAGCGATGTCTCATTAGGGAAAAGTTTTCATTGATCTACATTGTAAACGGTACATCGTGTGTGTATATATATATATATATATATACGTGGCTTTTTAAAATGCTACAAATCTCTTGCGTCAGATCACAATAAGGATAATATCACACATAAAAGGACAAAAAAGGTGGTTCTAAAATTGATAAAAATGATTGCGAAAGATGATTGTGAGAAAGTCAACTGAAAGCAGGAACAAAATGGATAGTGCTACAAATATAGAAATTCAACGCCCTATCCGTACTCTTTTTTAAGCAATATAAGAGAATGTAAGTGAAAGCTTTAATTTGAAATTAGATGCCTCCAAGGGGGTGGATCAGGGGGTGGAGGCAAAGGGACTGGTTACGGTCGGCAATGACCTCTTTTTCTACCACCTTCATTCCCATCTTCCTCTTCACCACCTCTTCTTACTTCAGTATAACGTTCACCTTTCACACTTACAATCTTGTTATCTAAATAACGTACTAATTTTTTTGGTTCCGTTTTCGGGGCGACTGGACGATGCTCACGTGAATCATCATCTCTATCAACGTAACTATATCGTGCGATGATACGTGATTTCAATTCCTCGTCATTTACTCTTGCCTTGTTACGACCGTTTGGCTACAGAATATAATTACACTATTTTATTTCATTTAATACATAATTGCTTTAGTAATATAAAATATGCACATGCATTCAATATTTTAAATTAAGAGTAAGTTATTTAATATTATATAAGACATATGATATATTTTTTAATTAAAAAAAGAAATATATATATATACTTTAGAAATAAATTTAAAATGATACTTACTGTTAGAAAAGTAAGATTACTAACAAGACTTTGTCCTGCTTCTTGTCTATGAAGTGCAAGCTGTGCTGCTTTTGCTATATCACCACCTGCAACTGCTAAGCAATGTCTAGCTTCTGCTGGACTTGCAGCTGGAAACATTTCTTGCAGAAGTGCTACTTGATGCCAAGATGATTCCTAATATGATATATTGATATATTGATATTTTAAAGTTATAATATATATACTAATAAATAAAATTTGTTATATAAGTAGAAAAGAATAAGACAACTAAAGACAACCATATCAACTTTTTTGATGCTAAATTTCATTCTAATATTAGTTTATTGTTGTAAAATAATATTATTTGAAAATGAATAATATAAAAAATTTTTATACATAACTAAATTTTTCAAAATTTAAATTTCAATATTTAAATTTTTCACATTTTAAATTATGACAAAAATAAATAATCATGATGCAATTGATTTAATAAAATAAAAAAATATCATACATTTAATTTATGAAAAAATTAAAAAGAGCTTACTTCTGAAAAATATTCTCCACTAGAATCACTTCCAGCATCACTTGTTTCTGAGAGATGATGAACTCTCATTCTTTGTGTACCAGGAGGTAACAAAGCTGTTAAACTAATATGACTCAAAGGATCCTGAGGTTGGCAATTTTCATTTTCTTTAGTTTCTTGCCGTAATTTGCTTTCAATATCTAACAACCATTTAGATACTGCTTCTTTTTCAATGGTAGAAAACTCAGGAAGGCAAGCAGAGACCATTTCACATAATCCATCAACATCCAAATCTTCCTCAAGTGCACTTTCTTCTACCATACTTACCACATAACTCAAAACAATATCATCTATTAAACTAGAAATAATATCTTTATAAATTACAAACATACATTAAATATGTATAGATTTCATGTAAATTTTCAAGTTATAGACAAAAAAACATTTTTATTTTTCTTTTTTTTTTACCTTAATTGGGCAGTGGGTACTTCTTTCCTCACAAAACTAAATAAAGACTTTTTAACCAATTCTTCTTTTTCATCCATTGTACGATTCATTCTAAAAAATTTATAATAATCTATTAAATATAAAATATATTTTTTATATTTTATATTTAAAAGTCATCTATTAAAAACATAAGTATAGATCCAATTTGTTGCTTTTCTATTTTATATAAATTTATATTTTTTAAAATAATTAGTTTATTAATAAATATGATTTTTTTTTAAATAATATTATTTTATTTTACTAAAATAAAAATTTTATTTAATAATTTTATGAAAATAATATATAAATATTCTTGAAAATACCTGATAATATTAATATGATAAAAATAATTAAATATCATAAAATATTGTTATTGTATTAAACAAAATCAGTTTTATCCTAATATGAAAATTTTATCATAAAATTTTTTATAGCAGAAAAAAATAAAATAAAAATAATAATTTTATTAAAAAAAATTTTATAAAAAATAATTGTAAATAATTATTATATTAAATAAAAATTGTAAGTTCTAACAAGCTTATCAATCAATTTCAATTTATTACATAGCATATTAAATTTGTCAAATTTGACATCAAATTTTATTTAAAAAGTTAAAATTAAACAATTAATAGTTAAGTTAAATAATTATCTTTCTAGATAGGTTAAGAGAAATAAAGCAAGACCAATAACACACAATTTATAACAAAATTGCATTCAATGAAGAATTTTCATTAATATTTTTATCTTATACAAGATGACAAAAGAAATAATTTTTTTAATTGTATTGAACAACAAGAATTGAATAACAAGAATTATCAAGAAAAATGTATGAGAAAGAGACAAGAAGAAATTGACAGAAAGGTGGTAGCAGCGCCGGTCACATCGAGCTCTTAACATTTTCGTTTATCTGCGATAATCGAAGGATTCCATAAAATAATATTGATATAATTCATTGTGAAAATAGGCACAAGTACGAACCTGATCTTATTCACTTGTTCGAAGTCCCTGGATTGTACTTGAGGCTGAAAACTGATAAAAATTTCGTATACAAACAACGTTCCTCGATTTGACAGTTCGGTAAGGGGAGGGGTAAAGATAACGTGGCGCCATCGTGATTGCGAGTTGCGACCTACTTTGGGATCAAATCAGCAATCCTAATATAACAATTTTAATATTGATATAACTCAAAAAAGATTAATTATTATATAGAATAAAGTGATTTTCATTGTATATGATAAATTAAAATGTATATTTTTTTATATAAATATCGTAAAATCTATTAGAGTATGAATGTAAAAATTCAATTTACATCGAAACACTAATATCGATATTGTAATCCCTGGAATATTTGTTGCATAAATATTAATCAGTATGTAATTGAAATTATTTTATAAATAAATAAAATAGAATCAATTACTTTGTAAAAATACTTTAGAAATATTATAACAAAGTATATATATACATTATAGCTAAAAAATTTAAAACTTTAAAAACAAATATATATAAATATATTTTTTATTGGAGATTGGAATTTCAATATTTAAAATTATTTATTTAAAATATTTAAAATTATAATATTATATAATTATATTGTTATAGCTTCAGTAATATAATTTAAAAACAAAAATTTTAATATTTATAATAGAGAAACGATAAATGTAAAAAAATTTTTATATTCCTATAAATATAAAAGAAATTTAATATAATATATCTCTAATATTCATATTTTATTTTAGAAATAATATATATTTAAAATATATCTTTTATTATAATTGTTATGATGTCTTTTATTATTTATTATGACTTTTAATTTCTCTTATATATACTATATATATATATAATATAATAATACATACAACAAATAATAACAAAAAGATCATAAGCAAAATTAGGAAAAAAAACATTTTTATTATATTATTATAATTCATAACAAATAATTAAAATATTAAAAATTTTTTAGAGAAAAAAGAAATAATACAAATTATTTTGCTATGTACTATTATAGCAATTTATTTATAAGACATAATTTCACATGTTACAATGTACATATACTTTCCAATCATATATAGATTTTTACAATAAAATTTTGCCTCTAGTTTCTATGTAATATATACCATATACGTAGAATGTTACTTTTACATAACGCTTACATACAGGTATAATAATTTTTTTGGAAAAAATATACATAATAATCTTTAAAAATCTAAGAAAAAGATTACAATGTAATAAAAAATATAACATTCAGTTATCAATTTATTAATTTTGCAATTTGATATAATATTAATTTTTTATGATTAATATATTATAAATGCATTGATTTTTTATTAATTTATTAGTAAAATCAGACATACCATTTCAAATAATGCATACATACAATATATATAATAAAAGAATAGAATAAACAAAAAAAAAAAAATAAAACACAAAAAAACATTTATTTGTTGTACTGTTTCTTCATTAGATTATACTGCAAACACTTTTCAAGTTAACAGGTACAACTTTTCATTAAAGAAGCAACATTCTTTATATGTTGTTAGCATATTTGTAATAGAAATAGAAAAGTAATCTGTAAATTTTCAACAATGATTCAAAGTAAAAATTGCATTATTTAAAATGATTGATCAACTTCTACTTGATTATTGAAGTTAATCTGCGAATTACAAGATTATAATATAAAAGTGTAGATCGAGTTTTTTTAACAAATAAATTGTAATAATTAAAGATATTATAATAATTAAAGACGTTATAATAATTAAACGTCAATGTCAAACTCAAATTTTTAATTATATGATTAAACTAAAATTAGTTATAGGTACTTTTGTAACTATATACAATTAATTAGTAATCTTTACTTCAATTATATCTTCTGGCATTATTTTTTGTATAGAAATATCAGTTTTGAACCGTGTACTTGGAGAAAATATTCGAAAGATATCCGATATATATCGTAGTCACTACGATTCATATAATAAGTGGTAAAAATAGTTTTACTTTTTTCGTTTACGTTCTATTTACAATGTAGATGAAATATTTGCCATATTACTTTGAATAAATGACATATCATTATACAACTTCATACTGTATTTTAATTGATCAAATATAAATAAAATAGAATTTTCAAATTAATCTATTATAACGATAAATTTTGTAAAACATTATCATAAAAATAATATATACATTATTCTTTTTTGTATTAATTCTGAAAAAAAAAGAAAATAATCGAAATCAATGTTCAATGGAGAATAAAGATCTCATGACAATACTGGATAATTCTAAAAATCTATTTAAAAAAAATCAAACATAGATCTTATTTCATTAAACAAACCAAGTACTGAATTCACTGATCATCTTACTAAACTGGTTTTTTTTCTTTTGAACATTGTTCTTTTTTCACTCCATTTCCTTCGCCGACTTCAAGTTCAACAGAACTATCTTCTCTAGTTTCTTCTTTGCAATCTTTGTTCGTGGCTATTTCAGTTTCTTCGACTATATCTTGTTCCTGTTCTAAAAAGTCCGTAGGTACGAATTCCATTTGATCTTCGCTATCATTTATATCGGGCGGTTCAGGTATCTCACAGAAATTAATTTCTCTTTCACCATCAATAGCTTCATTACCACCTGGATCATCTTCTTCATGTAAACTCATAAGTTTGTCAAAGTTCGACGGAGTTGAACTGTCTTCATTATTTTCAGGAAATATCTCTGTAGGACTAAGAGGAATATCTAAAGGTTCAAGTTTAACAGTAGTAGTCGGTGATGTAGGTGTAACAGGTCGTTGTAAACGTATTTTAGTAAAGGGTTTTGGTTCAATTGGTTCTGAATGTTGTCGTTTTTGCGCACGTTTAGGACTAGAAAGCGTAGAAACTCCGGAAGTGGAAGCTTTCTCTTTGGTCTCTGAAGCGATTCGCGAAACTGGTTGAGATACTATTGGCTTTGATTGTGGAATAAGTAAAGGTGGTTTTGAATTCTATTAAAAAAAATATATTTTATAAAAATTTAATTAACAGAATTATGTTCATTTAAAAAATAAAAAAGTCATTATTCACCTGTGAAGAAGGATTGGGTCCAGCTAATCCTTTCACTTGTAATGCTTCGGCTGCATTTAATAGTTGGGGCAGTTTATCATGAGCTACGTTCACTTCTCCGCGATACATGAATTTGACTAGTGCTTCAACTTCCCAAAATTTAAGATCTTTCATTAAAATAATTGGATGTTGACATGGATTTTCTCGTAATAAATCTGCGAGATAATCGCTACAGGATGACAATATCATTTTATGACACTTTAACGAACGGCCTTCGCAAGCCAATGTAACATCAACAAACTGTTCAGAATCCAATAAAGATGGAAAACTGTTTTGCATGTTACTATGATAACTGTTCCATCTCAAACAAACCTGAAAAACATATATTGTATATTTTAGCTGTTATAAAATTTATATAGAAATATTGTATATATTTCATTATTTAAAAGCTCATTACCTCTGTAGGTTGTTGATGTACAATATTATGAGGTACTCCTTGACTAGTTTGTCGTGGTGGCATTTTAATGGTTGTAGGTGCAACTTGCTTTACTTTTAAGGGGATTGTTTTTAACACAAGAGTCTTTGGTTGACGTTGCTGTTGTTGCTGCTGTGATATAGGTGCTGGTGCAATGTTTCTAATATGAGATCTTACCAAGGACTGTGCTGCTATTCTTATAGTTTTGCCAGTTGAATTACTTGAAGAAGGTGATTGTAATACTGAAAAAAAATTATTTTTATTATTATAATCATAAATAGACATAATATATTTTATAAAAAGACAAATAATTTATTTTTTTTTATAAAAAGACAATATTTATTTTTTTTTTTATTTATTAAAATGATTCTCCAGAAGATGTCAAAATATTTTAAAAATTTGCATATATTTGCAACTATTTAATATTTAAAAAAATGAAAAATACTTTAATTATAGATTTCAATATTAATTTATAAAAAAAAGTACAAATATAAAACCTAATTTTATTTTATATAATAATAACTTATGTATACTTTATGTAAATTACTATTACTTTATGTAATAATATTTGTTAATACCCTTTAAATAATTGTCAAGTCACTTTTCCAGTATATAAAATATCTTCAATAACCAACTACCATTACCGTGATAATGACTGCCAATGAGTCTGCCACCGTGATGTACTCTAAGATGTCGATGAAGATTCGTTGTACCGCATTGACGTGGATTCGCTCCGCCTCTGACAACAACCGCACCGCAAATTCGACATTGAGCTCGCAAAGGATCATTTGCACATAAGTCAAAATGCGCCCAAACTGCGCTTGGATTTGTCATCGCACGAAGGCTACGTGTATGGGAACGAACACGATGTGTAGCACCTGCATGACGATTAGTCGAAGGTGATAGAGATGGCAATTCAGCCGCCTCTAAATAAAAATCTTTTTCATCTTCAGGTTCTTGCTTCATCGCGATATCTTCGAGCCGAATGGCCTCCACGATATCCTCGTTGGAAGACGTGGTGACCGATGTGTTGCAATTTCGATCAGGTTGCTGTCCCTGCAGGAGTTGGCGGCTAGTCAGCTTCACGGTGTCCTTGCAGGCCACCAGTACAAGCCGACCCGCCGTTGTAGCCGTCGTCTTCGTTCTTGTCGCGCTGCTTACGATTTGACCTCCACGCCAACTTCGCTGCGCGTTTTCTCTGCGAAAACGCGATATTCTAAGATAACGCTTAACGAAAAACATCCTTTTGTGTGGACATGGTTTCACGAATTATTTACATGGAGCAACATTTTTCTCGATATAGTAGATATTCTAATCAATTTTTTTTTCCAAAAAGAATAATTTAAACGAATAAAGAAGAAAAGATGAACTATTATAATAACAATTAAGATTCTATAAATAAATTCAAAAACATTTAATTATTAATAATTTAATTTATTATTAATAAATAAACTTACTAAACTAAACTATGACAAGATTTGTCAATTAACTGAGAACTATCATCATTGTATAATTTCTTTTAAATATCAAATTGACGAAATTTGATATTAAATTACAATTTTTAATTATGCGAAATAATTTTGTAAGAGAATGCGAATAAATAGATATATAGAATCTTTTTATCGTTTAATTTTTATAATATTAATGAATTAAACGAATTAATATTATTCAAAATAATATATTTTCTTACAACATTTTGAAAAATTTTTATAACTAATAATATGTTTATCTGATGATATAAATATTATAATTGAATTTGAATATCGACGAGAAATATATTTCATAATTCTGGATATAAGATACTCGTAAGGAAAAATATATTTAAATAGTATGATACATATAAGTTTTTTGGCATGTAATATTAGTATAAAAAGTGCTAAAGATAATCATATAGTGAGTAGATAAAATACATATGTGCGTCCACATTCTATCTTTCTCGTTTCTCAATGCCTCTTTATTACTCCCACTTCTTTTAGCACACTGTGTCATCACTCAGCAGACGACACACGGATAATACGTATTAACGATTTATCCGATGAGAACGTCTGATAGTGTAGCACGTATATTACGCAGGTTAGATCGATATTGCATTGTAACGTAAAACAAACGATCAATGGTAAAAAATTTAAATTTTTAAATTGTATTTTATAAAACTATGCATGTAATTGAAACAATCTAAAAACATCTACGGAAGTTCTACTCTATCTGCAAAGTTCCTTTTATTCCTTCTCTTCTCCCCTCCCTTCCTGTTTCTAATCTCCCCTCCCTTTCACCACCACCAAACGACATTTGCTGTCTCATTACGTTCCTTCGATCTTTCTCACTTCGCTTTCCTTTCCCTTTCTCCCTTGCTCCTTCTATCTTTTTCGCATTCTCTTACTCGCTCTTTTGTTCTTACTTAGTTCTCCCTCTCCTTCTTGCCTCCCCGAAGATCTCTCTTGAGCGACCGGCTATAAAATGGCAACCGTTGCGACTGAGCACGATATCGAGTGGCACACGCCACTGCTACGTCTACCGTACCTCTGTGCTTTTTTTCCTTGTGTCTTTGTTCCTCTCTTTTTTGTCATCTGTCGCAGCGTCACTTAATCCAATCCGGTCATTCGATTCGCAACTACGAACCGGTTCAATTTTGTGTTGTATCGCGTCAGAAAACGTTGTACCGACGACCACGCGACAATTTATTGACCCTTGCACGATTCCCAGGAGTGATATTCAAACTACACTACAAATTGTTCAATTTCTTTCACCGTGTTCTCGATTCTTTCCCGATCAGATCAACACTGGTTTTCTATCACGTTATTCTCGGCGTGTCTAATCTCGTTGCCGTGTAAATGCTAATGATTAAATCGGTATTGGATATGATCATCCGTGTACGAGCCAGCGACTACACAACGAAAGAAATCGCCAAAAAATTCTGTTCCTTTTCTTTTATGGTACTCTTTCAATGTACAAATATGTACTCGAACGGAAGATCGTCGAATATAAGAGTGTATGTAACTCGTGAGGGACGCGTTTGTATCTACTTGATCGACAGAATCGTTACTAAGTTCCGTGCAAGTTTTTTTCACGACGCGTCTCGACAATGTGGCTCGCTACGGAAGCGAAACGATTTTCCCCGAAGCCGAACCCGGGAGTGACTAAAATCGAAATCGGTGGACGAACAGGGGCGCGTCAGGGCGCGCATGTGCGACGGCGCCGCCGGTCGTCGACGCATATTATCCGTACCGTGTTTCGTGTTGCTATCGTGTGCGCGTTCCCGGGTCTCTCTTCGCTAAGGAATTACTAACCGACCTGATCACGTTCGACTCACTCGAGCCTCGCCGAGCGAATTCTCATCGATCGGGAGCCGCTTCTATGGCTCTCTTTTTTTCGCGCGCATCTTTAAGATGCCCGCCATGTTGGAACAACATACATACAAGTGAAATGTCTTGCTAATTGCCTTACATATTTGAATATATTAGTTTACATAACAAATAATTTTTAAATTTTTCAAATTAAAATAAATGTATGGTAATTATGGACAATGTTAATTTAACGGAAAGAATTCATATATTTTCAACGTAATTATTTAAGTGAAAAATTTTAATATTAATTTAAAACTATAATTTTTACAAATGCAATAACTATACATGTTTTTTATATAAAAATAATTTTTATTTTAAGATCAATATAAATCAATATAGATAATTCAATGTGAGTATTATAATAGATTTTGTTTTTACTTAGAAATTAATTATTTATTATTAATCTTCTGGAGATTCATTTAAATTTTATTAATAATCATTATAATAAAACTTATAATAATTTTTTAGTTATATGAAAGAAATATGAATACAATAAATAAAAAGATTTCATTGAAAAATTATATATTCTATTCAATTACATTCCTAATATATGTAAATTTTAATTATTAAAAATATAAAACTTCAAAACACTTACTTTTTCTAGATGTGGCTCGTGTCTTCGGTCTCCTCTCTTTTTTCTCCTCTGATAAATCATTTTCTATATGAACTACTCGTTGTGGTACGTTTATAGAATTGTCAGTATTCCCTTCAATATCTACAAAAAATAAAGTTTTTAACAACATTATATGATGAGAACATCTCTCTAAACGTGTTTTTTAGCTAATAATTTTAGTAATATATTAAGATAGTAATATATTAAACAATTAAATCGTCATCGATTAACAAGTATAGATTAACAAGTAAACTTACTTGTTAGCACACAAGGTTTACCAAGAGCCAAGTAACGTTTCCTGGCAACTTGAGCAGCCGCAAAATCTGGTTTATGATTGTGTTCCATACGCACCCTTGGTTTCGTGCAACTCGTAGTTGTGATAAGACTGCCTCTACAATGCATAGTTCTGCCGACGCATCTCCATCGGATATTGTATGGTTGCTTTTTATGCAGTGTGTACATATAGCCATGATGAATTAACTTCGGTCCTCCCTTGTTTGATAAAACAACCTATGATACAAATTTATTAAATTGATTGATATCTATTTTTAAATGAATAATTGTTAATTAAATTTGACAAAATTATTGAAAAATTAAGTTATCATTAGTATTTAATATTTGAAATGCTAATCAATATTTCAAAATATTGATTTCAATTTTTTGCAAATTAAATTTGCAAAATTTATAAAATAAAATTATGAATCGATTATATAAATGTTTAATTATATTTTGAAATAAGAGATCATATTTAAATATTTGATTATCAGGAATAAAACAAATGATTTTTATTTAAAATAATATTCATCTTGTAATTATCAAAAGTATTTTATTTGGTTTTTTTAATATTTAATTTGTGAATTCATATAATAGCTAAATATTTATATAAATAATTTCATTATTTTTAAGGTTTTTTGTCTCGTACTTCGGCTACATTTGGGTCATCGTCATCGGTATTCTCAGAAAGAACGGACGACGTGGAAGCTTCTTCCTTGATTTGTGTTTTGTTTTCGTTAGACACACTTTTAACACGTTGTGGCATCTTGTTTATTATTTTTCTATTTTTCCTGCAAACTCTCAATCCAATACTTGTGTCATTGACCTAAAGAGATGATTGTTATTACTAAAAAAACATAAGTAAAAAAGTTCAACCACATATATGCTCATATATATATATATATATATATATATATATATACCCAAATAATCTAATTACTAATTTCTATTTTATTTGCATTTTTTTTTTGAGAGAAAAGTTACAGTTAATACAGAATTTATTTTTATAAAGAAAATTTCTGTAAAAATATTACCATAAAAATGATTATAGAAAAAATTTTATTTTGGATTTTGAAAACGGAGTCGATCGGAAAGTTAAAGATTCATGGAGATCGACGATCTTAAGTAATATACATACAGACATTGCACGATTTACGCAATTGCATGTTTGCTGGCTTCTATTACTGTGAAATCGTTCGAACTTCTCAGTGCCTATGCACGCGCTAAAAATAGTATAGAACAGAGAAATGAACAGTAGGTTTATAAAATCTTGAGAATCGTGCGTATTAGAAATTTTAGTATGTCTCGTATTCGTCTGCCGATTTTTTTTCTATTTCCCTTTTCCTCGTTCGTTTTTATCCCACTATTTTATTCCCACGGATCTAAAATTGCACAACGAAGCATGCGGAGAAATCATTTGACTCAAATTTCATTGCAAAAATAAAGATTTCGTATTGTTATTTCATGGTGAGGAATTAAGAATATATCAAACTTCTGGAAAAAATAAATATTTAATGATAGCAAATTCTTCAAACAGTATCTTCGTAATAAATATATATATATATATATATATATATATATATATATATATATATTGTATTTATATATACATTACATGTTATATATAACATATATTATTTAAATACTATTCAAAAAAACAAAAATATTAAATTGCTTGAATTTATTATGTTTAAGAAAACAATTTTAAGCAACTTTTTGATTGCTTCTTTCTTATCAAATATGTATATGTATATAATATGTATTGTATGTATTGTATGTATATAGATTTATTGCTTTTTTATTATTCTTCCAATACTTTTTTATTGACATTTTATTATTATTGCTCACATATAGATATTTTTAGTTCAAAATTAAATTTTTTATAACTTAAGAAATAATCAATCTTTCGAAGATGTCTCATGCAAATTTTATATATTCACAAAAATTTAATCAAAGATTTCTTTTGATCTTTCATCATAAATACGAATTGATATTTATTTGGATGCATATACATTTTTTTACAAATCAATATATTAATATATAAAATTAATATTTCTTTCTTTTTAAAAATAAAATTGCTAAATTTTTTTATCGTAAAAAGTAAAGAAAATTGAAATTTAATTTCTAGAAAGGAAAAAAAAACATTGCTAAAAAAAAATTCATATTCAGAATTAAATATCAATATTTCGAAAATGAAAACACATGACATGCGACATTTTTTCTTACAACCAAGGATATATTAACATTTTATGGGACATATTCTGTATATCTAACTGATTAATATTATATATCTAATTGATTAAAAATTTTATTTAATTTATTGTGCAAAAGATAAAAAAATTTTAGAATTACATAAATATATAGTAAAAGAATATGATAGTAATAATTATAAAAAAATATCAGTGTTATCAAGTTTTAGAAAATATACAAAAAATAATAAATAAAATATTTAAAATATTTAAATGAATTTATAAAAATTAACACTGTTAATAGCATAGGCCTATTGGCACACGAAAGTGAAGCGTGTACTAACTTTCATTGCATGAAATCGTTATTTACTGTATGATCAAATAAAATTGCTTTTAAATGAAATGAAAAGTATTGTATTGTAATACTCACGTGTTACTGATGGGTAATTCAATCGCAAAATTCGTAGGAACAATCAAAATACTTTTATATGTATGTAGATACAATATGTATTTGTATAAATAAAATAATATCGTAAAAAAAGAAGAAAACGGCAAGAATTCTAACGTTTCGAGGAATTTAATCGCGGTTCTCGATCCTAATCGAGATGAATCGATATTTAGGTATCAAGCATGACCAATTTGTCGACCAGACTAGCTTATAGCCGTTTTCGGTGAAACTACTGAATGGTCAACAAAAATGGCGAAACTCTAGTGATTGGATTTTGCGCAATAAACGCCACGCTCTGGAACGTGGAATATGGCACCGGACAAGCGCAATCAATGAACGGCACTATGGCACCGTGCTGCACAGTTTATACGCGCGCCACGAACGATCATTTCATACTATTTACGCACTGATGGCGCGCGACATGAATTCATTATACGATCACCCAAGTTTTATACGTTTTACGATGTTACGTATCAAAATTCGCGTTGATGGAAACTGATACATAAAAAAACTAACAGCGATGTGCTTATGTCTTGATTATATAAAATGAATAATAATAATATATATATATATATATATATACATATATAAATATATATATACATATGTATATATATTCGGAAATGCATTGTGATTGCGTATTTATAACATAAAAGAATTGAATTGTCTTCGATAACAAAGTAATAAGAAGCAATCGAGAAAATCAGTACGTGCGATAAAAGATTCTGGATTGATAAAATTAGGAACATCCGGATCATTATGGACAAAAGCCAGTAACTATATTCGTTATCATGACTTGTGATTGGATGGATATAGTATAGGAATATATATCAATATTCATCTTACTATCTATTGTAATTTATAATAAAATCAAGAAATATTTTTCGTTTATTTTGTACATGATGAAATTGATTATCGAAATGCCTGATTGCATTTATTTTTAATATATTGTTTGTTTAAACAGTATAATTGCATAATATTGAACGAAATTTATATTTATCATATTTTAAGTACAAAAAATTTTAAAATACTTACTATTTTGGTTACACTTTTTTTATTACATTCTAATAATCAAGAATATATTGTTCTACTTTCTCTTTTTCTTTTTTTTACAATAATGTTTTGTTACTGATTTGCGACTGATTTTTTACCTCTTACTTTTTATGGCATCATACTGTCATAGACTAGATATAGAATAGATCTATCATCTTACGGGATTTTGTATGGTATGTTCTGAATTATCGATCATACATGAAAAAATCATATATGCCCTCTATGATTTAGAACCGCGAATTTAGAAGTTACATTCACTTTAATGATTAATCGATAGATTGAAGTTAATAATAAAAAGATATTCTTTTTTTAAATTTTAATATATTCAAAATTTTTACTACAAATGATTTTTACTACAAATTCATATTTATAAGGCACATACATTTGATTGCAATTTAATTAAAATTAAAAAAATTTATGATACCAAAATATACCACCATTAAAAGCAATTAATTTTATGTAATTTATATATTTTATGTAAAACATTTTGTATATTGTTAAAAATAAATAAAATCTTTTAACATAAAATTGTTTTTCTTCATTTATATCCTTAAACCTAGTAAAATTAAGTACATTAAAAATACAGCAAAAAATAGTTTACAGAGGTAAGTATGGAAACGAGCTAAGTGTAGGTAAGTATATAAAATTTAATGAAAAATTTTTATTTTCAAAAAATTTTACGTGCCACATAAAATTCAGGAATTGCCGAAATTCTTGGAAAAATTTCACGAACGACCTCCTGTCAACTTATGTTCTCCTAATACAAAGTCGAAATTTTAGTCAAAAATTTCGTTCGTTCAAAAATTTCAAAAATTCCAGGAATTTGACGTCATTTCTAAGAACTTCGAAAATTCCAAGAATTCATCATTTCTAGGAATTACCGAAATTCTTGGAAAAATTTCACGAACGACCTCCTATCAACTTATGTTCTCCTAATACAAAGTCGAAATTTTAGCTAAAAATTTCGTTCGTTCAAAAATTTCAAAAATTCCAGGAATTTGACGTCATTTCTAAGAACTTCGAAAATTCTAAGAATTTAACGTCATTTCTAAGAACTTCGAAAATTCCAAGAATTCGACGTCATTTTCAGGAATTGCCAAAATTCTTAGAAAAATTTCACGAATGATCTCTTGTCAACTTATGTTCTTCTAATACAAAGTCAAAATTTTAGCCAAAAATTTTATTCGATTAAGAATTTTGATTTGTATTAGGAGAACATAATAAGCGAAGAGTTTTTTGAATTTATTGATATTTGTGTTAATTGTTTTACTTACCTTTACATTCTTACCTGGTTATTCATATTTTTTAGAAATATTTTTAGGAATCATTCTTTATCATTTTACTTATATCTAATAATGAAACTTGATATACTTACCTTTTTAATATTTTCTTAATATTTTTTAATACTTAATCTATTCTAAGTCCAGAAATTATTATAAAACATAAAAGTATAAAATATATATATATATATATAAAAGTATGAAATATATATAAAATATGGAAAGAAATAAAGATATGTATAAAATACAAAATCATAATAATATTTAATGCCTTTGTGAAAATACGGAAAAACTAATTTATGTATAAAATTAATTATTAATTATGATAAAATATATAAGAAGATAAAATATATATACATATATGTAAAATATGTATATGTATATGATATATAAATATAAAAAATAAATATGCATAATATATATGATAATTTATAAATATTAGATTAAATAGACTTTATTAAGTTGATTATAATTTTTTGAATTATAATCAATAACAAAAATAATAATAATAAAATTAATCGAGTGTATAAACAGTTTTTTGAGTATTGCAATCACAAATCACTGCAACCATAGATAAAAGAAATAATGTGAGAAGGACAGAGAAAGAATAAAAATTAATCAGCGCCATCTTCAGAGTATCGCAAATGAAACATTCTAAGAAAAGATAAATAGAAAGAAAAGAATAGATAAAGTAAGAATTAACTTTCAGCGACATCTCTTGGGTATTAAAAGCATCTTTTATATATCTTTTGAAAAATATTCAACAGATGGTACTAATTGTTAATTCTTATTCTACTTTACCTTTTAAGATGATGTCTTTACCACTCAAAAGATGGCACTAAAGATGAATTCTTGTTTTATATCTATCCTTTTCCCACTATTTCCTGTCTTTTTTTTATATGTTTCATTTGCGGCATTTTGAAGATGGCGGTGATTTCTCTGTAATTTTTACACTATTTTTATTTTTCTTCTATTATTTACTTTTTTTGTAGATTTGCTTGCGTATCATATATAATATATAGAATGTAAATTGAATACATTTTCATTTTCTTTATAAAACTATTAAGCATTTTATATCATAAAATAAAATATACGTAAAAGAATAAAATGATTTTCATTATATATATAAAAATATATTTAATATCCAAATAATATTTCTGAATTAGGAGATTAACGAGTCTTATTATTTTTAAATTATTTTTATTAATTGATTGTTTCAAAGGGCATGTTAAAAGATTCGTTTGCAATGGTTCATTATTTTTAATGTAATTTATAAGTAGTACAGTATAATATTAATTAAATCGATTATATTAAATATTATTTCCTTGTATGTATAGTGTAACCGAATAACGATATAGACAAGACTAGCAGGTGGTGACCCTCGATACTCCTTCATACATTATTTCCTCTTTATTCTTAATGTTAATTATTATTTAGTTTTTCTTTTACATATCTTTTAATAGTTTTTTTCAATATTCGATCCAATTTTTTTTCACAAAATTTTGCTCATTTTGCTTCTTTTTTTTTTCCATATCGCATCACTTATTTCTTATTTTTTTTCTTCCATTCTTCCATTGTATCTTGGCAGCGTTTTTGAACAATGAATAGAAAATATCGCAGTGAAATGAATATAAAAAGGAAGCCCGTTCAAACTTAAAGCGATTAATCAAAAAAGAATTGTACATAAGTAAATTACTTCTTCAAAGTCGAGAAAATTATATAATATATATATTTGAAAAATGGGCGACCAATCAATCATTTTTTTAAAGGCACAGGCAACATAGCATAAGAGGAAAGCAATTGTGTACAGACTAGCGTCACATTTAATGTTGTAAAATGAAAATTAATTAAAGTTTTTGTGGAGTATTTTGTATGATAGAATTAATGATTAACGCAAGTTTAAATATAATAATATAATAACTTATATTGATAAGAGTATAATGACGACAATTCACAAAAATCTGAGTAACAAAAAAATAATGGAACGCATGTATTGTAATAAATTTCTATTTACATATAAAATAATAATCTTTTCTCACTATTGAGTATGTGCGAAAAACTTAAATGAAGCAAAAAAATAAGTCGCCAATGCTTTTAAAATTTAATTTCATTATGAATGATATAATATATCTGTAAGATATCTAGTGATATTTATATATCTCAATTCGTGTTTGCACAATAAATAATTTAAATACAACTTCTATTTAAAAAAAACGACCGTACCCAAATTTTTTTCATTATAATTTTTCGCTTACCGGTGGCAGTTCTTCCTTTTTTTTTTTTCAAGAAACATTCAAATATATTTTGTACTATTATTACTTATTTATAATATTTTTACTTTACTATTTTGCAATTGCAAAAATGTTAATTATTTTTTTTAATATTCTGTTATAAAGCCAGTATTTATAAAATTCACAAAATAATTGATTAATTTAAATTCAAAATTCATCATTATTGAAAGTTTCTTGAAACATTTGAATTTTTGTGTGAAATCATTTAAATTTTCATTTAGATTATAGTAGATAAGATAATAAGTTTTAATAAAAAAATTCGTTTTTATTTTTAATTTGGAGCTTTAAATAAATTTTTTTCTTTTAAAAATAAATGCTTGATACTTTGGTGATTAAAATTTATATTAATATGTCATGCCTACCGGTAGCAAATTTAAAAAGCAGTGTGTGATATTATGTGTTTCAATGTGTTGGTTTCCATATTGGAATTTTCGATTTATAAGAAGCATCCATACTTGGACATGAATGAATATAATAGATATATTATATGTTATTCTGATATTTTTCTTACAATGATTTAGCAGTAAACGCACCACATTTGTGCTAATTATAACAAGCTGGATGTCTTGGCACTCGTCAGTGTCCTCCTATGTCTTCAATTTCACCAAAAACGAAACAAATTTTTTATACAAAATCTAATTTTGGATTTTATATTTATTATTATTAAGTTAAAATTTAATGATTTATATGTTCTTACATCAAAATTATAAATAATATGTCTTAATTAGGAAACAAAGATCATTAAATTAAGAGGATATTGGAATGTATCCAAAAAATTCACCTAGTTGTTTAATTAAAAGTATACACGATAAAATCGAGTAAACTTAAATATATATTAAACAAAGTTATAACGCATCCCTTTAAACGAAATAATAATAACAATGAAACGCATACAAAAAATTACTTTCATACAGAAATTATAATTACACTTTATCAACTTTGATGTTGTTTAGAAGAAGAAAGAGTAATTTGGTTCGTTGATGGTGAAACCGAATGAGGATGATATAATCGAGCATGCATCGATGTAAGAATGTGACTAAATATACGTCTATAATATCTTATGTCACAGTACAAATGAACGAACAAAATGCCAAATGGCAAAGACACAAAGGCACGACGAATTTACAACTCCTCTAGCCGGCGTTAAAAATTTTTTTTTCTAACAATCATTTCGAATCTACATTTCCTTTCTTTATTAATAAAGTAAAATCTAAATAGTAATTTGAAAAGAAAGATTGATATTACGCAGACTCGAAATGATTCGATGCTAATTAGACGTTTAACCCTTTCTGATTTCATATTACACATATGGCATTGTATTATAGTTTATTACATGAAATTGTGAAAAATTGTGTCTACTTGAAAAAGTAGCTAAATATCTAAAAAAAATTTTCTGAAAAGGTTAAACAATCTTGTACACGAAGAAATTGTTTATTATTTCTAAATATTGTAAAAATGATGAAAAAGGAAGAAATTTAGCGTGCGTTAAAATTGTTTGGCAATGTTATAAAATACACATTCGTACAATAACAATCTATCGCTTTGATTTACTATCTACGATTAACCTTAAAACTTGTTTTTTTCTTTTTCCTTTTTATTTCTTCTTTTTCTTTTTTTTTAGCAGAAAAAAAAAAGAAAAAAGAAAAAAATTATCAAGATTTATTTCCTCGAAAATGGAATACACGATAAAACCTTGCTAATTAAAAAAATTATGAAAATTCCAAGGTCAATGAATAAAAAAGCTCATCAAACACAATCATTTTCATTAAAAATGTAAACATAAATAATAATTTTCTTAAATAATTTTTTTTTTCAATAAGAAAAAAATTTTAAGGAAAAGAATACATTTAACAAAATATCAATAAATTACAAGGTTTTATGATTTTATATGAAATATCGATAAATTTCAATTAGTTCGAGTTGCCGGCTCACGGAGTTCACGCGTCGTTGATCTCAAATCGCACTATACGCGATGATTACCGTGAAAAATAACAGACTGAGACACAAAATATGTACAGTCATCTTCCGACTTATTTCACTTCTATTAGCAATATAGTAATTATTTATTTTAGCAAAAAATGTTAATATATGTGTAATATATATACACAATGCGCATACTTAAATATATATATATATATAGCTGTCTCGCTTTTGTATCTCTTCGACTATTTTTTTTAGTCTATTTAGTCACTAATCTTTTTTTAGTCTGTTTCTTCAAAATCAATTAATAGATAAATCAGGAAGATAACTGTATCAAGATTTTTAATAATTTCGAATACTTCTAGTGTCACGTCATTACAAATCGACGATATGCGAAAAATCGATGTTCAAGAACAAAGTGCTCTTTTGAGGCAACATCGAAAAACACGATTATAATGACAATGAAATATATCCACAATAAACGTATGGTCGTAAATGTCTGAACTTTCTTTTCTGCATTTCTGCTGCTTGAATAAGACAACGTATCCAAAAGGATTATACCTTTTTCGTTAATTTCCAAATAATATAACAAAATGACTTTTACACGTGGTAACTTTGGAAGCTTCGAATGCACGTTTTCCTTTCTTTTCTTTTTTTTTTTTCTTTTTTTTATTTCATTATTTATGTCCTTTCTGAACTTGCTTCATAACTGACACTCTCCGCGAAATTTAATATTTCTAGCGAACGCTAATTTAGTTATGAACAAATAGAAACATCGAAAAGGCCAACCGATGGGATGATGAGCAATGAAGTTGAAGGATAACCTGCACCATTAAATTATGCTTCTTTACGATTAGTTGTTTCTTATAACGCTTTTCGCGATTTTCAACCGGCATTCTGAGCCGTCAAACAATCATACGACACATGCGTAATATGGCAGACAATAGTGTAAAACATGCGCTTTGGGCCATAGGTATGCGCAACAACAAAAAACGCAGTACCACTAATATCATCCCGAATTCTACAACTTTTTGAATCCAATATAATCTGAAATATAATCAAATAAATTAATGTTATATAATATATTATATAAAAGGATTATTTTTTTTAGATGTATTTTATATAATTCCAAAATTTAAAATTCTAATTTCTTTTTATTCGTTATTTCTCAATATTTTCAATATAATTATATAACTCATTTTACAAAAAGGAAAAATAAAAAAAAATTTATAAAAATTGCATTGCGTTCCATTTTTTTACTTACTTTTTAATATGTGAACGAGCAGCTGGCAGTGTCTCCGGACTGTCCTTAATAATGAACTGCCGAATTCCCAATATGTATTGTTCCAAATACGATGGCCAATCAATTTGTTTGACATCGAACATAAAAATTTGTCGATCTTCAGGACTAAGTTCACCGCTCAATTGTCGAACATTGTCATCTCTGAAGTTCCATTGTTGCATAGTAAAGTACTCTAAGCATTTGACAGCCTTATCGATTTTCTCGTGTAGACCAACCATAATGGCTGGTTTGCCTCTCAGTCGAAAAATGAAATCCAAAATATGCGCCGGTAAAAGGTGCTGGAAGAGCTTGCATACATTGTTCACTATAGCGAATGTATGGCACTTGCCATCTGGCCACCAAATTGTGTCATTCGGTGGATGCATTCGATTATATTTTAATATCAGTTCAACGAACTGCTGCCAGGTGATTGGGTTCTGCTGACCTGTACAACAATGATATATGGGAATTGTTTTCGTGCGATTTGTCGCAGTCCTCCATGCCGTGCAAATCATCAAGTTTATTACTATATCGACTGGTACTAAATCTGCCACCATATTTTTCTGACACAACATAGATCTGTGATAAAAAATATTTATTCATTAATAATTAATTCAATTATTTGAAAAGTTTAGGAGAAAAAATATCAATCTTTTAAATAGTTAAAATTAAACTATTCCATGAACAATTTAACTCATTATTATTATTATTATTATTATTATTATTATTATTATTATTATTATTATTATTTGTTCTCTATCTGTTAAATTTTATAATCCAAAAAATTATTCTATACTATATGATCCTTTGATTGACTCAATCTTTAAATTACAATGTATTTTTTTCTCTAGATATAAGAAATTTAATTTCAATATTAAAATTTACAATGATTTTAACATTAGATCAAATTCTTCTGCCATAAAAAAAATATCTAACTAGATTATAAGACGAACAAATAGTTCAAAGTTACCTGAAGAAACCTTTGCCAGCAGCGGCAACAATTCCAGTTGGTCCATTTAAATTGTCCACCCATCCAGATACTGGTTCTCTAAACGAAGAAAGAACGATAGAGGGTCTTACAATTGCAATCGGCAAATGACCACATTCGGATTGCAACATCCTTTCAGTCAGAGCTTTGGTAAACGTATAGGTATTCGGTCGTTTACCGATCAAAGTCGGTGTTATATTATCAATCATCTGGCTATCCATTAATTTCGTTAAAGCCATTATTTCTTCTGGTTCCGCCGACACAGGATAGATCTCCTCAGCGACATCGTAGCGGTCACAATTACAATATGCCGTTGAAACATGGATCAAAGCCTATAAATAGATATAAATATTATATTATTATATAAATATAAATATTAAATTTATTCTTCGATAGATATTTATCTTTTTTTTTATTTTGATTATGAAGAAAAAAACAGACAAATTTCAAACAATATTTGAAATTCAATTGGTTTTTTGCTCAAAGTGGAATTATTACAGCAACTTCTTCAAATAAATTTAATCATTATTTTAAGATGATCACAATTATTTTATATATAAATCAATTATTATACATTATTGCATATTTTTTTTATCTGCATATATATATATATATATATTATATATATATTTATATATAAGTTTTTATATATCACCGTATATTATAATATATCTCTATACATCTAATATATTTACTTCTAAATTGTGCATGCGATGACATAAGTTCAACAATTGTTTAGTGCCGATCATATTGATGTGAACCGAACGCTTCAACGGTTCGTCGAATTTCACAGTGGCAGCAGAATGAAAAACGATCGACACGTCTCTTATTATAACATTTTGATCAGCTTCTGAGATGCCCAGTTCATGCTCTGTCACGTCTCCAGCTATAGGGATTATCTTCAAAAGATCATCAGGAGCGTCTCGACGCAATTTATCGAACAACTGTGAACATTTTGACATGTTAATAATAAAATTAATAATAAGTCGTGACGAATTAAAATAGTATATTTTTACAATTATCAAAAACGCAAAGATATTTTTGACAAAATTAACAAATCGAATCAATATCTAACTTTTTTCTTCTATTATACAAAATTTAATTAATCATAATTAAAAATTTCATATTTCAAAAATTTTTTTTTCCGATCCGTATTCAAAATTAATCTATGGAAAGAAAAAGATCGATCTATTTGATTAATATTTAAAATTTAAATTTTGTATCCCCGATTTTGAATTAAATTCCTATTACATAAACCTCTTTTTGGAGCATAAGAAATTTCTAACCGAGTTTTATGTACCGATTAGTTAACAGGCTTTAAGTTTGGAGAAATTTTACATATGCAATACGTGACTTTCGAACCGATGATTTCTTAAACTTAAAACTTGTCCAAGTCTGAAAGACAACACGAAACTTGAAACTTCTTTTCTTCGGATTTTTTTTAAAGGCAACGAAGTAAAATAAGAAATAATCATACCGGCACATCTAACAATTTCTGCAACCTCTGTTGAATATCCTGACTCTTTTTAGGTCTCATCAGAATATAAATGTTCTTTATTCCAGGACAAGATCTGAGTAATTTTTCAACGAGAACTTTGCCCATAAATCCGGTACCACCGGTGATGAAGATAGATCTGTCCTTGTAGAAATCTCTTACAGACGTACATTGGTTGTCACTTATTGTGCTCATTTTGATGCCTTTTTTTCACTATGTCACTGTTTGAATGAACAAAATAATCTTTAATTATTTTCTTTTTTTCTAATAATAATCCCCAGTGATGGCGCTTTTTTAAAAAAAAAATCTTTCTGTTGTTTACAAGCTTCTTAGAAACTTTTTCGCTTCGTTTTTCCTTCTCTTCGGTTTTATCTTTGGCCTTGCTTGAATCTTCTCTATCCTTTTTTAGGATATAGATCTATATGTATATACGTATATAAATATATAAATAATATATGTGTATACATATATATACATATATATTTCTTCCTTTTCGTTTCTTTTTTCCGTTCGTTCGTTTACGGCTGTACAAGTTACGGAACAATGAATATCGATCCCTCAAAGATGGAGAAATAAAATTTGAGAAAGGTACAACAAAAATGATATACGTTCACGTGGTTCCAAAGTTTTCCAAGTTTTTCAAGTTGATCACGGATAGATTTAATTTCTATTGGATTCATTTCGTGTCTTCTAGCGACCACAGTATTCGTTCACCTAAAAAACAAGAGGAAAGGTTAAACATTAAAATTATTCATAATTATTTATTCGCTAAAAAAAGAGATTTACGAGATTTATTTTATTGTCTTTTTTCTATCCTTTTTTTTTTAACAGTCAATATAAATCAATATCGCATTTTGAAATGACCTCTCAGAGGTCACTTTTTACTTAAGATTAAGTAATAAATTATTAATAATATTATGGAAATTTTTTTCTGAATAATTAAAAAAAAAATCAAATTCAAGATCAAAATTAAAGTTTTAAGTTCACTTTTGAACTTAAATTTTAATATTTTCGAGATAGTTTTGGAAAATAAATCCGAATTAATTCGAATCAATCCGATCCAATTGTGTTAATAAATATATTTTGAATTCTAATATTGGAAATAAACAGAATTGCATATCTTTTCTCCAATATCTCCTTTTTAATTATTCAAATTTCAATATTTACATATATGTATATTATATGTAAAAGTATTCATTGTAATCATGTATCTCATTCATCCTATCATTTTTAATCGATATGTCATCATATTATCATCATTTATATGTAAAATCTTGAAATATTTTGCATATATTATTATTATTGCAAAATATAATATACAGAACAATTATAAATATAAAATTATATTAAATTGTAAAATCGATAAAAAATAAATAAATAGAAAAATAAATATTTAAATAAATTTGTTATAAACATAAATTAATCTTCAATGACTCATATCAGAAGTTTTTCAATTTCAAAAAAAAAAAAATCTCTATTCATATATTCCATATGTCAGCATAAATATTTATTTCAACAATTTGAAATCGCTTATTTAATAAAATTTCTAATATTTCTTTTTGCTTTTCTGCTTTTCTTTTAAAGCCCATCGACATACAAATTTTCAGAAAAATTAATCTGGCTGAAATAGAAAAAGAAAAATTGTTGATTTAAATCGGTATCGACTTCTATTGATCATTTTTCGATCATTAGATCTACATGCACAATTTAAAAAATTAATAATAACAACAACGTTTTCAATTTCCAAAATTACAACTCCACAGCTTATTGTAGATTTTCGAATCTTATTTGTTTCAATCTATTGCAACAAATTAAGAAATGATAGAAACGTTTCGTTAGAGAAAAACGGTTCCGATAGGATTCTAGGTCAACGTCCCAGCTTTGAAACGGTTACGAGAATCCACCCGTTCCATGATCTCCGCGAAGACTGTAGGAAGAAAAGAGGGGAAGAACGTCGCTCGACCCCGTTACATGAGAACCCGTTATGCGACGAACAATGACCGCGACCGACTGACTGACAAATACATCCTTATTTCCTTTCCGTTTCTTTCCGTCTAATCGCGTCACTTTTTTTTTTTTTTTTTCCCCTCTCTTTATAAAAGTTTCACCTTCATATTCTTCGCCTCATTTCAGCACATTGTATTTTTGTGAGCGTTTTATAAAAAAAAAAAAAAAATTACGCGATCGAAAGAAATTATACGATTCTTTTCTTCTTCTTTTGAGAAGATATGAAATGAAATATTTTTTTTATATCGTAATATTTCATAATATTTTTAGGATGTCACGTATGCGTGGGTTTTGACTACTAATTTTGTGATAATACAATCTTATATGAATATTATGTAAATTTTATTGTTAGCCGTTATATATATATATATATATATATATATGTATTAATATATTTGATATAAATACCTTCTTTTTCCAGAATTTATTATTTTTGAAAATTTAAAAAAAAAAAAAATTGCTCACCGATGACAACTCTCAAACATCTGAAATGTCTGAAAGTGTGAAAGTGTTAAATATGCATAAAAAATATGCAAAAAGAAAAAAGAAAATGTAAAAAATAAAAGTAGCTTTGTCTTGAATCCAAGAAAAAGAGTGTGCACATTTTACCTTTTTTGCAAGTATGTAGAGAATTAATCAGCGAATTATACTTGTTTTGAAACACTATCTTTTCTTTTTTTAATATAAATTTAGTTTTAAATAAATGGATCGAAATAGATTTAACGAACTAAAATTTTTGTTCCAATAAAAGTATTTTCACTGTAATGAACGTTCGTTTTATTCTTTTCAAGGTATGTATATGACAGCTTAAACTGGAATTTGATGTACGTAACAACAAAAGTTAACAACACATAATTATAGACACATCGATCATTATACGCATAACATCACTAGAAAATTATAACTTTGAAAACAATTATTGGCTCAGGTTCGTGTATCACGCAGTACAAGGGTGGAAAGAAGTATGTAATTTTAATAGTGATGAACACAAAGCTACAATAGTTGCTACATTAGGTAATCGTAAATCATTATGAAATATATATGAAAATATATCTGGAAAAAGTGAAAGTTTATTTAAATATTTTCTAGAAATAAATATAATTCAGCAATAAAAAAAAAATTTAATATAACATTTAAACAAATAAATTCAATTAATGAAATTTAAAGATAAATTTCGATATTTTCAAATGATTCTAAACATATCTCCGTGATCAATACAAAGCATACGGTACTATGACCATCGGTTTTCAAGTATAATGTTTGGCAGATTGCAAGCCAGATTTGGCAGAACAATTATGGAACTCATTTTTTTCCCATTAGTATATATATTTATAGTTTATTAACGAGAATGAAATGGGAAAATTTTGACCATAAGAATATAATAAAAAACCTAATGATGCATAAAGAAAGATGTAAAGATATTTTATTTTAGTTATAAACTTCTACTTTCGAAGCATTAACGAAATTTCTCCAAAGAAACTAATTTCTCGGTATTCGTGCAATTAAAGTTTTTAGATAAAATATATTAAAATAGAGTAAGTTAAAAATAATCGAATATATATGATTATTTAATTGTAAAACTAATTTTATATTATATATAATTAATTGATTTATTTATGATTTATATTTAAAAATATTTTTAGGCGTAAATAGAGTTGTTCCCATCGTTACATAATACTAATAATTATATAATATCACAATTATTTTTTAAAACAATTAAATATTTACAAATTGAAGGAAAATTTTCGTTACTTCATCCAACAATTCAATAATTATTGTCATTAGAATATATTTAGTACTTTGAATATTTCTTTGACAGAATGATAAATAATATTAAAATACTGTTTTAAATACGATACATCTGTGATCATTTTATAAGAACAGTTACATAATGCAAAAGGTCTTTTCAATTACCTTGGACGATACTATGTCTAATCTTGTTAATATAATAGTCAATATTCCAAACCTACTTATTCTGACTTTCACCCACTATTCTATTGGATTTCAAAGAATTATAAATCAACTTATATATAATATTTTTTTTTTTTTTATATAAAATCGTATTTTTTCTCGTTTTCTATTTTTAATCTTTTTACCTGTACACCTGTTTTAATTCCACCTATTAATTTTTCTTATTGTTACATCTCTTTTTCCCTCTCAACAATTCTTCTTACTATTTATCGATTCTTTTATTTCTTTCGCATTAATTAGCGTCTGCGATGTCTCATTTTTTTATATTATGTATGCAATTAACCTCTATTCTTTGCCACTTTTAATTCGACGTTTCTCTTTCATTTTATTACTCTCCTTTCTTCTCATTTTCCTATCATTTTCTCTTCACTACAAATCCTTGTTTATGATTAATCATTATGCTCGAAAATATAAGAGAAAAGTGAAATTTCGTCACTTTCCTCTTTTCTTTCTTTCCTTTTTTTATTAAATAATTTTTTTATCGAATATAAAATATATAATTGGTAACGATTTTACAACATAATTTTATTATTTAATCTATTAGTTTATCATTATATCGGTCATAAAAGAATTATCGAAAATGATTGAACGTAACAGTACAATACAAGGATCATTAAAATTTCAAGACGCGTTCCTCTTAAATTACAAAGACGCGTTCTTCCTACCGATCATTTTCACATTACAAATCGTAAATCGATAACCTCGTGACATAGTTTTCACAAATTCGAACTAGAATATGCATTGCTTACAACCAGTGTGTATATTTTAATTTTTTATTTCATTAAATGAAACATTTTTTATACATTTTTAGAATATACCTTTAAATTTGTAATTTCGATAAAATTGTTCTTCTTCTAAATAGTTCACTTCTTTTTTAATAATAAATTGTAAAAAAAAAATAAATTATTATAATTTGTATTCATTAAAACGAAGTTTCAATAATTTAAAATGAGATAAAAATAATGAATTCATCAATAATTGAGTGTATGTATTAATTATAGATTAATTTAATTTAATTAAATTTTATTTTCAAAATAATCGATTCACGTATCGATAATATTAAATAATTTATACGTGTGAACGTGTGACAAAGGCAAAAAAGGAGAGAAATTTTACAGTTCATTTACGGCAATCAAATTGTACTTGCAAAATTGCGAAATACGTCGCCAAAATTACAAATTTCTTACATCACAATGCGCACGTCAATTGTGTGTCAATTAGATGACGACTACATACATGGATCATGAACTTTGGTCAAAGCAAATGAAGAAAATTCAATAATATCCGAATAATATAAATACAATGAATCTATTTTCAAACAAAGACGTGAACGATATTAATTCAATACTAATTCTATTTTAATTCTATTTAATTTCTTATTGAATTTAAAATGATCAAAAAAAAAAAAAAAAGAATATTAAATTAATTTAATTGAATAATAAATAATTAATTAAATTATAAAAATCAAAAGTAAAGATTATGAGCGATCCAATTGCATTTTATCTTTTTTTCTCTTGTGCAAAGAAAAAACTATAATTATCGAAAAGAATCGAAAATAAAGAAATATATTCTATATATTCCTAATAATTTAATTTTTTTTTTCTCGAGTAAAATTTCATTTTAATATCGAACGAAAAGATTTTAAGAAAAAGAAAAATTTTTTTAAAAAGAAGAATGCAAAAAATAAAAATCAAAGATGATTAATCCATGTAAAAATTATTTAATTTCTGCGTAAGAAATTTTCTAAGAAATATAATGTTCGGCAAACACGTCATGTTTACATAGCAAAGTATTATGTTGAGAAAAAAACAATTCGCATAAAATGTTAAATTTTCCTCTTTTATTCCTATTTTTTTTTTCGCACGTGTTCTGTCCATTAGTTTTTTTTCGAGTTCATTAACATTCTATTCCTATATACGTTTTCCTTGCATTCATTTTTTGTTCTAAGTTTACACTTTGTACCAATAAATTTTAAATTAAACTCGAATAGAATTATACATTTAACTTTGAAAATGTTAAATTTAAAATCAAAATATTATAAATTATAATACGTGTAAGTAAATCGTAGATAAAAATCATTTTTCACGATTCAATAATATATCCTATATTTCACGTTCTTGAATGTCATATTGTACACGTAATAATTTCATTTAATTCGTAAATATTGTTCTCAATATCGAATAATTAATTCCTGATTGTTGATTAATTAATCGAGCACATAATCATATAATTAATTTGACCGTGATTCATTTTGCGTTTATCCGCAACGTCTACAGTTTCGATTGTAACGTGATAGTATCAATGTTGTGGCCAATGACCCTCGCCAAAGAGGAAAGGAAAGAGGAAAATAAGCGTGCGAGGGACAAAGAGAGAGAGAATAGAGAGGCCGACGGCCAGACGACGTAGCACGTCGTACCACGATGAAATTTCCTTTTTAACCACCGATTAAACGATTCAAACTTCCGGTTACGGGTTTAATTCCCAGGATTCTTCTTATTTGGTTTAAGTATGCCGTATTTCAACTTTAAAAACAGATCTTCCGTATCACGTTTCGCGTAAGGAAGAAAGAAAGAGGAGGATATCGGCATCGAGAGAGAGATCCCGGCATCGAATCCCGAGATTTAGAAATATAGAATTTCAATATGAGAACACTGTATGAAATGTGAGATTCTATAACATCACATTCTATAACATCGGTTCAACCCTTAGAGTGACATAACCGTTATAAGTCCAGTCACTACTATTACCGACTGTTTCCGATCAAATTTAACATTCACGGTCATCGTTATTACCATCACTAAATGATAAATGTCAATTGAACTGCGAATATAACATTTTGATATTCTAGGGTCAACTTCAATTCTAATATCTCGTAATATATAAACAATTTAAAGGAAAATGGCAATATTTTTTACACATGTTTCATATTTGGAGGTTACGTTATAATAGTTATATTGAAACTGTGAAAACTTATTTAACGAACAATCGCTCTAACAATAATTATTTTTTAATTATTATTGTTTGCGAACAAATGATATATTCTAATCTTTTTTTTTTTAAATAATGATAAGAAATAAATAGAATTTGTTTGAATTCGCTTACCCATTTTATGCCATTGACCATTGACTATGTTAGACCTGTCCATGAAAAAGAAAAAAACAAAAAGAAAACTTAAATAAAAATCTTACAATATTTGAAATAAACGATAAAGATGATGTATCAAATGATAAAAAAATGATTAAAATGACTTTTTTAATGATAAAATAAAATTTCTAAAAGAAAAAGCTGAATTATTAACCGATCATAAATTCATAGAATAATACAATAATTTCAATTCTGTCCGAAAATCTGATTTTTTTAATCCGAATTGACGTCAAAGTATTTAATTGACTGGAAATGTTTACTTGATCCCGTAATAGAATTCTCACCCCCTAATATCTTTGAAATCTCTAATCAATTTCTAGATATTTCTAGATATTAAAATGATTTAATGTGCCATAAATATTCATATTTTTGTAAATGAACAGGAAGAATGATTAAATGTAACACGTAATTTATCATTGCAATGATTTCTACATCTCTAATTAATGTACAAACGATATTATAATAATTTTTATTATATTTATATCAATCACTGCAAAATCATGTTTTATTCTTACTTGTTTTACTCGAACTTTTAAAAAATATCACTCACACAACATAAATTTTTATCATGTGTGCACTTCCACATGGTATCCATTTATATCTGAATTCACTATCGATAGTTCACGCCAATCAATTACTAATCACTTTATATTATCGCTAATTTATCATGCAAATTTATATATATACTTATTTAAATTTAAAAAATGTAGATATAAAAATATTTTACAAATATTATAAATATAAAAAAAATATATAATCATTCGATCAAAAAATTTTTAAAAATAATATTCTTGCTATGCGGAAGATATCATTATCGTGGTAAAGTTTCCTATCATTTAATCCATTCGTATTTTAATTCATTGACTTTTATCACTTGTATAGGCAAAATTTATTTTGATGAAAACTTATTTATCAGAAATTTTAATCTTTCTACTATTTGAATTTTTAACGAAATAGAAATAGTTTTGATTCAAAATAATTCAATGTTAATCAATATTATCTATATTTCCGATAACTCTTCAAATAGTTTTATTTTTTTCTTGATATATTAAAAATCTATTAGGAAATTATTGATATAAAATTTGATTTAATAATAAAGTTGATAGATAATGAAATATATTTTCAAAGATTATTTATTAATATTTTCATCGATACGATCAACAATGTATTTATATCGATAATATTTTTATTAAAATTCTTACTAAAAATCTTTCATTTACACGAAGAGAATCGAATGAAGTAGAATGTCAAGTTCAGTAGAACGAGTAATTGGTATAATTACGACTATTGATAAAACGAAAATACCGATACTAATCGGTAATTAAATTCAAATTTATCAAAATCACAAAATATAAAAAAATACCAAGGAATTAGAAATTCAAAATTTTTATCCAGCACACACATGTACACACACACGCACGCACACACGCATACACAAATATCAATTTGTACATACAAGAAAAAAATATAAACAACTTACAAGATATGGAGAATTCGATGAGCACAATCCAATGAGATAAATTTCGAGAAAAAAAAAAAAAAATAATAGGCGATACGTCTTCGAACACGTATCATTCACTATTGGTACGATTAGGTTTCGATGCAACACTTACCGCGTATCGAGGATTACTAACAGAATATGTGGGCCAGACGTCTTAAAAACGAACTCACTAACGAAAGGTGAACTAAGCCTACTTGGGACCAATCGGGATACCTTATAGCTGACTCTGCGTGAGAGGTTGGGGTAACTTCCCCCACTACTTACTTCCTATTACCACTTGCTACTGATGCATCTCTAAGCATTATACGCACAGGATAAGCGAGTTTGTGGGGATTTTTGATGTGTTTCATCTTTCGTTAATCCTTTCACTTTTAAACATGTATATACTATAAATTGAAAGACCATTGATAGGTTTTTTGTGATATTTTGCTACATGATATGCATATAAATTAAAAATGTTGACATTGCAAGTATAAGATATAAAAAAATTATTGTTTCTTTTTTTTTCTTCTTATTCAATATATATCTTATGTTTATAATAAACATATCATTAATTTGATTATTAATTTGATTATTAATTCAATTTTAAGTCATATATTCATGTTACATTTAATATTCAAAAATCAATTATATGTTATTTTATTGATATTTATTTTTAATATATATCAATTAATATTAATAGTTGAATTAATATGCAACAACATTTAAACGATATATAAAATGCTATGCTAACTTTCAATTAAAGATGCAATTATCGATAAGATATCTTTAAAGTGAAACGATTAAAAAAAAATGTAAGTTAATTGTAATGATTAATTGTAACAAAAAATTAAAAATTTAAAAATTATTTATTTTTATCAGAATATTATGAACAATATAAATTTAAAAATATATTATTTCTATAAATCATTTTCAACTGTTATTATTTTTATATATGAATATTTATATTATTATATTTTGTTTTTATTTTGAGATACAAATCATGAAATTCATATATCCGAATCATGAATTCATAGTCCATGATAAACATGTTTTCAAAATTTATATATGATCTCAGCACAAAAATAAGAAAAAGGAAAAGAAGGAAGCGCCAAAATATATTTTAATATCCTATTTTTAATTATAAATATTTTAGGGTATTAAATTAAAAATAAAAAATCGTTGATTTTGAAGTGTACCGAGTAATTTATAATAATATATACGTATTTGCTGAAAAGTAGGCTAACGGAACAACATGGAATTAAGCGTACGCACAGTTGAAAGAATCGGTACAATGAAATCGCCTTAAAACATTAACATTAATAATATCGAATATTGAATAATTGATAACAAATAGAAAAGACACAATAAAATAAAAGATTTCCTTCGTAACAGTATAAATTTTAATCTGAATAGATATTTTTGGAATATTAAAAAAAAAATTACCTATTAAATTTTATAATTATTTTATTCATTTTGATGTACATATTTCTTATATCTAAATATGTATTCCTGTATATCCAAATAATATTTTTTTTACAAGGATATAAATAGGAAAAAATGTTTATTAACATCGACTCCTCTATAAAAGAAACGTGTCAAGATACGCATCGTGTTGATTCATTTCCAAGACTATTGTATTGCCAATAAGTAGAATCATAAATGTGTTATAAAAATATTTAGATTCGAATAGTGGTTTTTACTCTTTAAGAACAACAACGATTCTAAGAGTGTAACTATGTTATAGTTTAGCCAACAAGAAGCTCTGATGTTCTCTTCGTGTTCATATTCACCATCGAAGATCAGTAATACAAGGAAAATATTGGAATAAGTGGATGTCCAAGACTAAAATAAAATTATAAAATTTATTTTAAAATGAATGAAACAGAAAGATAATCAAGATTGAAAAAACATATCGATAAGATTCATGATCAAGATAAATCCTCTAGTGAGGATGACTTTCGTTTAATATTTTCTGATAAAATGTACATAATATCGATAAAAATTTTACAAATTTCATTCTCATCATATCTTATATCAAAGTTAATATAAATAATAAAAATAATGCCAATGATATACATTAATCTTTTTTCTTTTGATATCTTAAAGATTTATCTTTGACATCAAAACTCGAAAGAGAAATGTTAAATATGTGAGATGCGGTAATCATATTATCATCCAGTGTGTATATATATAGTCATATTTTAATAATGATCAATATAAAATATAATTAAAAAAAAAAAAAAAAAAAAAAAAAAAATCAAAAGAAATTACTTTATATTCAAGGCAAGTCTATGTTCTTACAAAGTTATGCGATGGATATTTATAGAGTACATTGCATGTTCAAATTGTTTTGAAATGTTTGCCGTTATGTTCGATACCTTGATCCCTTTTACCCTAACCATAACACGCAGAAAGTTGGTCGTGAGTGAAAATATCATTGATTGAAGCAGTTCCTATGTTTATTAACCCTTTGCGAACATTTTCCGATTCTCCATGGATCAAGAATATTTTCTATCGTCGTGAAAATTAAAAGCTATAAGCTAAATATCGGAATAAATAATCTCTAGCTCTAAATTTGCGAAAAGGAGATTATTAATCTAGAAAACAGTAAATTGAAAGAGAAATATAATAAATATAAATAAATGGAAATTGATTGTGAAAAGATGAGAAATAATATTTTAAATGACGTGTATTTCATTTACGTCAAAAATTGTAAATGTGTTAAATTTGACGAATATTATGAATATTTCTTATTCAGAATAAAATACAATTTTTTTTAAATTTTTATAAGTTATCTTATTATCTTATAAATTATCTTATTTATTTGAAAATATTTTTTTATATTTCCTTTATGTTTCCAGTTTTTGAATAGTCAATCATTTGATTTAGTATGCAATAATTTATTATATATATAGTGTATAATTATATAT
This sequence comes from Apis laboriosa, assembly GCF_014066325.1. Classification (NCBI taxonomy): domain Eukaryota; kingdom Metazoa; phylum Arthropoda; class Insecta; order Hymenoptera; family Apidae; genus Apis; species Apis laboriosa. The sequence goes on from NW_025221370.1 coordinate 3,519,216, forward strand.
AATTATATATAATTATATATAATGTGTATAATTATATACAATTAACACATATATAATCTTTATATGTGTTATAACCTTTTTTTTATATACGTATAAATAATGTTATTAGACAAAATATTTATAATTTGATTGATATAAAATTTTTTTTTTTTATATTTACGGTCAAGAATTATTCTATTTTTATCTTTTGTCGATGAAATATATTTGCAAAAGTTCGTATAAATAATAAATTTCGCAGAACAAAGTCTAACGGATGAACAGAAATATTTTAAGACAAAATACTATATTATTCCTTTTTGCATGAGAATTTTTATGCAATCACGCAGATTGACATGTGCTTTTGTTTGCAATGATCAAGGGCGAAGTGCAACAGCATTTCATCTACATAATCACTTCAATGTATGAGACATGTATGAGACATAATACAGAGAGATTGTAAATGAAAAAGTTAAAATGATCATGTCCATTAACACAGTCGTAACTAAGACCATATTATCCCCCTCGTGTCAAAGGTATGAAATGTGCAATTCGATAATTTATGGAAATTTATATCGTATTGTAACTTTTATATTTAACTTAAACTTTAGAATCATCTCTAGAAATAATGGAACAAGGAGACAATTGATATATAATAAAAATAAAAAAAGAATAACAATTTTTTCTTTTTCATTCTTTAAGATTTTCTTTCATATATCATGTTTCTAAAAAAAAAAAAAAAAAAAAAAGATGTTTTCGAATATTAATCGTTTGAACCAAGATTTTGAAGACACCCTGTATACTTCGTCTAATGAATCAAGAATTTTTTTTCTCTTTTATCTTCATTGTTCAATCTTAATTAAGCCTTTTTCTTTTTCTTCGATAAAGTTCGTTAATTTAAACAGGATAATATGTTGAATATTGAATTACTGGGAACACGGTATAACACGAAATGAAAAATTGACCGACATTATACGATCGACGGTCGTATTCGAAATGAATATCGATAGGCAATACAATATGTTAAATGTGTGTATATATTATCTACGAACTTGTACCAAAATATATATACAACACGTATACCGAAAATATTATTCGACCAAAGTTTGAAGTTAGATGTTACGAAAAACGCTGTTAATGAACCTTTTATGTAGAAACATATATATAAATGATATCTTGTTTTTGAAACTTGTTTCGATATAAATATTTCAAATGAGATTTACGTATAATTTCTGATGAAATTTGGTAAAAACTATGACTTTGTTGTTCAATCTTACAAAATTTTTTTGGAAAAATTTCTAAAAAAAGATTGATTGCAGATGTGTCAATGATTTAAAATAAACAACTTGAGAAAAAACTGGAAATTCCGGATAATTATTGAATTCTTTGAAGATACAGGAAGATTAAAAAGAATATTAAATTGAAAATAAAAAACTAGAAAATAATAGCTGATTGTTGAATTATTCGATACAATTTTTCAATAAAAAAAAACGTATTATTCAAATTATTTCATACACTTTTTTTTTTATAATAAATTAATTGATAAAAAAACTAACTCAATTTATGTTCTATATTAAATTAATTTCAAGATTTTCAATGTGATAAATATTATATAATAACACAATGTTCATTCATTAAATTTCTAACAATTTTACACATTTATGTAATGAATTGATAAAAAAAATTTTTCTTTTTTTTCCTCTATCCTTTTTTATTATTTTTTTCTTTTTTTATTTAACGATACAAAATTTCTTATTATCGCGATTATATGAATACGCACGACTGATTGATTAGAATCGATACTGAAGAAAGTATGAAAATGTTATCGGTTATCTGAGCATTGAATGTGTGAACACAGTAGAATTAAAACTACTACTATTATAATTCACCTATGTGGTTTGTTTGCTATTTGCTTTTTTATGCTATTACTTGTGAACACTCGAAGATAACGTAGCATATCTCTTGCTTTAAAAATTCGACATTTCTTGGTTGGTCCAATTTTCAATCGAAATAAAAAAGATATTTACGCTTTTTTAATCTCTCGTTAATTATTTTAATTATTTGGAATTTCTTAACAAAAATCTTTTGGATATAAATGATGAATTTTCATTGCATACAATTTCTAATTTTTAATCAATTAATTAATATATCTGGATCCTTTATTTTCTTAATATTATTGTATAATTAATATATTATATATAATATATTAAATATGTCTTGTAAGTGATAGTGCAATCGAGCAAAAAATGATTTTACGTAAAAAAAAAAAAATGAATCAGAAACAAAAATTTTATCAAGTTTCCAAGTTTGAAAACGTTTAAATACAAATTAAAACTTAATTATTTTTCAATTAGATATAATAGACAAATGATTATACCTGATTATACGATTACATAATGAAAATAAATAATAAACATAGAACAAAGTTTTACCGCTTAAAAGTTTTCATTTTTTTAGAAAATTAAGATTAAATATACGATAACAATCAAGAAGTAATTAATAAATTTTCAAATTTTTCGAAAATTTTTAAATGAAAAAAAATATAATCCATGTATCTTTTGGTTATTTAAACACATTTAAAGTAATCAACTATCGATAGTTCATTCGTATCTAATTGAAGAAATAGCCACTTAATTGTACTTGATAATTTTTCAAACTTGTTTTACTAGTTGTACTTGACATTTTCTCGAACTTGTTTATTCAAAAAATTTACTGACAAAATTTTATTTCATATTTTTATTTCATTTTTATAGAATCATTTTTTAAAAATTTTTATCCAATTGTATCAACATTCTGTATTCTTATATCAATGATTGTTTTAAGTTTTTTTAATCTTCAAGTAAATATAATATCTAAATATTATAACAATATAAAAATATCATAATATTTTGAGCAAAGATTAATTTAAGAATTTTAATTTTTTCTGTAGATATTTATAAAGTAATAAAAAATAATTTATGAATGATATGATAAGAAAATTTTGCGATAATAAAAAGTAAGCATAAAGTTTGAAGATTATGAGGATTCCTGGGATCGGTTCTGACGTCAAATGAATAATTTGACATTTCCATAATATTCAAAATAATATATATATATATACATACATATATATATTTTTTTATATATATATTTATATATTAATTATATATATATTTATTATATATATTTATATATTTATTACATATAATATAATTTATTAATATATTTTTCATTAGAAAAAAAAGAAACGAAAAGAATCTAAAAAAATAGAAATTAAAACAAAATATTTCGAGAAAAATTCTAGCTAGAATATATACAATCTAAATTTTCTAATATTATATATATTATTAAAATATATCTAAAAATAGAGAATAATTTCAATAAATTTATTTAGTAATTTATCTAATATTAGAGAGATATAATTTGAGAAAATAATTTATTAAAATATATATAAGTTTATTGAGATTTCAGGAATAAAAAAGACACAAGGAACAAAAGTCATAAAATTTATTATATATTTAAATTATAATTTAACATATATTTAATATTATAATTATTTTTATAAAACTTGACATATATTTATAAAACTTGACATATATTTAACATTATAATTATATATTAACATAATATTATTTATTCATGACATTATTCTTCATATCTTTTTTTCAATCTTCGTATTTCTTTAATTCATTATTTCGTACTCATCTTATGTTCCTCCTTCATTGTAATCAACGAAATAATGAAATAATTGTGTTAATTGTGAATTTAGATCGTCAATAACTTTGGAGAAAATGCGCACAAGCAAATATTATTCGAGCTACGACAAGTCAGTTTTTACATCATGACCCATATTTGTCTATGTGGACATCGATCATACTTCTACCAGAGTGGCACTTTTCCTTACTAATAAGCGGTGCCGCGTATTTGAGAATGAGCTTGCTCAATTTCGAAACAAGGTTATTGAAAGTGTCCCAGGTGGCTCCTATTAGCTTGTTTTACGATCATCTTGGTTTGTACAAGGACGATCGATTACGATCTAGAAGGATAATAAAGAAGCCTTGTCTTACCACTTGTTTGTAAGCACATGTTTTTTTTTTTTATATAATTATTAAACTAATTAATATGAATACCTTAGCGCCTCAAAGGTTTCGAAATCTGCGTAAAAGTTTAACCAGAATCAGATCCCCTATGGTTCTTTCTAAAACTTACCATTCCATATATATCTAAAAAATGTTTAAAATCACGAGGAGATCAACATATAAAACGGCAAAATAGATTTTACAAAAAAAAAAAATCACATCACGATATATATATGTATATATGTTTGTAAATATAGAAAAATCAAATTATTCTTTATAGAGGCCTTAAAAATTAAAAAGAATGAAAATAAAAAATTCTTGGAAATTTTTTTGAAAACAATTTTTGGTTATTCTCTCGAATAATAAATATCAAATATTGTTATTAAAAAAAATTTTTTTAAAAATAATTTTTATTCCGATATATCGTGATTTTGATATTTTATTTTCTCTGAAGATAGATCAGAATCGAAGACTTTTTTCCGCTTTAAGAAAAATAATAATTCTTTCTCGGTATATATAATCGATTTCAGTGTTTTCCCTAATAATAATAAAAATCGAAAATTTTTTATTTCGCGCGAAATACAGATTTGCATATATGTTCGTTAATGTCAATTTACTTAAGTTGAAACGCTAATTATGCACCAACAGCAAATAATCTTGAACGGCTGCATACGTTTATGAGTGTTTGAAGCGATGATGGAAAAAAAAAAAAAAAAAANAAAAAAAAAAAAAAAAAAAAAGAAAAAAAATAAAAAAAATAGAAATGAAAAGAGAAAAGAAGAAAAGAAAAGAAAAAGGAATTCAATTCAATATTTTTTTGTTCGATAAAATACTTATTTAAGGCGGCCTAAATAATTTTTATTTGATATTTAATTACTTTACTTTTTTACTTCCTTTTTTTCAATTTTATTAATCATTTTTTTATCGATCGAACAGCTAGCAATAATATTTCGTTGAAATTTTTTATTAACACGAAAGATGATAACATTATAATATTAAAAACAAAAGTAAATATTTTGTTTTTTCAATTTCACGTTTTTCTAATTTATATACATATATATATACATATTTTAGAAAAATATTTTATTTAAATCAAAAGTATATAAAATAGTCGATAAAATTAAATTAATAAAAATTTTTATTCCATCATAAAGATATGATTGCTGATAAGAAAGATTTATGTTATCGGATAACAATATGTGTAAAACAGAAATTAAAATTGAGTAAAAAGTTACGAAATTATTTCATAACTTGAAGATATTTGTAAAATCATATTTTTTTCATAAATAAAAAAAATAAAATTTTAATCAAAATTCATTACTATACTAATGAATTTATTGAATTTTATTATATTAAATTTATTAAATATATCATATCATATCACGAATCTTATTTTAAATATCTTACATATTTACAATTCAAATCTTTTACTTTTTTTCTCAGAAATGTAAAAAAGTGTAAAAATTTGCAATTAATCATATAGATATAACAATATATATAAAATATATTTTTTAAATATTTATGCAAAATTTTATCGAGAGTTTGAAATTATGACAAACACAGATATAAACATATTTTTAAAGAATGTTTTTATTTTTATCAAAAAAATTTTAACGTCATATATAACGTTATAAAAAACTTTCGTATTAAATACGCATATAAATGCTTTTGATAAATTTTATATATATGTTTTATTTTTTTTTTTTTGAAAAAGAAAAAAAAATTTATTAAAAATGTATAATCAATTTATGTCGTATATATTATATTGCTTTATTTATAAACTTTATTAATTATAAACTTTATATTATTATATCTGATTTTATTTTAAGTTATAATCTAACTTTATTTTTAAATTTATAATGAAGAAAAAAAATTCGATAAAACAATTGATTTTGTACAAAATATATGTTATAAATCATCGTTATATTAGCAAAATATTAGCAAAAAAAAAAAAAATTAATGAAAATTGAACATTAAAAGTATAAAAATGTAAAATGGGATGCAAGAAGAGTACATGCCATTTTCGTAGAATCCGCCCTTGTGTTCAATCACGCTCTAATAAACCAATACATACATGAACTGCTTCGAAGCACTTTTCAGTGATCAATGAACCGATTATGAAAACGTTCCTCAGACTATGTAATATATATCGAAATATATAAAGCAATATGATAATAAAATTTATTCGAAAATATAGACAACTATAAAAATAATATTTTAATAGATAAAATTGAAATGAAATCTGATTTAATTTGTTTGTTTGTATTATATATGACAATATTATATATTTCAAGATTATTAAATACTTAAAAAATCTTATTTATACATAAAATTAAGTATATTATTTTAAATATATTTGAAATAATTAAAAAATATTTTGAATATTTTATGAATAAAAAATAAATTTTTCAAGCATCCATTTCTAACAAATATTTATAAATATTTGTAAAGATGTGATTTTTATGAGAATATAAAGAAACAAATAGTTTATAAATATATATTTATTGTATTCTTTATTTTTGTTCAATACTTTTTATTATTCCTTAATATTAACGTTTAATATTTATTTCTAGATTATGCATTAGTCATTGTACGTTACTCACGATCGTTAAACGAAATAGAAAATCCAAAGGTTTCTCGTTGGCTGAACATATACAAACTGAAAGAGTAGTCATCGCGAATGACAACCCTTTTACGCGGAACGGACAAACGCGGAAGTAACACACCATGTATTGATCATGTTCCGAGAATTTACCGACGCCGGATAATATTTCCAAACAAAAAATCAAAATCATTATCGTATTGACTTCTCGTTCTTTCCTCATTTGTACAAAATAATAGTAATCTAAATGAATTACTTGTACAATTTGTGTTATATATATGTATACTAGAGAAATTAATTTAAAAAAAAAATTAAAATTAATTTTTATTTTCTTTTTCTTTTATTTTTCTTTTAAATTTATGAATAGCAAATGTATGATTTTTATTAAATGCATGATTTGTTTTTAAATTCAATTTAATAAAAATAATTATATACATCATAGAAAAAATTGTAATTATATAATGATTAAATAATATTACATATTTTTTAGAAAACAATAATAATATAATTTATATATCTATAATTTTTTAATCAATTATCAAATACTCGTAAGATATATATAATTATAATTAATATTTTATTTATCCTTTATATATATTATATATATATTATATTAATAAGATATTTATTAAAAGAAATAAGAACCACCAAAGAATATTAATTTATTGTTAAGTCAATAAATTATTGCAATTATCCGTGGTAATAAATATATTTTATCAATCATTTGTTATCGAACGTAATTTCCACTGCATATGATTGTAATTATTAAATTTGTTCACAGATGACACCAAATGGATTATGACCTATACATTAATTGAATTATTTGATATTGTTTTAAACATAAGAAAATAATAATTAAAAAAATAATTAAAAAATATAAACCAGTTAATATTTTATCTTAATAATTTACTATATTATTTATAGTATCTATGTACATATATATAACAATAAAGAATGGAAGAAATTAAGAATAATGAATCGTAAGTATTTTACATGATGAACCGGCATGCGGGTTCGTGTTGCGCACGCCAAGAAACGCGCGCACACAACTACATTCAGTTACACATCATATATATATATATATATATATATATATATACACGATTATATCGAGACAATACGTCGAAGAAAAAGCAGAAATCCGCTAATATTAAAATTAGAGAGATATACATATATTTCTAATAACATGTATGATAAAAATCAAAATAAATCTCTTTTTTCAGTCTTTGAGAGTTTGAATAGGTCGAGAATGGATCCGTCGAGGATATGATGAAATTACAAGCCTTAAAATTTTCGTTATATCTTTTACAGACACGGCGGGAAAATTGTTTAACTAATATCTAGTAATATTGTAAAATTACACTAGCTACTGATTAACTATAGTTTCTGTTATCAAACGGAAAACTAACAGAAATTTATGGTAAAGAATCAGAACGAAGTAGGTATCCGGCTGTGCCACTCGACTGTTCGATTTTCGCATACCAACTTCAATATCCCTACTATGAAATTTCCAGATACTATAACGGATTCTTATTATGGATAATATTTTTAATGATTTTATTGTCGACATGAAGACATAATTATATATTTATAAAATTAGAAAATAGATTACATGCACACCCATGATATTAAGATGTATGATAGCGGGCGCGGCTTTTCACTCCGTACCGAAAGAAAACGATTTCGTGTCACTGATTTTTCATGTACTTACGTTATCCGAGAGCGTTTTCTTCGTTAACGGTCTGTAAGTTGTCCACAAATGAAACTCGCACTACCGATTTAACACAGAATCACGAATTTCTTATATTCTCGGCACTTTTCAGCTCGTGCTTGTCGCACGCCAACCGACTCCGCCATCTTGGGGCAACCGCCAAATCTCCTCAGGCAAGACAATTGTTTCTCATAAAAATCACTAGGACTATATCTCTTTCTTTTTCTTTTTCTTATCCTTCTAACAATTAGTCGACTATATTTTAATTCTTTCTACTTTTTTTAAATTTATAAATCGAAACTATATGTTGCATCTATTCTGATTATATTTTCATTTCTCATATATATTTTAATATGAATATATTCTTCTTTCTTATTTTTTAATTCAAATTTAATTACATCAATCAATATATTTTAATACGTTCATCTTTAATGTCATAAAGTACATTAGACAATTTTCGAATACTAATTTTATTAATAATGAAATTGTTTATTTATATAATTAATTTTTATTTTATTTTTTTGTATAATATAATAAACAATTTTTGCATTGACATAGTGTAATAATTTCATTTGATATTCAATTATATTATAATAAATTTTTTAAGAATAAAATATATATATAATATTATTATTATTCTCAATATATATATTATATATTATATATATATATATATATATATATATATATAATATTTTATTAATTACAAAATTTGTTAATGATCACAATCAGAAAATAATATTTCATGATAAAAAATTTGTTTAAATGAAATATATTTAAATAAATTAAAATTTTTAAAAAATATTAATATATATTAATCACAGATAATTTCAATTAAAAATTATAATTAATAAAACTGTATATTTCATTAGTTTAAATGTAAATAAAATGATTTATTAATAAGAAATATATGATATATTCTTAAGAATTAATTAATTTTTACGATATTGTATTTGTATTTATATCTATTACATCTATCTATGATTATTAATTACTACGAATTCCACTGTATAAAATTTAACTAATAAATGATATTAAAATAAGATTTAATTTTAAAATGATTTTTAAGAAAATATTTCGGTTTATATTTACATATATATATATTTTATTTATTATATATTATATATATTGTATAATATTTTTTTAATATAAATGCTATTGTTTAATAAAAAACATCGAATATCTTATAAATACGCAGTCATAAGTGTATAACTATAATTAAAGCATATAAATATTAAAAATATGATTTTAAAAATATCATCTTAAAAATTAAAATCATACATGTACAAGATTTGATCATACATGTACAAGAGAAAGATTATTCTAAACAATGCAGAGCATCAATCATAAAGAGTCTTACAAAAAATTAAATTAATATTATAATTGCTACTTCAATTGTTTTTTTATAGCAATTATCATGGTAAAATTTTAAAAAATTAGTAATAAATTAATAATATAATATTAATATATTTCATTTCTTTGTAATTTTGGCTAAAATATGCTTCATCTGACATCTATTGTTCAAAACTTGAATGACAATGCTTATATTATAATAAATGTTTATATGTTCGCTACAAGTTTGAAAAAAATGTAAATTTTAATTTTTTTTAAGTAAGTAAAACAATGACTCATAATATATAATATAGTATTATAATTAATATATTGAAATAATTTATATCGAATAATAACGTGAAATTATAATATAATTTTAATTTCTGTTAATATTTCAACGTATCAAAATCAATGCTTAATGATGTTTTGATCCTATTATCTTTGAGATGTCTCACTTTCTGTCATTTTTCTTGCATTTATTTAATCAAATATCAATATTAATTTTTTTAAATATAAGTTTCATATCATACCTCTCAACATTTAGTGGATATGTCTCTTTTCTTTTTTCCTCGATCGTTTACTGCGTAATTCATTGCAATTAGTGATTAATAGTGATTAAATTAGTGAATAAAAACTTAAAATTAGTTTTTGTTTTCAAATTGACTATGGAATATCTAGAATATATCATTATCGATTGAATATTGTACCATTATATCATATAATTTTCCATATATATGTATATAAAAATATAAATAATTGTACTTTTCTAATTTAAAAGAAATGTATATATTATATTATATAATTATATTTTTATATTTTCAATATAAGAATGGAAAAATAATTATTGTAATTGTATTCAAATTTTATCTGATAATAAGTAAATGAAATTATAATTTATATTAAAATAAGGAAAAGAATGAGAAAAAACTATTCATAATAACTATTGAATATTAATGAATTGTATTTATATTATATAATTATAACAATTAAGTTATAACAATTAAATTCTGATCTCAAATAATTATATCAATGAATTAAAAATCACTTATTTCTAAGGATATTAGAAAATTTGCTTATTAACTATACATGATATAATATGTATATATTATATAAATGTTAATAATATATATATATATTAAATATTAATATAACATGAATGTTATGTGTTATTCAAACAATTTGATTTTCCAAGTCATGTTGATTCCAATTTAAATTATTTATTAAATTTTTTAAAAAAATAAATATAATATGAATAAATAAATAAACACAAGAATACATAATAAAATATAATATACTTAATATACTAAAATAAATTATACTATTAAAAATTAAAGAAAATAAGTATTAATAATGATAAAATAATCATGAATAAAATTGTTTCATTATGCTACAAACGAAAAAAATATTTAATATTTAATGTAATTTAATAAAATTTAATATTTTTTATATATATTTTATTTATTGAAAGATTGTTTAACTATATTATATTTTTTATTGCATATTTAATTATAAGATCATAATAGTTAACATATATCAAACATTATAATATATTAGTATAAAATAATATAATAATATTATAATATAATAATATAATAATATATTAGTATAAAAAGAATATAAGTTATATATTATAATATTAGTTATCATTGCTTCTTTGTTATTTTTAATGAAAAATTTTTTTTAATAAGAAAAAAAACAAATATCTCGAATTATCTATAATTATTACATATTATCCAAAAATATTATTCAAAAAGCGAATAAATGTTATGCGAATTCGTCATCACTAAATGAGTTACACAGACGTAATACACACGACGAATAAATTCAACATCACTATTGGTCGAATAATTTACATTTACAAGTGATGCTGAATTCGTGTCATATTATAAGTACTTACTATACGTGTAGTCGTGGCTCACTCAACGTTCGTTTCTTACAGTTTCTTACAGTTTCTTACAGAACATAAGTTTCTGTACTTGTGAAATTTTTAAAATAAAAATATTGCAAAAGCAAGTTATAATGGTATCAAACGTGATTGATTTTTACAATGATAAAACTATTTTTATTACTGGTGGAACTGGCTTTCTCGGAATTTGTTTAATCGAAAAATTATTAAGATCCATTCCTGATATAAAAAATATTTATTTGTTGTTACGACCAAAAAAAGGGAAACAAATAGATGAAAGATTGGAAGACTTTAAAAAAAATTCGGTAAGAAATATATATTCTAAATATGCATTATATGTTATGATATTATTGAATTATTAATATATTAATTTTTTCTTTGAATCATAATTTTTATTTATCTTATCTAAAAAATATCAAAGTATTTATACTTTTTCAATAATTAATTAATATTAATTAATATTTTAATAAATATGAAAATATTTTCATTCATTATTATTTTAAACTATAATTGTGTATCAAAATTATATGTGCAATACATATATAAATTAAACATTTTTTTATATGACTTTAACTTTGAAAAGTTATATATGTTTATTTCATAAATATTAAAATATTTAATAAATGATATTAATTAATTTTAAATTATATTATATTCTTTTATTTCTAATATTTTAATTAATTTTATTTTACATATATTATTTTAGGTATTTGATAGATTAAAAGAAGAAAATAAAATAGAACTTTTGAAAAAATTAATTCCTGTGGCTGGTGATATAGGAGAAGAAAATCTAGGATTATCATCTTCAGATAGATTAACTCTTGTTGAAGAGGTTCAAATTGTTTTTCATTCTGCAGCAACATTAGATTTTGAAGCAGATTTAAAAACTAATATAAATATTAATTTATTGGGTACACGAAGAGTTGTACAGCTTTGTCAAGAAATAAGAGATCTCAAAGTAAAATATTTAGTTAAATAATTATAATTTATTTTTTACTTAATATGAAATATAATTTCTTTTTACTTTTTATTGTTCCAGGCTCTGGTACATATTTCTAGTGCATATGTAAACTCAACATTATGTGAAGTACAAGAATATCTATATCCTGCACCATTTGATGTAAATGAATTATTTGAACTTGAAGAAAAATTAGATAATATAACTTTAGAAACTAAAAAACAACATATAATAAAAGATCATCCAAATTCTTATACATTTACAAAACATTTAGCTGAACATGAAGTTAAAAATGGTGGTATTTCTGCTGCTATTGTACGTCCATCAATGAGTATGTATATTAAATATGAAAATGTTCTTAAATATTTATATTTAGTAATTTTATTAGTAAATTAATTAAAATAAAATTTAAAGAAAGAAAATTATTATAATTATATATAATTTTAAATATTATATATTTTAAATGTTTTATATTTATAGTTATAGGATCATGGAAAGAACCAGTGCCTGGATGGACAATATCGAAAAATGGACCTCAAGGATTTTTAATGGGTGCTAGCAAAGGTGTTGTAAGAAGGTTACCAGTTGCAAAAGAATTAATTTATGATTATATTCCAGTAGATATTGTTGTAAACAATATTATAATTGCTGCTTATGCTGTTAATCAAGATAGGTATATTCAAATTTCTAATGAAAATGAATTAAAATTAATATCTATGTATAATATCATATTTTTATGTTATTCTGAAATTATTTCGTTATTATTTCAATAATATTTCTTTGTTGTAGAAAGAAAGAGTTGAAAGTATATCATTGTACATCTAGTACATGTAATCCATTTAAATGGAATTTTATAGAATCAAAAATCAATAATTATTTACATACATATCCATTGCAAAGTGCAGTTTGGTATCCACATCTTAAATTTTTGTCTTCAATTTTTTTATTTAAGATCTCTGCAATATTTGTGCATTTAATTCCAGCATATATTTTGGATACAATTACAAAGTTAGCTGGTGGACGACCAATGTAAGTTATAAATTATAATAATTTCATGTAAAATTATTTCACGTAAAATTATATATAAATAAAATTAATAAGAATATTTATGTTTTATAGTTTGGTACGATTACATACAAATATTAATAACTCATTGAACCGATTAGAAAAATTTATCTTCACTGAATGGAAGTTTTATAATACTCGCACAATTGAATTACATAATTCTTTATCTGATCTTGATAAAAATCTCTTCAATTTAGATATTAAACCATTAATATGGGAAGACTATTTTGTTAATTTAACACAAGGAGTTAGGACATACTTAAATAAAGAATCACCAAAAACATTGACAAGAGCTCGTTTTAAAAATAAAATGTGAGTCTTTTTCTTTTCTTATTAAAAAAAATGATATATTAATATAAAATTCATTTTTTTTTAAATATTTTTAGATTATTAGTTGCTCATGTGGGTTTACAATTTGCATTGCTAGGACTTATTTGGTGGCTGATCAAAACTATCTTTGCTAGTACATGGACTAAAACTGGTTTTATTATTCCATTTGCTTATTTTCTTTTTGATCAATTTTAAATTATACATAAAATTTAAATCAAACTATACTTCTATATAAAGTATATTTGATGATTTATTATATTTTAACATAATTCAAATATATAATATATATCAATATATATTACAAACATTGCTTTTTTTGATACGAAATAAGAAATAAAAAGTTATTAGTATTATTAGTATTAAGAACACATTTAAAATTTTTATATACTTTTCTTTAAAAATGGTGTTGGAAAGTAATGTTATTTAATATATATAGTATATTTTTTAAATAATTTAATTTTGTATTAAAAGAATTATAATGTATAACTTATAATAAAAATTATATTATAAATTTCTTCAAAATTAAAAATTAATAAAGAAATATCTTTTTTATTTTTCTGTTTTGTTTGATTTTTTATTTGAAAAATATATAATAAAACAATAAAATTTGAATTATTGATATAATTTGTGAAACAATTAAAAACGAAGCTTAAATGTAAAGTAATTCAAACCTCATTTGTTTCGTTAAGGCTGCGCTAACTAAACCAATAAATCAACTCGCGCGCGCAGTCTAATCTTCGCGCTATTTCATTCGAATTAATTTGAGATTTAGGTGAATCGATTTCTACAATATCTAATTCATCTTATTTCAACCAACATCCAATCATGATAAACAAAATGATATGTATCGAATGAAATAAAATGAATAAATATGATCAATTGATATTTCCTATATTTTTATTAAGTCAAAGAATTACCAATCTCTTGATACCTTCTATCCTATAAATTCCCACCACACAGATATTTATAGCGAACGTACTAGCCATTTTGTCAGAACCTCTCGTTGCTTTCTTATGATCGAGGATCTTTTTCTTCGTTTCTGTTATTCATCGATCACTACTTAAATTGAAAAAATAGTTAATTTCGTTTTCTTTCTTCTTTTTGATTTATATATTATTAATTATTTGATGCAATTTTTTTAGAATTGTGAAAAGTGATAAAATTGTGCATATTGAGAATTTTTCGTGATTGATTTTTATTTATTCATTTATTTATCACCTTTCATAAGGTATGTATTGCAATATGATATAAAATTAGAATCAACAGTATAAAGTTGCATAAATTATGGAGAATAATATATATTACTAATGGATTAATTAGTAATATATATTAGTAAGACTATGGAATATCATTTACATTGTATAGATTAATTAGTGATTTAATTTATAATAAACAATAAGTTTATACATAATGAAAATTTTCATTTAATTTTATTAATTTCCTGATTGGATAATATGATTGATTCATCATTTTTAAAAAAATTGATATAATTGAATTGTTTGATTTTAAAGTATAATTAATTTGTGTTATACTTTAATTTAAAATAAACTAATTCGATAATCTATATTATATGTGATTAATCTTATATAAATTTAAAAAATATAAATATAAATTAAAAAAAGTACAGTGCACTTTTATCGAAATTTGATTAAAATTAAATAAAAATATTAATATAGAAAAATAAAAAAAAAATTTGGATCTTTCAAATATATCTTTATATAATTAAAAATAACTATAAAATATAATTAAAATAATACTGTAACAAAGCGATTTTTACCATAATTGGCAATCAATGTTATCGCATAAACAAAAAATTTTTTCCTGTTTTTCTGTCATAAAATAATAAAAAAAAGTAACAATAAGAAACGATTATACATGACCAAAATGAAAAAAAAAATTAAAAAATTTGAACATTTTATTTTCATTAAAACCTAATTATATAATATATAAAAAATTAATTTTCTAGAAAAAGAAATATATTATATGATGGAAGAAATCTTGCAGCAGGAAAAAATATATGTGCGTAAGAAGCACAAGAGATATTTTACTCGCTTGTTCATCAATATTTCATTATTATAATATGATATATAAATATATCATTAAAAAATATTTATTTATAATATAATTGAAAATAAATTTAATTATAGAAATAACATTTTGTTATTATGCATGTTTATTTCTATGAATGTATTGGATTTTTTGAAAATCAATTAATTAAATTCGCATTTTTAGATCTAATTTTTTTTCAGTCATGAATATATTATACAATTTTGATAAAATATATTAAAAAATTATATATAGAAAATTGATCAAAATATCATCGATTTGTTATAAATAATTTTTAAGATTTGAGAAACAAATATCATGTATATTATACAATATATTCTATAAAATTTAAAACAATATTCATGCAATCTTTTTTATTTTTAATGATATTCTAAGCACGATAGCAAAATTTCTAAAGATCAAAAAATATCCGTAATAGATTACAAAATACTTTGAATTATTAATAATGTAAACAGATGCTTGTTTTAATACTAATAAAATAATATTTTATATTTTCTCTGATTAAATTATATTTTCTCTCTCTTTTATCAATTATCCTGATATAAAGTGATTTATTGCATTCCCATATAAATATATTAAAAATTTTCATTATGAAAAATTTTTTATTATTATGTTTATATTATTATATTATTATATTATTATATTATTATATTATATTATTATATTATTATATTATATTATTATATTATTATATTATTATTATATTTCTTGTGTTTAATATAAAATTAATAGTATTATTTTTTTTATGCTTAGATTTTTTTGTTTCATTCTGCTCTACAAATTTTCAATTTATTTAATTATGAATCTTTCCATGTTATTCGATATCCAAAAAGAAAACGAAAACTACAATATATATATAATAAGAAATGTATATATTATATTATATAATTATATTTTTATATTTTCAATATAAGAATGGAAAAATAATTATTGTAATTGTATTCAAATTTTATCTGATAATAAGTAAATGAAATTATAATTTATATTAAAATAAGGAAAAGAATGAGAAAAATTTACATTTACAAATTTATAATATCTAATTAAAAACACGTGTTTAAATACGCATTTATCTTCTATAAACAGGTTTAACCACTCTTTGGAGATATTTTTTCAAGGTCATTCTCTTCCTCTTACAGCTTTTCTAAAAATGGCATCAGACATACCATCTATTTCGGAATGGCTTCAAGGTCGAAACGTTTTCATCACTGGCGGTTCTGGTTTTATGGGAAAGGTTTTAATCTATAAACTGTTGATCAGCTGTGATCATCTTGAAAATATTTTTGTATTAATTAGAAAAAAGAAAGATGTCGATCCGCAATCTAGACTGCAATATATGATAAAAGTATGAGATATTTTACATTATATTAAAATTAAATTAAAAAATTATTATAACTCATAGTGCTTTAAAATAAATTTTAGGAACAGGTTATATCAAAACAACATTTCTTTTAAAATCTTTCTAATGTTTCCAGAAATTTGAAAATTTCGCAAAGGCAACAAACATTAAATGATTTCGAGTGGTACGTCATATATATATATGGAGGTAGTGAAATTTTAGAGATTTCAAGTTTAATTCCATCTTTTCTTTTTTTTTTTTAGAAACAAGCTAAAATATCTTATTTATTATTATTTGTTTGTTATTTTCTTTACAAAATGGCATTATTAAGAAAAGATTAACTTTTCGTTCAACTTATCAATGTTCTAAATATTTAACTTTTTACTTATCATTTACTTATTATTTTATTATTTAATATTTTGTTATTTTGCACGAATTAAAAATTGATCTAACTAAAATTTAACCTTGTTATTAAATTTTATACAAAAACGAGTTTTTAATTAAGAAATAACTCATCTTAACAAATTAAGATTGTTTGTGTCTTTAACTTTAATTTTGTAAAATATTATCCAGATTCATGTATTTTTATTTTTTTCATGTATTCGTTCATGTATTTTTATTTTTTTTTTAAATTAATGTAAACGTTAATTTTTAAAATATGGAAATATATATAGATATACAGTTTCATTTAAAAAAATAAAATTGGAAGTTTTCGTTTAAAATTTTTATTTTGAAAAAAATTGAATTTTTCAATTCGAATGAAAAATTTTTTAAAATTCATTTATTTCTAGTCCTTCTTAATTACTTTAACTATTTTAATACTAGATTGGTATATGCCATAATGAATATAAGATATATACCATATACAAATATGTGTCATGAGTAATGCTCACAAAAAAATTAAAAGAAAAAGCATCAATGCTACTATTGTGTACATTTCATGTAAAAAGTATGGGAAATTATTGAGGTAATTTTGTTAAATTAAAGTAATATTTAAAGATTTCATGTATTTCACTTATTTTATGGCAATAAATATACAAATTGCATACAAAAGAAAATATTTATTTAAAATATATTAAATAAATTTATTAATTAAAATTTATTAATAAAGTATTAAAGCTGTTTTTATTAATATAGAAATAAATTATTAGCAAATTAATTATCAGTTGAAGTAATTTGAGATAAATTTTTGTATTTCTTATTTCAAATACTATTATCCGGAACTGAACAATGCAAAAAATTTATTATGATTTGGTCAATTATTGATTATGAATTATATTTTAAAATATAATTCTTGCCAATAATCAAAAGAATATCAATCAATTTATATTCAAGAAAATTATTTAGAGATTTTATCTTACGATATTTTTCATGAAAAATTATTAATTATTATAGATATAATACTATTATTATAGATATTATTATTATAAATTTCGCATTAAATATATCGTTTATATTATTTGTTATTACTTATAATTGATATTTCAATAACTTAAAAATATTTATTTATATTAATAATTTAATAAGATATATTTGTAATAATACATGAACGAAAGTGAAAGGGATACCTAAGCTTATGGTATGCAGTAATTTCACTATATATGATTTTAAGATGTCCTAGAAAATCACTAAGAATATATATTCAATGTAACAGAAATATATGCACATAAATAATTAAACTGCATTTTTATATGAAGAAATCGCTTCCGTTCTCAATTCAAGTATTTTTTTTTCTGTTACTGCTTTGAATGAGAATTGCGCATTGGAATGATTGTATAAAAATTTTAATTTCATTACATATATAAAAGATTTTTGTTATATAAATATATGATAAATTGATTAATTTTTCAGGAAAATCCACTTAAAATAATTAAAGAAAAATATCCTGAAAAAATAGAAAAAATTAAATTAATACAAGGTGATACTACTGACGAACATCTTGCTTTATCGACTGCCGATAAACAAAAATTATTAAAAGAAGTTTCCATAGTTTTTCACATGGCGGCAAATGTTAAATTCGATTTGACATTAAAACAGGCAATAACAATAAATACTCTGGGTACTAAGAATGTTATAAATCTTGCAAAAGAGGTACATATTTATTAATTTTATGAAATTAAGAATATAAAATTACTTAAATTAAGAATATTTATTTTAATTATTTCTGATTTTTTCTGAGTAAAATAATTACCATTTTTTCTTAAAACATTTTTTTCGATATTTTGACATTATGTTTTGATTTTTAACATAGATGGAGCATTTAAAATCCTTCATTCATGTTTCTACTTCGTACTGTCACTGTAATGAATCTGTACTTGAAGAAAGAAATTATCCTGCTCCTATAGAACTTGAAAAAATTGTAAAAATAGTAAATGATACGACAGATGATTTTCAAAAAATCATGACACCAAAAATATTACAAGGATTACCAAACACTTATGCCTTTAGTAAAGCACTTGCTGAAGATTTGGTGCAGAAGAGTGGTTTACCTGCAGGTGTTGCAAGACCTTCTATAGGTATTTTAAATAAGAATATATAAATTTTCTTTATGTATATATTGCATCTTTATTTCAAAAGATTCAAAAATATTAACTAATTAAATATTTTTTGAAAAATGATTTTTATTATTTTTAGTTTTTTGAACTATATATTTTTTATAATAAAAGTGCAATATGATTTTAAAATTTATGAATATTTAATATAATTTGTTATAAATTATTAATTAATTTAAATTTTAGTGGTCGCATCATGGAAAGAACCAATGCCTGGTTGGATTGACAACATGAATGGACCAACAGGTTTAATGGTAGGTGCTGGAAAAGGAGTAATACGAACTGTTCTCTGTAATTATAATTATTTATTGAATCTAATTCCCTGTGACATGGCGATTAATGCAATGATTGGATTGGCATGGAAAGTAGGAAGAGAAAAACCTGAAAAACCAATATTTATGAACATTACTTCTGGACTTGAAAACCCGATTTCTTGGGGTTATGCTGTAGAAACTGGAAAGAAATATACCATAATGTATCCATTCACAGGTTAATAAAAGAATTATAATATATATTTCTATAATATAATTAATGAAACGAATTAATTTTCTATATTAATGAAATAAATAAAATAATAATATTTATAAAGCAAGTTAATAATAATTCTATGTATAAAAAACAATTAATGTTTTAATCTATTTAACCAAAATTAATCTATAAATTTTATTTTAAGGTTTACTATGGTATCCAGGTGGAAGTATTACAACATTAAAATTTTACCATTGGATACGCGTGATCTTATTCCATTATATACCTGCAATTTTCATAGATATTATTATTTTTCTAACTGGAAATAAACCATTTTTAATAAGAGTGCATCAAAAAGTTAATAATGGTATAGGATTGATACAATATTATACTACTAAAGAATGGGAATTTCGGTAATTATGCAGAAATATTTTTTAAAATTTTCAATAAGTTATTTTCTAAGTTGTAAATCTTCGGATTTTTCAGTGTTATTGAAAATTTTAATTTCTGATAAATTATTATATAAAAAAATTTTAATTAATGATAAATTATGATACATTATATTAAAACTAAAATTTTATTCTAATTTAATTTCGATTTTCAGAAATGACCGCATGAAAAAATTGCAACTTGAATTAAATTCATCTGATAGAGAAAAATTCTTTATGGATACAAAAGCTATATCTTGGGATAGTTACATGTTGAAATATATATTAGGCGTTAGACAATATTGTTTAAAAGATGATCTTTCTACCATACCTCGTGCACGGAAAGTTATTAGATATTTATATTTTGCTGATTGGTTTGTTAAGATCGGATTTACAATCTTCTTTATATGGTTTCTATTCTTGGATAAATTCATCTAAACATATTACGATCATATTTGAACTTAACAAATTATAGATATATTGATTATAGATATATTATAATAATTGATTTTATCTGAAAATGATAATATATTTCTTTATTTTTATTTTATTTTATTCTCAAATGCTAAAAATTATGTTTTACATTATATTCACAATTATTATTAATTAACTATTTTATTTTATTGTATACAATGAGATAATGATTCTTTAATAAGATATAATTCAATATAATATTGTTTATTGCTTTATCATAGAACATGCATTTGCAATTATGATATTTTTAAGATACTTATTATAATAATAAATATATTTATTTCTTAAAAGACGTAAAAAGACTGTTTTAATAATTAAATTTTAAAATATATATTAGAATATTTATAAAAATTTGACTTAAGTGCTTGAATAAAATAAATAAAGATTTTATTTAATTTGTAAAGAATGTGCCAGTAAATAAAATATAATAAAGAAATAATATCAACCATTATATTTGATATCATTATCAATAACATAATACAAAATTACTTTCAAAGATTAATTCTTCCTTTTTAATTAAAATAATCTCATAGTATATTTCCTATTAGAGAAAAATTTTGGATTAATACAATTTAAATCAGTATAAAAAAGTTTCTATAATATGATTATTTAGATTTTCAAATTCTTGACGCAATTACATATCTGATCAAGTCATGACATTTTGAAATTTCGAAATTCTTGCTCTCACGCGACATGTCTGTTCGTACAATCTCTCAGGTGAAATATTCTTTTCTCGTCATTTCTTAGTCATGCAAATATTTGAAGTAATATTTGAAATAGAAAAGTTTTCGCTATTTGTTATGAAATATCTACTATACATGACTAATAATAATCTATAGTATATTACAATATTATGTTAATCTAAAAAACAAGCGTTTTTACAAATATTAAATAAAATTATATTTGGATTTAATTTTCATACTATTCTTACATTCTGAAAGATCAGAAAGTTTCTTCAAATTTATTTTTCAAAGAACGAATATTTTTTTAAATAAAATGTTCCATGAATTATAAGATTATAAAAATGATTTTAGATTATAGAAATGTTTGGAAATATTAATATTAGACCAAAGTTATTGTTTTATAATTTATAGTTTAGATCAACATTATTAACATTCTAAATATTAATGAATAAAATAAATTTTAATTTATCTATTTTTCATGTATTTTTTATATTATTTTTTTGCGCGTTATATAAAAAACGTAAAGAATAAAATTATTCAGCGACTATACAGGATTATATAAGAATGATTTATATATATATAAATTACAAAAGAATTGCCAACAAAAATTTGTAGTCAAATATCGAAAGAAAAATATAAAAAAAAATATTGATTAATTGAACACTTGTACTATGAATTTTTAGTCAACGAACGATTTATATGAAAATGTAATGAAAAATCATGAAAGCACATGAATCCGGTAGTACCCAAAGAGTGTCGAAATCTTATACTCGTCTTGCTCATCCGTTTTCGTTCTCACTCGTGTACATGTTCTCTTTTTTTCCCCAATACTTACATTTTCACTCTCACTTTTTCATTTCAACTCTCACTCTTTAACTATCATTGCAGATGTATACATTACACATAGACGTATATATATATATATATATATATATTTTAAACAAGAATATTTTTAGTTTTGTTTCATATTTCATAATTTTTTGTTTTATATTAATTTATTTTTTTTTTAATAATTCCTTTTTTAATTGAAGAAAAAGGACTGTAAAAAAAAAAATTATACGAATTGCATATCAAAATGTTATCTATGATAATTTCATTGATTTCAAGATCAATATTTTAAATTAATTATATTATCAATTAATCAAGACTTAATATTTTTATGTTATTTTAAATCCTTAAATTTTCAAATTCGTAAAATTATTTTTTTTGTTAAAATAATTTTCCAAGTTAAAGTAAATATATATACATACATATACATCATTAACTTTTAAATAGCATTAAATGTTATGTATCTTTAATAGATTAAAGATTGCATTAAATTTGAATTACATTAATCGCATTACAATTTAAATTATGTTACATTAATTTTAAACTATCTATAAAGTTTTAAATCTTTATCAAGAGAAAAAAAAAAATCGAAATTAAAATTAACTGTTCTAATGTGAATATTGATATTTATAAGAATTTATTTACATTTATTCTAATATATTCAAAGTTTAATCTTAAAATGAATCATATTAATCTATATATATCTATATATATATATAAATATATCTTTATAATTCACATATTTTTCAAAAAATTGTCATAATAATGAAATATAATTTCAATAAAATTATGAAAATCTCAATTATGAAATATGACTGAATATATATATATATATATATATATATACATATATAAGCAATTATATAGTTTAAATATTGAGTTATTCTCTTGAATAAGGGTGGGAGCAACCGAACGACCATACGAAAGTAAATAGGGAATACATTGAGATCATCTAAGAAAATATTGGGCCAACATTATACTTTCTCAGTCTGTATCGTGCTCACCGTCCAAGTAACACCGATTGACTAAAGCCGGTCACTTGTAAAGTAACAGTCGTGTTTCATTTTGTTCACCATTATTCACCTGTGAACTTTGAGGAATAAGCTTGAGAAATTTTTTTTATTTTTAAAAGTAAGTGTTCATTGAAAGTATATAATTTCTTTCTTTTTTCATCTTATTTTTGAAACATATACAATTTAATTAAATTTTGTTTTTTAGATAATAAAGTAAAATTTAATTTTGTTTCTTCGTTTGTTTATTGTTTTAGATTTATTTAGATTTATTTTTTATAAATCTTTTATATGAATAAAAAAATGTAAATATGCTAAATATATAATAAATATAATAATTATAATATTATATTTATATTATAATAAATATATAATAATTTATCAGTCTTTACAACATTAAATTTTCTTAAATCTGTAACAATATGATTAAATATAATTATTGAAAACCAACGAATATGAAAACATTATAAGTGAAGCAATATTCAAAAGTAATAGTGATCGAAATTTTCTAATGAATAATAGAATGATTCAACTTATTTTGAAGTTATTTAAATTTATTTCAAATTTATTTTAAAGTTATTTATGGTTTATTTTAAAGAATTTATGATTTCTTAAATTAAAAACTATGTCATTATATATTCATAATATTATATATTCTAATATAAAATATTAGATATCAAATACTCAATATTAGATAACATTGTTGAGTATCATTGCGCATTTAATTATTCAATGTTCTAAATTACATAATTACAAAATATTTAATGTATCAAATTTAATATAATATTTTAATATGCGATTATCAATGAAATTAAATTTCAATATATAATTCAATAACAAAAGATTAAAATAATAACAATTTCCTATTAAGTTTTTAAAATGTTTTTATAAAATCATAAAAAACTATTTAATCTTGGTTGCATCACTTATATAACAAATACATTTAAAAATTAATAATTCAGACTTTTATTATGTAACGCTTATTCAAAAATCAACAAGAAATAGAAATAAAAAAAAAATTTTTCAATAAAAAACCGATAAGAATCTTTTAGTATAAAGATTTTTTCCAAAGTATCCAAGCTTCTTTGTCAACACAGATGATGTTTTTACATCACTGTAAAAATTATTACGCCATCTCATGATGTTTGCATAACCATAATGTTTGTTCTTTTATGCAAATTTCATTTCATAAAACAATTTGTATATTTCTTTGGTACTTAATTTTAATGCTTTATAATTTCATCATTTTCGTGCTCTATTTTCTTTCTAAATCAATATCTATCTAATTTAGTTTT
The DNA here is from genome assembly GCF_014066325.1 of Apis laboriosa. Lineage (NCBI taxonomy): Eukaryota > Metazoa > Arthropoda > Insecta > Hymenoptera > Apidae > Apis > Apis laboriosa. The sequence goes on from NW_025221370.1 coordinate 3,544,295, forward strand.
CAAATTTCAATTTATATTTTTTTAAATTTTTAAAAATATTCAAAATATTTTTACATCATAGTATATGTCAAAATAATTTGAAATATTCAAGATTTCATCGCTACCGAATTCAGAAAAAGTTATAAGTAACTTAATTGAAAAAGAAAAATTCATATTTGGCTCAGGTCCGTGGGTACGCCACCACCCAAAAGACTCAACGAGTTCAGGACAAAATAAAACAAGTCTTGAAACTCGTCGGTCCCCCTTGCGGGATATAATAATATAATTCTAAAATATTAGTGTTATTTCCACTTATTTCATCATTTCCATTATTTCATCATAGATAATTTACAATCATTATCTTGATAATTGCAACCATTAATGTTTAAGATTTAAATTGTTCAATTTTTGCTATATTTGCTTTAATCACTTGACTGACAATTAGTCATTATTGCGAAATTATAATATTACGTATAATATTATATATATATAATATGATATTTTATATATATATATAATATGTATAATATATATATAATATATATAATATATANGATTACTACTATTGAAAACTTATTGTCACTTAAATTCTTACAAAAAATAGTTTTCAAAATGCATGTTTATTTTACGTATTGCTTTATAAATAATGTTTAATTGAAAAAATTCATTTGCATATGTAATACTGTTTGGAAAACTGAAATCTTGTATGCATACAAATAAAAATTGCAAAATTGCGAAATATTTATATGTTGCAATTTTTGAAATTTACACTGTAATTTTCATTAAGTATAATGCCAACGATAATACCTTTTTTATACATTGAAATTACATTTAATTCTTAGAATTTAGCATAAATATAATTATTTTTTAAAGGTATTTATCTATATAAAAAATTTACATATTATAATCATGATTATTTTTTGATTAGATACGATGGCAGAATCAAAAGTGGAAGAGATATCTGATAGAATAGCAGAATCTTTCAAAAATCAGAACATCTTAATCACTGGTGGCACTGGATTTTTAGGAAAAGTCGTTGTTGAAAAATTTCTCAGATGTTTACCGGACATAAAACAAATTTATATGTTGATCAGAACGAAAAAAGAAAAAAATCCAAAACATCGCTTAGAGGAAATTTTTAATTCACCGGTAAATATATAATCTTATTGGAATTTTATGTGATTATTCAATTTTTGAACAAAATAAATATTAGCATAAAAATATAAATAATATAGATCTGATATAGATTTTAAACTATTGTCATAAAAAAATTCCATTAATCTAATATGTCTTGATGATATTACGTAAGAAAGCAATTCAACCATTTATGAACACGTAAACAAGTTTCTTGTATATATTATTGTTTGAAGTAATTTTTTCTAAACTAATTTCTGAGAAAAATATTTGAGATAATTGCATTATTTAAACGAATAAATTGAAAAAATAAATAAATATATATATTATTAAAAAACATTTTATGAAAAATAATTTCTATTAAATTTATATTAGAAACTATTATAATAGTGTTATAGTAAGAGTAGATTTTTTAATGCGTAAGGTATTGCAACACGTATCTTGTAAAACACATGGAGAAAGTTTAATTATGTAAAGATTAAATTGTGCAAGAAAAGCACCTTGATACTCATTTTTATTGAAAAATTTATTTTCACTGTCGAAAAGAAAAGAAATTTTTCAAAACTAGTTGTACAAAAATAACGTTAGTTATACAAATACATTTTGATGTAATAACGATTTCATATTTTGTTGAATCTATTGTTAAACAAGAAAATATTATTTAACGATAAATTTTATCCAATAAAAAGAAAATATATTACATTGATTAAAATCAAATACAATTGAAAAAAATAAAAAAAATTTTTCAAAGACCAAATTTGATCTAAATAAAAAATAAAAGTGACTGGCATAATGCAAATATCGTAAATTTTAATCAACTTAGGTTTGATCGTTTCTATTAGAATATTTTATGATAAAAAAATACATATACATCAAATTATAATTCATTATAATTGATTTAACTATAATTTTCAAATTATTATTAACTTATATATTTTATTTAAATCTAAAAAAAATTTATTTATTAAAATTAGCAAAAGCAATTAAATAGAATATTACATCACATTTCTATATAATTAAAAAAAAGACATATATTAACAGGTAGTAATCAATATAATGAGGAATATTCTAGCTAACATATAATATATGATGTCATGAATCAAATAAAAAAGAGTTATTTAATAGTTAAAGTGTCATCTTCATCTTTGATAGAATGCAATACGTTTTGAAATACTTCCGATGATTTACACAACTCTTGCTTATTTCTTCGAATTTATTAAAAATGAAATCTACGATTTGCACGGTAAAAGATATGATTCCTATATTACAACAAAAAGGAACGAAGTCAAGGCCGTATCATAGAGAAAAGGATGGCAAAGGTTATTACCTCTATTATTATCAAGTCTCATACTCAGTGAAAGTTCTTATTTTTCAACTGGTCTGTTATGTCATATCTTCTGTACTGCTGACTTCTGGACCTCATTCTCTCACGTAATATATACGTATACAAATCACATTTCATATACATACAATGAAGATTGAAGAATTTGATCATATTATATTAATTATAATTATATGTAAAAATGTTCTTATAATTAGTTGATTGCTTTTCTATAAAAGAAAATAATTATATATGTAATTATATATATATTATTTAATGAAGAAATTATTAATCACATCATTCGTAATAGCAATTCTAAAAATTATTTCATATAAATGCATAATAGTATTTCAGATTTTATATTTAATTATTTATGATAACTATCTAACTAAACTTAAAAAATTTTTAATGGTTTTACAATATCAATTAATTAAATAAATAAACAACAACAAAAATAAAAATAAAACAAATAAAATCATATTTAAAAAGAATTTCTTAAAACGAACGATTTCTAATTCGAATTTAATACATCAATTTATATTATATTTATAAATATTATATAAAACTAATGAATAATTAACAAAAAACTATAATTGAAAAATTATTTCAGCTATTTGAAAAAGTTAAAAAACAAAGAGGTGAAGAAATACTTAAAAAATCTGTAACTGTTATAAACGGAGATGTATCGCTACCTGGACTTGGTCTTTCTTCAGAAGATAGAAAAATGCTTTGTGAAAAGATTAATATTGTATATCATGCAGCTGCTACAGTACGGTAGTATAAAACGAATGTATTAAAAACATATATTTATAATATCAAAAATAATATTGAATTTGATCATTAAATTATTATAGATTTGACGAAATGTTGAAAAAAGCAGTATTATTAAATACGCGTGGTACAAAACAAATGTTGGAATTAGCCAAAGAGATGAAGCATTTAAAATTATTTGCTCATATCAGTACAGCATATTGTCATCTTGAAGAAAAAGTATTATATCTCTAATAATATTTAAAATTAAATACGAATACTTACATTTTTTTCATAATTTTTTCAAAATTTGTTTCTCAGGTTTTAGGAGAAAAACCGTATCCACCACCTGGAGATCCTCATAAAATAATTAAATGCGTAGAATGGATGGATGATGATGTAGTTGAAGCTATGACAGATAAAATTTTAGCACATCTTCCTAATACATATGCCTTTACTAAAGCTTTGTCAGAAAGCCTTGTTGAAGAAGCAATGCCATATATTCCAGCAATTATATTAAGGTATAAATAAAAATAAATACTTATAGAAATAATAAATATTTTTAATTGGAAATTATTTTAAATCTTAGACCAAGCATAGTTATACCAATATGGAAAGAACCAATTCCAGGATGGACAGATAATATTAACGGTCCAACAGGACTCTTGATTGGTGCTGGAAAAGGTGTTATTCGAACGATGTATTGTAATGACAGTGGTTATGCTGATTATCTTCCTGTTGATATTGCAGTAAATGCAATTCTTGCTATTTCTTGGAATTTCATCTATTGTAAGGATCATGAAAAGAGAGTTTATAATCTTACAAGCAGTAGTGAATTTAAGGTAAATTATCTTTAATTAGTAATAATAATTTATATATACAATAAGCGTTCAATGTATCTCAACATGAAAATTTTAGGTATCATGGGCAGAAATCATTGCCAGGGGTCGAAAAATAACAGAAAAAGTTCCTTTGAACGGGGTTGTTTGGTATCCAGGTGGAAGTATGAAAAGATCAAGACTCATGCATAATATATGTGTTTTATTCTTTCATATGATACCTGCTTATTTCATAGATGCACTTATTTTCCTTGCAGGTTATAAGCCAATGTAAGTATATTTTAAAATTATAATTTTTCATTTATAGATGATCAATTATTTCCAAATCAAATCATTTTAACGACATTAAAGGATATAAAACTCTTACTATGAATAGTATGTGCCGTGTACAACGTCGGATACAAAAAGGTTTCGAAGTTTTTGAATATTATGCCAACAATCAGTGGGACTTCGATAATTCAAATCTCTTGGAAGTACGAAATAAACTTAATCCTGTGGAATATGAAAAATATCAATTACATGGAGAAGATATGGATATAGACGCATATTTTGAAACATGTATAAGAGCAGCAAGAATTTATATATTGAACGAACCGCCAGAAACTTTACCAGCTGCTCGAAGACATTTAAGAATGTAAAATCTATTTAGAAAAATCTATTTAGAAAAATTAAATTTTGAAAGTTTTATAAAATGTTATTAATTACTAATATATATAATTTTTATTGCAGCATGTATTGGATTGATGTCATAACAAAAATATTTTTCTTGATATTATTAATTTATGTATTTGCATCCTGGAATGAGAGTTTCAAAGCACTATTAATAGGAAGTTGGTTGTTTGTCACTCGAACCTTACTACATTAACTATTCACATTATAAAGTTTTTAATGTTTTAATGTTGAACTTTAATGCGACGAAATAAACTATGGATCTTCTTTTTTTATTGATTTATAGTTTTTTTTTAATTAGTAAAATAATTAATATAATAAATTTATTTTTTCAATAATAAATATTTACAAATAAAATCAAATTTTGAATTTTATCTTATATTCCTTTTTTAGGAAACAATAAATAGGTAAATAAAAGAAAAATAAAATAGAGAATGATATTCACAGTGAAACGTGGTTTTTATTTATATCAAATTATGAAAGAGAATTATTCTCTTAAACGGATTCCTGTACAGGTGGTTCATAGCCTTCTGGTCTATCGACTTTTGAACCACTTTCGCCTACTTCTTCACTCTTACTACCCGCACCGTCACCGTGGAGCTCCAGTAATTTGCTCAATTCGAAACGTGGCTTCTTTAATACTTTAACCTATGATATTATGTATTTTTATTTATCGAATTTTTTTTAAAAGATACTAAAATTATAGAAACAATTGTTTTTACTTATATACCTTGCGAATATAAACATCATGTAGTGGATAAATTCCTTGTGAAGCTTTTTCAATGTCTTTTGCAGTAGCATCTGGTAAAAGCTTACTGACTACACCCTTTAAATCACTTTTTGTAACATCATTCGTAATTGTATCTACCATTTTCTGCCTGATTTTTTTGACCTAAATATAAAAACTCTACATAAATAACTTTATATATGTACTATATGAATAATAAATTCATACAGTATTAATATATTTATTAGATATTGAAAGATCAATTCTAGAAATCAAAATAAACATAAAAATTGGTATACAAAAATATTTACTTAAGTTATAAGCAATTGAAATTTGTATTGGACAAAGCAAAGTGGAAGATAGAATGAAGATCATTCTATCTTTGTTATTTCATTATTGCATTCCATTTTGTTGCTTTATTCAACACAATTCTAAGTTATTTTTAATTTAAAATAAATTACAAATAAGTTTTAATTGATATTTTTTGACTTTATTTCTATTTATTTTGGCTTCTAGAATCAACTTTCAAAGATATCCCATAATATATTTTAATAAAAAATGTTGCAACATCAAATATCACTATTTTCTAGTCCAAAAATAGTGTGGTAAGCGACTGTCTATTAATTTATGCAACTTCATAAAACATAAAAGTGTTTATTTTACCTTTATGCATTTTAAGTTGCAAATATTAAAAATGAAAATAATATATTTATAAATTTGTATAAATTTTTTATATAAATATCAACCTGTGCATGTTGAGCATAACATGTTTTTCTTGTGCTTAATTGATCTTTGTTAGTAAAACCAATGCAGAAAACTCTAAGCAAATATCCATCAGTAGTTTTTACATCAACATTAGCTTCTATCAGAGTTTGCCATTTTTTAACCATGGATCTTAATTTATCTGTAGTTAAATCCATACCATGGAAGTTTGTCAATACATTACGATGTTGTACATCTTCAGCAATCAATCTAAATTTACGAAAAGATCTTTCTGCATCTCCATCATTTTGTAAATCTGCTAAGGATACTTCAAATACTCTGTATTTTAATCCCTCAGAAGCAATTTCTGCAATATAATGAATATAAAATTAATATGAAAAATAATTTAAAATATTACAATAAAATTATAAGTAATTATTATTAATATATATTAAATTGTACTTTTTACATAAATTTGTAGCAGTAATTAGTTTTAATATTATCACATAAAAAATAATATTATGGTAACTGTCTGCTATTCTCTATGCAACATAAAACGCCATAAAGTAACAATAAAACTTTGATGGAGCTGGAGTTGCAAATATTTTTTAACATAAAGTTAAAAAATAATTATCTTACTTGTTCCTTGAGTTCTATTGACCAATGTTTTGCCAACATGACGGTTGGTAAACATAGATGGTGCCTTAACATCATACCAATCCTTACGAGTAAAGGGATCGACGCTGTATCAAATGAAAAATTAGGTTAGGATTTCAATGATTAAGAAATATTCATATTTTAATACGCATACACAATTTAATCATAATTAATAATTTCAACTCAAAATTTAATTATGTTAATGTATTGCATCAGATTCGATATATTTCAATTTATATTAATACTATTTAAAAGAAATCAATAAAGAATGAATAAAAATCTATAATTAAAATAAAAACTTTTGAATTAATCTTTTTTATATCTAAAAAAACATGATATATTCTAAAATTATATGAATTAATAGATATTGATAAAAACAATATATTAAACATAAAATATACATATGAAATTTGAATGTCAGACGTAGAGAATCTATTATAATATGAAGCATCTTTAATAATTTCAAAAAGAAAATTAAATATTTTTTATAAGAAATATTTAAAGTACATCAAGGAAATATTATGATTTACTTACATCTTCTTTTTAACACCTTTTTTACCTCCTTTCGAAAGTCCCTTATTTTTACCCACCGCCATAATTGAAGTCACGCACGAAAAGAAACACGTTTACGCTGGAACGGAAACTGGCAGAGCAATCTATAACTTAGTTATCAACAAATAAGCGCGGATTGGTTGAAACATTTTAATTATTTCTATTTTGTTTTTCAGTTTATTTTAAATAATCTTTTTAAAAACTAACATTTTATTTGCAATTATTTGAAAATTAAATTTTTAAATATATATTATCTGAATCTCTATTATTAATAAATAAATTATTTATTATTAATAGTTAAAATTGTTATATTATACAATTTAAAAAGTTATATTATAAATAAAAAACCGAATTAAATAACATTATTTAAAAAAATATATATTCATAGTTATAATGACTATGTATTTAATTATAAGCTTATTTTAAATATGTTAAATGATATTAATAATTTTAAAAATATTAATATGTTAAAAAATAAATTATTATTTTCAATTCAAAATTCAATTAAAATAATTTTAAATAAAAATTTTATTATGTATACATGTATACAATTTTATTATGTAAGAATGAATATCTTAAACGTTTACAATTTATAAATTGCAATTTGCATAAGTACGAAGTTTTCTACTAACATTTAAGTTACTTGATATATCGAATGTCGACAGCTGTATACTTTTGACTAATTTCAGTGCAATTCGGATTTTTGCATGTAAGACGGTGGGATTTATTTTTTTCATCAAATGCAAATGCAGAACTCACCGTTTATATTCTTCCGCGATAAATTTTGCGATAAATGAAACAATTTTTAGTAGAATATATGTTTACGCGGTGGTCATTACAAAGATATACATCAAGTAGTTGGCCTATAAAATTGTTCTGATAATCATGAATCTTCAAACACTGTTCCAAGATTTCAATCCAAGGTAAAAATCTTCGTACATGAATTTAAAAAATTTTTTTTATTGATTTTCATAATAAAATTTTATGATATAATGAAATAGAATATATTAATAATGAAATTATATAAATTTTATTATAAGATATACTTGTGTTTAATTTTTAATATAATCTTTCTTAAAATTAATATTTAATATGGATTTAATATTTGATAATTTAATCAAATATTTATTAATATTTTTAATTTTAATTTGATATGTATTCACGAGAAAAAAAATCAGAAAATTATAAATAACTACTATTTTATTTATCACGTTTTATCATTATTACGGGATTGTTGTTAGCTTTTATTATAAATTCTCAAAAATCAATTTATCAATTTTTTCATATATAATTATTTTGTAATTATTTAAAAAATAAATAAGATTAATAATAAATTCAATTGATAATAATTTATTATGAAATTCGTAATATATTTTTATTATCAAATTTAATTAAGTGAATATATGTGTATATATAATTGTGAATCTTCTAAAATGAATTATAAATATATAATAATATATATTAATAATATTTGTCTATATAAAAATAAATTAAAATAATAAATAATAAAAAATATATATAATCAAAACAATAAATATTAATTATTTTTTAATTTATATTTTAGTAAATTTTTAGTACACACCTGTTTGATGATATTTACAACATTATTTGCACTTCGTTTGGATGGTTTCATAGAATGGAGTTATTGGACTGTATTTACTCCAATATGGTTTTGGAAAAGCATGGTAATATTAGGTGCTACTATTGGAAGTTATATTTGGTGGAGGCATCCACATGCAAGATTGGAAGGAGATGCTTATGTACATTATAAAGCAATGTTAATTACATTAGCTTTACATTTAATTCTGTTAATGTTTGAATTGTTAGTATGTGATAAATTAGAATCTGAAAGACATCTTTGGATGCTTGTATTTATACCTCTTATTTTTATCTCTGCAGTATCAATAGTTGTAAGTAATTTTTAATTATGTAGCAGAGTGATATAAATTAATTTTACAGAAAATATAAATATTTTCTTTTTTATAGGTGTGTATATGGGCTGCCAAACATGATCGATCATTTGAACTTGAATTATTTTGTGCAGTAAATATTTTACAATTTATTTTCTTGGCATTAAGATTAGATGGTTTTATAACATGGAGTTGGGAAGTAGTGTTTGCTCCTCTTTGGGCACTTTTATCTTTATCTTTAGTTGCAGTTCTATATGCTATAGTATTTGCTGCTGTTTTATTAAGAACCCCACAGATTAATGCCAGGCAAAGGCGGACATCTTTGAATTCAGCATTGGCATATACATTTCTTGTAGTTCCAATTTTAGTGTTTCAAGTAAGAATTAAGCAATAATTTTAAAATTAATCTTTTCTTATAAATTTTTTTTAATCAAGATTTTATTTATTAGGTATTGTTAGCAAATAAATTGGATGGAGATATTTCATTGAATTATACAACAGTAGCAATGCCACTTTTAATATCTCACATAACACTTATTTTTATGTCATTTGATGCAAAAGGAGGAAATAGATGTAAAAAAATTATATTTAAATGTTAAATATAGTTAGATATTTTATAATAACAAAATTATTAAAAATAAAAAATTTTTATTAATTTTAGGGTGGTTTGGTATTAGAAAAGATTTTTGTCATTTTTTATTGAGTTTGTGCCCATTACTTCAAGAATATGGTAATATTTCTTATCAACCAAGAAGTGAACAGGACCAACCACCATCAGAACCAATGGTATCAGAAAAAAATGAAAAACATGTTAAAAAAATTGATCTGACAAAACCTGTTGTACCTATAATATCTATTGATATGCCGGATTGATTGTATAATTTCGGTATTATACAAATACATATAATATACATAAATAATTATAAATAATAAAATTCATATCAATTTAAAAAATACTTTATGTTGCAGGCCCTATTCGGGTATATAAAATATTTTTATCGATATGATTGGTTAATACCAGATATCATATCTTAACGAGTAATGGACAGGTGCGTAAATAATAGCGAAATCTATTATAAAGAAGGAAATAAAATTATTATTTTCAATACGATATATCGTAATGAAAATCTTGTTATTGTTAAATATATTATGCGCCAAGGCAATCATAATAATTATATTACCTATTTTGTTCATGGGGCTTAAGCTTTTCACAATTATTGTGAAAATTTTAGTAGAAAAAGCGTTAAAAATTTTTTTTAAATAAATAATTACAATAAAGTTAAATATTAAATATCTATATCTATATAAAAATATAAATATAAAAAGGTCCCACGAGCAAATTTAGCAGTTGCAGTGCTCAAAAATATTATATTTCTTAAAGCTGCATTCATTTTTTCTGTATCCAAACACTTAAATTATGTGTAGAATAAGCAACCAACCCGTCCACTTATTTGATTGCTCCTTTATAATGATATAGAATAATTGCCGACCTATTTTATTAAGCCTGTTATTCGATTACACTTGTTACGTAACGATAACATTATTATTACTTTGCCAAAAGTAGTGAATAGTGGAATGATAAACATGCCTAAGTTGGTGCTAAAAAAATTATCTTAGACATGTTTTGTATGCTATAAACTATGTTGTTTAAAATTTAAACTAAACCTCGGTATCATGATCTGTACAAAGTTAAGCTTAATTTGTAATGTATACTTATTTTTTAAATAGATTTTCCTGCAGAATGTAATAAATGTAAATTTGAAGCTTGTTATGAAGGAAAATCTTTAATGTAAATAGACTCCAAGTTTTAGAATTTCTTAGTATTGTACAGATCATGCCCGAAAAATTTATTATGTATATAGTTAGATTCTGGTGTGGTTGTCTGGTTTGATTTTTAGTTAATACGAAATTTATCAATATTGAATCATTTATAAAAAAAATATTTATATAAATATAATATATATTATATTATATTATATTATATATATATATATATATATATATAGACAAAAAACAAAAAGTATAAGTAAAGCTGTGAACAGTTAAAGTAATTGCCATTTGACATTATATTTTACATTTCTTTTTAAAAATTTTCGTTTTTATTATTTAATAATCTAAATTTTTCTAATAAGTAAGACTTGATTTTATTCTTAAATTAGTGAATTTGAAAAGATTAATTAATGAACAAAAACCCTAACAAAATCTGAATAATAAAATTTCTTACTTATTACATTTTATTTTCATAAAAATGTTCTATGTATACATAAATCTTTTTTAATTATATATTATAAATTTAATTTTTTTTTAATAACATTTTAAACATATATTTATAATAAGTATGGTAATATATAATAAAAAACAAAAGTTATATTTATATTAGAATAATTTTTGTTCTAAATGTTCCTAAAAATATTTTGCAATATTTTGTCATTAAAAATTCTTATATGTATATTAATGAAGAGATAAGCATTTTAATAAACGTGTTCAAAGGGCTCTGTTACTTTAAGTGTTTAAGTTAATTTTGTATACATTTAACTATTCATTAGTTGCTTAATAAATGCTATGAATAATACATTTTGTAAATGATAATGTAAAAAACATATGCTTTTATAAAATATTGAACGATTTAAATTTCATTATATTTTTTTAAAACATTAATATTCCTTTCAATGGAAAATGAATATATTATGATGTTTATAAAAGTATAAGGACATTTGTTTGGCATGATCTATATGTTATGTTTAATAACATTAAATATTTTTATAATAAAAAATGATATAAATTTTTGTTTACAATTAACATATAGTTTATTGTGAACATAGTTTGTATGTTCGAGTATAGGTTTTCTATCGGCCTTAATAAAATAAGAGATTGGATATATCGGCTGGGATATAAGACTGAGCGCCTCGCATCCTTAGAATAGCATCATTAAGATGTATAAGAAAAAAAATTGCGTGAATTAAAGAACAAATAAATATTAAGGACATCGTAATTGTTAACATTAGTAGATAATTATAATTATTAAGTATATCCAATCATTTATTGTGTTATGTAGAAATAATGTACATACTCTGTTGTATTACAATTATAGACTATATCAATTATTGTATATTATACATATCTATCATGAGCGAAGGTAAATACATAGTGGTATTATTTTATTTTATATATATCACATACAAGATATATCATTATAATCTAATAAAGTTTATATTTTTGGTATTAATAGACACGAGCAATTTTTACAATACGAGGCTTTTTGCATTTTTTTTTTCATACATATAGTTCGTATCCGATTCATCAAGTAACGTTGAATCGATATAACAAAACAAATAAAACTTATTACTACTAATTATAATTTTCTTACGTTCTTCTTGTTACAATCATTATATTGTTTCAATAATACATCTATTAAAAAATATAGACATTTTTTATCTAAATTATGCATTTTTATATTAAAAAAAATTTTTTTTTGAAAAATCTATCTTAAAGTTATTAAAAATCTATAATTAAATAATATTAATCAATATTATTAATCAATATTAAATTATAATTTCTTACATTTGTTTGTATGTAAAAATTGGCAGAAGATAAATAATATACATATATTCGTAAAGTTTAATCACTTATGCAAATATTTTTAATATATGCGCAAATTACCATCAATTATTATTTTAATTGCTTACATCATTTTTTAAAATTTCAACATAGTGGTATGTATTCAGGTACCCAAGTACGACCAAGAAGCAATGATACATTCTTCGATAGTGTTGTGATGTCTAGTTCAGAATCTTCTATTAATGATGTTTCCCAAATATACAGTATTTGCAAACGTTTTGCACAGAGTGTAACAAATTCCAATAATCCTGAGCAACTAAATATATTAAAAAAAACAAAAAAGTAAATTATTATCATTTTATTTTAATTTAAAGAAATTATTTATATTAATTTAAAGAAAAAAAAATTAAAATTTGAATTTTTATTGGCAAAATTTAATTTAAATTTAGATCATATTACATACGTGATTTCACAATCACCCAAAGCCACAGCACTTAAACGTGGACAATGTTCAGCGACAAAGAGTAATGCACGATCAAGTAAACCGGAACCATAAGCTGCAATCACTAGTTCAACCAAACGGGGGCATTGATATCCGATATGTAGTATCATTGTTTCCGATGGAGTTTCTCCAAAATACAAGTGCGTTATAGGAACATACGGTGCGAATAACGGACTTTGATCATCTTCATTCGTCATATAAGATAATCTATTTTTATTATAAGATGAAATGTTTTATTACATGCATAAATTGATATTGTATAATATATTAAAAGAGAAATCAAATTAAAAAAGAGAAATCAAAGAATTATATTTTTTAATACATTTTAAATAATATAATATATTGCAATATACACATATCGATTAAATTAATTAAATGTATTTTTTGTATATGAATATCCATTTGGATAACAATAAGAATTCTAATTGATAATATAGTTTACATTTTAGTTTGTTCAAATATTATAATCTTTTTAGAAAATAAAAATAGTGAAGTAACAATGAATTTATAATTAATATAATTAAATTAATATAATGTGCACTCACAACACAAGATTTATATTCGGTAAATGATTGGAAAATGAAAACCAAGCTTTATCGCTCACTCGTGGAAGTGGTTTTGTTTCTGGATGTACTTCCAATCGTAGAGTTTCCAATTGCACTTGTTTTTCGGAACTCAAAGCTAATAGTAATTCGTCACTAAGCAATGAATAAGACAATGATAATTCTTGCAGATAACAGCAGTAATTAACTAATGCTTCAATTCCTGGAAAAATAATTTGTTAATATAATATTATTCGTAATTATTACTAATGTTAAATTAATTAAATTTATTTAAAAAGAAATGAAATATTAAATTATCTCTTAAAAAATCAAACCTTCAGGTAACAATCGGGGAAATCCTTTAATACGTAAAAGTTGTAAAGTTTTCGAAGAATCCTCATCACTTTCAGCACGATTTTTCTTTTGTTCAATCGAGTCATTGTTTGATATTTTCATAATGGTTTTAAATTTATCATTGGCGATATCCAAAAAGTCAAGTTTTGCAGTATTCATTAATGCCAACATCTATTAAATATTATTTATACTAATTATTTATAGCAATTTTATAAGAGTTTTTATCTTTTAAATTACAATGAAAAATTAAGTTTTATTAAGTTTTATTTTCAAGCTTTTTATTTTAAAAAAATATAACTTCATTAAATTTTCTCCTTTATTAGTGAAATTTTAATTCAATTTAATTTAATTGATTTTTAATATACTGATTTATAAAAAAATAAATAATAAATTATTCAAAATATAATGACAAAATATCTTTATGTATTTTAATAATGATTCTAATCATGAGATAATCTCTGATACCCCTTTGTATCAAATGAATTCCTTAATGATTCCATGCCGGTTTATAATATGTTAAATTTTTATATTCACATGCGATTTAAAGTTTTCACAGAAAAATTCACTATTTAAATATCTTATCTATTCCAACAATTTACATAATTGGGTGTAAAAACAGCCGTAGAAATTGCAAACCATAAAAGATTTCTCAAAATGTAACCAGCGTTAGAATTAGCGTGCAGAGTAATCTCGACAATAAATAACTTTTAATAACTTCTCAAAAACTTGCGAATCGAAGGGAGTATAACGTCGAGAAACGCAACACCAAGACTCAGAGCAAGACTCGAAGCAAGATCGTGGTTATCGTGTTCCCCTAAGGAGACAGTGAGAAAAAGCGAAAGGACGATTGGAAAGGCTGTTATAAAATTATTGTGCAAGAGACAACATTGATCGAATTGGGCCGAGAGTCTAGTGACTAGGACATACACGTGCTAGGCATGCATCGATGTTGCACCGATCCGTTGCATACTTTAAAAGTATATGTGCAGTACGCTTTCATCGTATATCCAGTAAAAGGATCGTTACCCACAGAAAGCGGTCATGGACTTCAATAAAATGTTCCTTAGCTAACTAACTATTCACGTGTTTGCATTTGTAGATCACGTGTAATTTCTTAAGGTGACCATAGCTTAAATTTTCACTCTTTGCATAGAAATCTATTCCTCCCGAATTCAGTTATTCTTATTCTTTCTCAATATGGTCCAATTTATGCTAAACGTTAATTTTATATTATTTTTATAGTTTAATTAATAACTTATTAAAAAAAAAATCTTTTTGAAACTTTTGAAAGTGATATAAGAGAATTATAATCACTTTAAATCTCTGCATTAGAAAGATCTAAAATTTGAAAAATAATATTATAAATCCATATAATAATATTATAAAATAATATTATATTTCTAACATAAGTCTATTATATTTTATATTATTTATAAATACATATATATAGATTATAAAATAAATTTAAATGATGTGATATAAAACGTATAAAAGAAATTATAAATGTATTTAAAAAAAAATCTGATAAATATATTAACGATAATATATTAACGAAATGATATAAATATTTTAATATTTTAATATTATGTTTAACAAAATATGAATAAAAAGAAATCATGAAGCTTATTGCTAATTTCCAGTAAATCATTCACGTATTTCCTTTACGATTTATGTACATCGCAGAGAAATGAAATTAATATAATTATTAAATATTATTATTATATTATTATTAAATAATATAATATATATTATTATTAAATATATATATATTTATTATTATTAAATATATATTCTTCGATATAAATATATAATATATTAACAATATATTAAATATAATATTAAAATTATAAAAAAAAAACAAAGCTGAAAAAAATTCAACTATATTTTACAAATCTATTTGAGTCAAAAATATAAATATAATAGCCGAAATCGTAAGTAAAAAAGAATAATCATAAAAATTAAACTTCACTTAACATAAATATCATATTTTATCATATATGATACTTATATGTCTATACACATATATAGAATATCCCAAAAATGAAAAATTTTAAAAGAAAATGTTGCTTGAAATTATCTTAGAAATCTGTACCTGGTATTCCTATATTTTTGAGATACTCTATATACACAATACAGTCATGAAGATATTAATGATATCAATGACTTATCTATTAATAAGTACTTATTAACTTTAATCTAATTTTTTGAAACATAGCTATAATGTTTTATTTATTTTAATTTAATCAATATTTTTAAGTAATATTATAAAATTTTCATTTAAGAAATTCATAAAAAAGAAACTTACATAACACAATCCTATCAACAAAGTTCTACTTAACACAGAAACTTCAAATAATATATGTTGAAGCATAAGAAAATTCATACGTAAAAAAATATTACCTATTATCCCGGTTACGATTAAATTTTACGTGTCTCAAAAACGGTAAAAGCTTTTTGAGGATAAGATAATTTGTGTTCTTTAAAAGTGAAATCCATTTACTTCTGCAGTAGTCCGCTGTTAGCATTCAATTCGTCATTATCTAAAACAATGATACATTGTTATCAAACAATATTTGTTACAACAATAATTGTTATCAAATTATTATTTTAATGCATTATTTAATATAACCATTAATATCGCTTTATATCTAAAAAATTAACTGTTTTAAATTACTGTTTTAAATTACTAGTTTCTTTATCAGGAAATATTTTATGCAACATAAATTTTATAATTTATTAAACTTTAATATCATATTACATGTTTCTTCTTTCTGAATCACTGCTCAATGATTATTCACAGTTATTAAACGCTATTCATTTTATTGCAGATCGAAACGAAATAACACTTTATATTTTTTTAATTTACTATCCTTATTTCTATTGTTGAAAAATCTTATTTCATATGTCACTTTCGAAATCAAACACGGATTTTCTATTTTAATAAATATTTTTCATTATAAGTTCGTGCAAACTTGATTTGGTCTCAATACTGTGCTTGCTATAATGTTTCTGACGCGCCAACACTGCTGTTTGTATAGACACTGATACACGTGTTGCGAAGCTCACGTGTACCATGCCTATTGACACCTGTATGAGCTTTACAAGCATTTGTCTATAGATATCATATGTATATATATATATATATTATGTATAATGATTATATATATATACATATATTATGCGTGTGAACAATTATGTATATATATATATATATATGTATATATTTATATATACATGATTATTTAAACAATATGCGTCATCATAATTGCGTTTTAATTTCTATTAGAAAAATATTGAATATTTAATGAATATTTTTAAAAACTAAAAGTTACCAATTAATATATAATTAAAAAAAAATTGAAAATAAATTTTGATTTAATAAAAAAAAAGTATACTTATCTTTTAGCAGGACTTATTATTATAAATATTATATATTTCTTTGAAATGATGAAATAATTTGATTTAATTTCAAATTTTATCTTTTATATTTGAATGTTTTCAATAGAGAAAATAAGTTAAAAAAGACAAAAGATAAATTATATGTAAGAAGTCAGAATAATTTTTTAAATACTTCAAGTTTACTATACATATTAATAGTATCTTTTTATAATTAGTATTAAAAATTATTAAATAATTATCTTTAATTAGTCAATATTTTTTGTAATTGTAAAAAAATTGTTCATTGTAAACAAATATATAAGTATTTTCATCGTTCATTAAAAATTATTAAATTTTTCACTATTAAAAGCTTTTTTGAATTTCATGAAAGATATGAAAACTATTATTTTTCAATAGAATGTTTCGAAATTTTTTCCTACTTTTTTTGTTGTCATAGGCATTCGTTTTTTTTAATTCCCATTTATGAAATAATTCTTTGTGTAATATATCAGAATATATTTTGTAATATTATATTTACAATAAAAATTAGAACACTATAATCTTGTAAAACAAATAATAAAAATATGTTTACAATTTGTTTATTTCGTGATCACACGTCAACAATAAACAATACGATAAACAAGAAAAATAAATAATGAGAGAAAAATAAGAATAAACTAAAAATTAGAGAATCAGCGCCATCTTTAGAATGCCGCAAATGAAACATATAAAAAAAAATAATGAGATAAAAACGAATATAAAATAAGAATTGACTTTTAGTGCCATCTTTTGATTGATAAAAGAATTTCATCAAATATCTTTCTTAAAATATTCAAGAGATGGCGTTAGAAGTTAATTCTTAACTTTATCCTGCTTTTAAAGAGATATTTTTATTATATAAGAGATGGCGTTAAAAGTTAATTCCTACTCTATCTATCCTTTTCTTATTATTTTTTGTCCTTTTTTATGTGTTTCATTTGCGGCATTCTGAAGATGGCGCTGATTCCCTAATTTTTAATCTATCTTTATCTTTCTCTCATTATTTTATTACTTTTCTTGCTTTTTGCTTTGTGAAATTCATAGATAAAATTTCGATATTTGATTTTATTATTCTTTTTATGAAATTATTGATCTTTTTTTTATTTGTATTATATAAATATTAATATTTACATTTTTTATAAAAAAATTTCATTTTATAAAATTTTCATTTTATAAAAAAATTGATATTTTTTTTATATAATAAAAAATATGAATATAATTTTTAATTTATGAGTTGATTGAACAGAATTGAATTCATATGAATTTGTTTACTATCAGTAACAATAAAAAAATCTATAAATATAACTTAATACATGTAATATAAATTAATAAATAATTTATAAAAGAATATATTAAAAAAATTATTTTTAAAATCTATTGATTTTACTAATTTTTGTGATTAAACTTTATATAATTTTTATATTCACTGTATTAAACATATTAGAGAATATTTTTGAACATGAAATATAATATTCTATTAAATATTAATCTATTTTATATCTGCAATATTTTTGTTGAATCGGTAATATTGAAAATGACATAAAAATGATAAGAAAAGATAAAAGATATTCTGAAATTTTCAAGCATGGAACAAAAATACATTGAATGTTAGGTCTATTCTATCTCTTGTTTGAGGTCTAACCTTTACAAAGAGAATCCACGGTACTTATCGAAATAAAACAAACTCTTGACAGGTGTCTCACGAAAGGAAAAATGGCAAAATATTTAAATTGTGGATTCTTTTTAATATTTTTTATCCTAAATTTAGGTAAGATAAAAAGAGCGTGAAATTTTATTTTAAAAATATAATAAATAAAATTATCATATTAAGGAATTAAGTAATTTTTAACGAGCAAGTAATTCAATAAAATACAAAGTTATAAAATTATAAAATTTTTATTTATTTTAAATAATAAATTTAGGAAAAATTATATTTATTTCATTTTTTCAAATTTTTATCACTTAGAAACAGCGACAATTTTTTTTATTATATATATAAAAGAAAATTATTAGATTTGTGTAATAAAATTAATAAATATAAAATTCTTATTTATAGCGGCTGCAGAACGAATAAAAGATATGATTTACATGAATTTTGAAGGGGTTGCTGCTTGTTTTCGTAGACACAATGGAACACATCAATTTGGATGTTCTTGTAAGTATAATGTTACATTGCATTATTCTTTTTTACATTATTTAGTTTTATGCAAAAAATTTAATTTTCAATTTCTTCTATACAATAAT
The DNA here is from genome assembly GCF_014066325.1 of Apis laboriosa. Classification (NCBI taxonomy): domain Eukaryota; kingdom Metazoa; phylum Arthropoda; class Insecta; order Hymenoptera; family Apidae; genus Apis; species Apis laboriosa. The sequence goes on from NW_025221370.1 coordinate 3,564,152, forward strand.
TTTGGTTTTATTTTAAATATATTTATTATTCATAATAAAGTTAATTTATATAAAATATTATGTTGTTTGTTATAGCAAATAGGTCAGGAAGTGTTGGCATTATTCATTTAATTGAAGGTGAAAGTGATATTAGGTGGCTAGAATACAATGCAACTGCTGGAGAATATACTGTAGTTCTTACATTTTCTATGTTTACCAGAAATACATTATTTAGATTAAGAAATACACATAAGATAAATGGAGTTTTATTAGCTAGAAATGTTAGTCAACCACGTCCTGATTTTTATTCTCCTGAAGATACTTGTCCTAATAGATATTCAGGATATAAAAAGTGCAATGATGCTTCTCCATGGAATCCTAGTGGATCTTCATTACTTATGGAAGATTGGCCTTTCCCAATGTTTTATACAGAGGTTGGTTTTAAATTTCTTATATCATTTATTCTTAAAATTTATATATTTTTTTCTTTTATTTTTACTTATCACAGTATCTCTAAATTATCTATTTTAATTTTAATTTTAGAATCAAACACTGATAGAAGCTATAAGATCTTGCTTTTTGACACATAATGCACATGATTTAAAAAATCAAAAATATAGACCACTATGTGCATTAGAAATGAAATCATTCATGTTTGCTGCAATTAATTCTGAATCTTGCATTAAACGTAGTGATTTTAAGTTAAATTTCAATCCAACACAATTTTGTGATCCATTGGGAGATAGAAATATATATTGGCCTTTAGCTCCCATAAATAAAGATAACAATTCTATAATATTAGTAATAGCCAGATTAGATGCCTCTTCTTTATTTGATGGAATATCACCTGGAGCAGGCAATGTAGTTACAGGATTAGTAACTCTACTTGCAACTGCTTATTATTTGAATATCTTAGCTAAAGATATTGTACTGAATAGTAAGTATGACAATGTACAATATAATCTGTGTAAATAGTTTTTATAATTAATTGTCTTTATATTTTTTTCTTTCCAGACACTAATGTTGTCTTTGCTTTATTAAATGGCGAAGCTTTTGACTATATAGGATCTAGTAGACTAATTTATGATTTGAAAGAAGGTAATTTTAATGCATTAGGTGGAGTAAATTTAAAATTTGATGATATTAAAAGTGTGATTGAATTTGGTCAGCTGACTAAAGGAAAATTATATGTACATTCTAATAATGCACAAAATGACGAAATAATAAATAAAATCAGTACAGTCTTACATGCAGATATTATGGAAAATAGTGTTCCACCTACATCTATACAGAGTTTCTTAGAAGAAAAACCAAATTTAACTGCCATTGTTATAAGCAATCACGGTAAACAATTTGAAAATAAATATTATAATGGAATTTTGGATGATGCAGAAAGTCTTAATTTTAATAGGTATTAATATTAAGATTTTTTTAATAATTTAAATTTTATATATAAGTATATTTTTATCTTAATTTTTTATTATATAAAATATTTTTCGCTAGGAGTGGCATAAATGAGCTTGCAACTGTTTTAGCAAAAATAGCAGTTGATGTCGCTAAAATTCTTTATAAAAAAGTATCTGGTAATGAGCCTCCATCCATAGATGATTCTTCTGTTGAATATCAGATTTCGGAAATGTTAATTTGTTACTTAGAAAGTGCTAACTGCCCTTTATTTCATGCTGTTTCACCTCCAAATGCCAAATTAATTAATCAAGTTTTATCATTATATGTTGGTGTACATAGAGTACCGAATACTGCTACTACATTAACTGGTCAACTTCTTGCATATTTGACTAGAGAAGAAGTTCCACATATGACAGAAGCGACATGTTACGAAAATCATCTTATTTGGATGGATGATTATAATTCTACAGGTTTATGTATAAATTCTTCTGTAAATTATAGTACAGCTATGAGTCCTGCATTTATAATTGATGGTAAGTTAATTAAGTTATTATAAACTATTTTTTGAAATAAAGCATTAAATTTTTATATTTTGAATAGGATATGATATGAAATCAGGAGTTTATTCAACATGGACAGAATCTATATGGCAAACTTTAAGTGTAAGAATGTTTCTGAAGCCTTCAGTAGCTACAGAACAACTTACTATGATTTTAGGAACTTCAGTAGCTAGTATATCATTCGTCCTTGTATGGTTCATTAATTCGCGGGCTGATATATTGTTTAATTCAAGGTAATTTAATAATTTTAATATGAAAAATGAATAATATTGAGTTAATTGATTACTATGTTAAGTATTAAAGAAATTTGTTTTAGAAGAACTCTAAACTGTTAGGGATACGCTGCGGACCACATATCAATGGCCAGATTGGATCATCGGGAAAACGAAAATGTTCCAGTAACTAGCCTTTGAATGTATGGTACGCTCTCGGACAATTTTTATACCTCAATATATTTCGATGCCACCGACTTCTAATTATTATGTTATCATTGTTGATAACAATTTAATCAAATTTTTGCACCTGTTGTTATAGTATAATGGAAGTATTCACACGTTCGCTTAATTTATCACATCCCTTTATATTTTCATGTATATGCATAAATGTATAATATGTGTACTCAATGAATTCATAGAATTTTTTAAATTCCATAAAAAATTAATATGAGAGTATTACATCCGCATCTCAAGATAATCAGGGTATATTAACATTAAAAAATTTATTAAATTCATAGTTCATTAGAATTCTTTTGTAAACGATTAAACATATGTATTTTATTTATATAAATACGTATAACATTTATAGATAATACGATATATATAGTATTTTCGAGGATTATTTAATTCTACATTGATTTTTTCTTATTCATGAACATTTATTATAAATGTCATGCATGTATTTGATTCATATTATTATATATAGTAAATAGTTGACAATTTGTGGTATATCTATCGAAATGTAATAGTGGTAATAATTTTAATTAATTTTATATTTCTCTGTTTATTTATTATAGTTATCTTGTTTAGAAATGAATGATGTTAATGCAGGATATTTAATTTGTTTAAAACGTGGTTTTTGTTCATGATAGCTAAAAAATAGATGATTAATTATATGAAATACTTAAATGCAATAGTAATGTAATATATATATATATATAATATACATAAATTTTTTTCTAATCACTATCATATAAAAAATTTAAATTTAAATTGCAAAGAATTTTTTTGATTAAAAAGCAATTTGAAATTGTATTTTTTCAGCTTTTCATATTTTGCATATTTACAATATTTTATTAATTAATTAGTAATTTTTCTTAATATAAGAAATAAATAAAAAAATAAGATTATTTGGTCTAGAAATTTATACTAAAATTATGTAGAAGCAAGTAAAAAAAATTAGAATTTTTTTGTCAAAAATTAAAATAAATCATTGTAAAAAAAAATATTTTTTTTAGAAATATTTGTAAATATGTAATCTAATTTGAGCGCATTTTATAAAAACAATGTAAATATGTTATAAAAAGAATATTATTTACTAAATTTTTTTTTAATCTTTTTCTTCATTATCATAGGACTATTTATAAATACTTATATACTTATAACTTCTTGCAATTTCATACTTTTTTAAAAATATATAAGTACAATAAACAATGTAATTGACTGGTATTTTGTTAAATATGAATACATAGTCTTATTAATAATAATAAAATATTTTATATGATAAATGTAAACCAATTTAAATTTTATTCAAATTTTCCTATTTTTCTAAATTATAACTTACTTTATTTTATGAAGATATATTTCTTTTATTAAATATTTTTATTAGTACATTATAATTAAATCTAAGATATAATTATTTGTTGGAAATTATTAATATCTGAAGGTTACTTTAAAAATTAGAAACACATTTTGCAAGCGTGATGGCGTTTATTATTAATAAACAATTTATTTAACAGGACCTTGATGTACACGAGAAAGAAGTATTCACGTTGTTTATTTATGCTTTTTTTTTAATATGTATGTAAATATGTAATATGTTTAATTTACGATTTAAAATTTCAAGTTAGGAATGAACCTTTCAATGTTCTATAATTTTTTGTTATATATTTGCATATAGATTTTGTAATATTGTATAAACATTTATTAATTTATATTTCTTTTAGATTTTTCGAATATTTGTAAAATATATAAGCTATAACATATTTCTTATAAACATTTCATTGGTATTAATTAAATAATAAAATATAATGAGAAAAAAGAAATATTGATAAACAAAAAAAAGAAACTGATAGTTTATAATGCAATTAACAAAAAGAAAATCTAAAATTTGTTTGAAAAATTTGTTTTAACAAATTTGTAAAATAAGAAGAAAAAATATAATAATCTTGCTCTTTGCATATATATAATAAAATAATAAAATTTTTTTAATATTTTACGCATTGCATCTTAATACATGGATAATACATGTATATAATAAATTTTAAAAATTTTCTTTTAAAATAGAAATTTTTTTTAAGTTATAATATTGCAAAATAAAAATGAAATATTAATGATATAACAAATCATGAGACAATATGCGAAATATAATATATAAAATATACATTATATTCTTAGTATATTAATTATAAAAATTTATAGAAGATAAGCAAATAATTTAAGACAATCAAATATTGAACTTAATTTTATATCAAAAGATTTTTATTATTATTATTTTTGGTCCATTCCTACTTTTTTAATTATTTTAGAGCTTGCATTTCAATCAATTGATGCAATAGATTTTGAGGTCTATTCTCATATATTAAAACAGTGAAAATATTCACATGTTTTGAATTTCTATATTTTTATTTATATTATAAGTATATAATTTATCCAGTATTTTTGAAATTGTTAATTAAATTGGTAAATTTACATCTTTTACTACTTTCTGACTACTTAAAAAAATATATGGAATATTAATTTTTTTTTCATAATATTAAAGTTTTTAAATCATAAGTATATTCAATAAGAAGTATAGATTGCGCAAAAATTCATAAAAGATAAAAAAACAATATTTTAAATAAGTTTACGGATCGAGCACTAAGTTTTTTCAATGCAAGCTCTAATTTTTTTATTTAATTATTTCTGGCAAATGTATTTATCTATGTATTTGTTTAAGAGTTTTTTTGTATTGTGTGTCCGTGTTTATTTTTTTGAATTAATTCATAATTTTCGGTATACAAGTATGAAGTAGGAGGCTGGGCACCGCCCACCGAATTATCACAGTCGTCTGGTGCCGCAGCACATACGTATACGTGGTTCAGCCTTATAACCTACCTCTTAATCTATCATTATTTTATAATTATACTTAGTTAAGAGTGTACAGTATAGTCCCCGTACTAGGTGATTGACGCGATACGAACTGATCCTTAGTTCTATTCTTTTACGTAGAGTGTGAATTTATTGCTGGTACTTGTAAATACAAACGACCTAATCGAGTACGAGCAATTGTAGATTTTTTCATTAATTGTTGCTCCTATTAAAGATGAAAACAAAGTAGAAAATAACATTAAATAATATTCTTTCAAATTAATTTTTTCATTGATTTTTTTGTTTTCTTTTTTTCATAACTTTATCTACAATCGTTCGACCTACTTTTTTTTTTTTTACTTACATCACTACACCGTATAAGGAGCTATACTGTATAATGAAAGCTGTCTTCAATTGATGATATCGTTTTACTAAGCCTCGATCAACTTGTTTCTTTCTTCTAAAACTTTTTTAACAGTTTCAAGCAGTTTCAACTATCAGAGTAGAAATCGATTTGTATCGTACAATGCTCAGAAAAAGCTCGTAAGCTACTAATGGAAGCACCTTGTGCCTGTTCGGCTATATACATCAATTACATTTCGGAATAAATATAAAATTCCAATTAATAGCAAAATAAATCTGATTTAAATAATAGAACTTATAACTTTTTTTTCTTCTTAACCGATCAAAAATCATTTAAATTTTTATATATTTGTAATTAAGTATATATTTGCTATTTTCTCATCATTGCATCCGTAAAATTTAATTTTATTATTTTGTTATATTCTTTTAATAAGAGATCAATGATCAAAAATCTACTATGTATGCAGACAATTCTCTAATTGTTTCAATCAATGGATTAGCGTTCATTTATTAGCCATATGACTATAGATTATAAATTTGACTATAGATTATAAATTTCTTAGATACATGTAATGGTCACGTTAGAAATCAAGAGAGTGCTGTATACTAACACTGATATCGATATAGTTTATTAAAATATTCTGAATTCATTGCAAACGAATAATATTTTCTTTTTCTTTAAATTCTTGAATTTAAATAACACTTATTGATTTCGTCTTAACATATTTTATAAATTTGTAGAATATAATTAAATATACAAATATAGTTTTCATTGTGGCTGTAAACAATAAAAGTACAATAACGATCATTTTTAAATAGATTGAAAGAACAGTAAAAGAAATGTGAAAATTATTGTTAATCGTTTTCTTAGGCAATTACATTTTTATATGTTTAAATTATTATGATTATTTAAAAAATGCTTGCTTTTTTTTAGAATAGTACTTCGAAGGCAGTCAAAGATCTGAGAAGCATATTTGAACAATGTTGAAAATGTGATGGACGGAACGCTTGGAAATAATTAAAGAACAATCGAAGACAAGTATATAGGAAGAGCATATATATATATACATGATTAATTATCATGAAATTTAAAACAATTTCCATTGATTTTTTAATTAAAAATTACATCTTGCTAAGTATTCAGCACTCGCGATCTGGAGGACACTGTCAGTAAAACGCAACCAATCATATGCAGACAGCGAATGTATGAACACTTACATCCCTAAGGTGGCATGTGTCGAGGAGCTTTAGACTTTTTTCTCTGCTGTTATAAGAGAGTTATTATTAATCATATTCTTCTTCATTTTTTCCTCTTGTTTTCTTCTTGGACAATCGCACTAATGTCATTTTCCTTTATTTCTAATAGTTCTTGTATATTGTATATATACAGCAGTACCACACTTGTTCAACTGCGATACACGCATTTTTTTTAAAGACGACACTTAGAGTTTAAAAATATAATCATCATATATTTAAAGTAGCATTATATTATCATTGTTGTTGTTATCGTTATTAGTCGTAATAGTATTATTATTAATAATAATATTATTGTTATTGTTATTATTATTATTATTATTATTATTATTATTATTATTATTATTATTATTATTATCTTGGAGGGATAGCACTTCGCTATGTCACGACACTGCAGAGCTGAACAAAGACTAAACGCGGAAGTTACCACGCTCTTTAATGGCACGAAGAGTACAAGACTGAGATTGTTACCGTCTTATTGACCGATCATCATAATCATTTATTTATTCATTATGATTTTTTGAAGTTAAATTTTTCTTTCGTTTTTTGATAATTGGCGATCGATCACAAAAACATATCTCGTCTATTTTAAATGTAGTAGCACAATATCATCATAGCTTATTTTAATTAGGAAGGGTTGAGAACGACCGTTCATTGTCGTTATTAAGATTTCTATATTATACATAGTCTCATATGGACGATTTCGATAACGCTATAGAAAGTACTAAGTATATACAGAAATATTTTTATTTCTGTCAGAACTATTCAAAAGTTAAGTTAACTATATGAGGCTCATTGAACCAATAAATAGTCAGACGATGATCTTCATTTTTTACTTAAAATTCTATTAGTCTTCCGTTCATAAATCCATCCAGAATTTATAAAATAAATGTTAATTAATAAAAATTGTTATTTTCTTTTTTTTTTGTAGAAATTATGGTTTGTAATCATGTACTGCTCTTGTTCTGTTTTTTTTTTATTATTGTTAAACATTGAAAGACGTTTGCTGTCAAGAAAACGCATTTCGAAAGAAATAAAGTCTTGATATAAAAATATATAAACATTAACGTTGAGTTTTTTGTTGTCACCTTAGATTTAACTTTTTTTTTTATCATTAAATGAGTGAAACATTTGTTCATACTCTACACCATAGAAAAGAATGTACATATTACAGGCAAATATGTTTGTTACGACCTCTAACAATCTCTCATAGTGCAAATATTCAAGTTCTTTTCGAAAAATAATTTGTTCCTATAAATTATTGATATAAGAACCACGCTTTAATTAAAATTAATTAATTAAAAGATGTTCAACAAATATCGTAGATCTATGGTTTAATAAATGATACAAATGATAACTTATACTACACATGTAGTATTTTCATTCGTTATCCTAAATTATATTATGCAAATTAACAATCGTTAAAAAGAAACAATCGCGAAAAACAAAGAACTATTTTAGGGGAAAAATTGCTACAATGTAGCTTATTCATCAACGACTCAATAAAACTGATTAAATAACAATCCTAAGTTTCATTATATTCAAAATTTGCTTTCTAAATCGATTAATGAATTTCTTTTTCATATCATGATCATATTGTTCTTACGGATAGTAGGAGAAAAAGAAAAGGAAAAAAGAAGAGAACATATTTCATAATCGAATTATACAATATTTCTTTTCAATCTTTCTCGGACCGTAGTTAATGAATAATGACGCTTAAAAACGCTAAGATACTCCATGGATAGAAAAGGAGATCGAAACTATCGGATCCGACAAGAGAGCGTGATAACCTCGACCAATAATACCCTTGATTTTCGCGAGAATAATTACGTATTTGACAGTTAAAGCGAAATCTATTCTCGAATACCTTAATACTGTAATGAGCAACTGGATTTGAAGGTACCGTAAAGAGATTGATGTTTCGATGATCGACAGAGGTCAGTGAAGATCATCTTCATCGCTATCATTACCATCTTTCGATCTATCGGCACCTCCCTCACCGTCGCTGGAGCCTGAATCGCTCCCAGAGTCTTCAGATTGCCAGCCGCCTCCTTGCTGTTGTTGTACATGTTGATGTTGCACCACGTGCTTTGATACTTTGTGACGTTTTCCAGCACGTTGCACCGAATCTGCCCCGGCACCATCGAGCATTGGCTGAAGAATTCGTCGACGAGCATTGATGAACCAGTTGTTAACTTGTAATAACGTTAAGTTCGTTTGACTTGCAATTTGACGTTTCTCATCCTCCGTGGGATATGGATGCTATATGGAATAATGAATGTAAATATTTTTTTTTTTTTATTTTATTCTACAATGTAACAGAAGTAACTAGTATAGCACAATTTCGTTATATTAGTTGGAGAAGATATGATTATAAATTGTAAAGATACAATTATAAATTGAATTAATGATTAAATAAAAATTATACTTACAACTAAATGTTCAAAAAGCCAAGTTCGCATAATGCTCGTAGCTTGTTTAGGTAAGACACCTCGTTTTTGTCTTCCTTTTTTAACGCTACTATGATTACCTCCATGACTACTACTGTGATTGGAAGTAGCAGTACCAGTGCCACATACTTCGTCTTCATCTTCGCTTGGTGCAGGTGAAGGAGAACCCGCCACAGTGATATCTAAGCATAATAAACACGATATATTTATTATGGTAAAAGAACATATTTCACACAAAAATGATATTTCTCTCATTAATTTTAGATTATTAGTTTAATTCACATTTTTAATTAGTAATTAATATTCAAGTGAAAACATTAGTCATTGGTAAGGAAGAACCAAGTTCATCTAACCAAAATACTTTTCATCATTCGCATCTCCGACATCGACGTATTCATTTTCACGCTCTTGTAAAGCAAGAAGGCCCCAATAGCCAGCCTCTTCTAAATATATTCTGTCGCCAATATTCACATAGTCCATATCATCTATAATCGTAAGTTGATAATTCTTACGTTTAAATCAACATCTTTAATTTTCTTTTTTAAGCTCAACAATTTTTGGCGTTACAATCAAAAATTATTCAAAAATTTATTCAAAAAATTATTCAAAAATGTTATAATTAATTATCAAATAATCTGTATTGACCTTTTTCTGAAGCGTCCCTAATTGTAAAATCTTATTTGAACAAACTATGCAAAATAACTAAAGGAATTTCCAATCATCCAACATCTAATGTAAGATCAAGAATAATTCCAAACACTGAAGAAAGAATAAAGAAAAAATTAATAAAAAGAAGAATCAACAGTTTAAAAAAATTACTTATTAATTGTAAAAAATCAAAAGTATTAATAAACCTACCTTGACCAAGATACATATCGTTGACTGGCGCACAGGAATGAGCACCGATCTGCGAAAGGGGTGTACTTCCATGCACCGTAGAAGGTGATAGAGGATCGTCATGGTCTTGACTGGAGGATCTGTTCGAGCGTTGAGCAGTGGAAGATGATCGCACCGACGACGGCCTGTCGTTACCGGTTTCCTCTTGCGCAGCCAACTGACTCGCACCACCGTTCTCCGACAGGATATCACCTCTGCTCACTCTGAATCCGTTAGCTCCCGACTCAACATCATTGCCTGTAGAAGACAGCACCTGGGAAATATATGTCGCAACTAGCCGTCAGAGAGCAGGGGTGGGGTTCTATAATATTTTGAGCGATGCGCAAGTATCACTCATTTTTTTTTCTTTTAAAATAATTATTTTAAAAGTAAATATTTTAAAATTAATTGTCTGATCCAAGTACATGTCAAATTTACTATTAGCATTGTTTTGATTAATGATTTATATATATATATATATATATATATATATATATAAATCACTTAGAAACTGTTCTTATCTAAATTTACAACATGCTGTTAATTTTGAAATAATTTAGTGAAATTTTAAGAGACAGAAAAGAGTTGGAAAACATTTAGTTTTTTACATAGGTATTGAACAATTTGAGAATTTATAAACCTATTATATATGGCATATAACAGTTATGTATTTACACAAATACTAATATATAAAAACTAAATATTTTTTTTTTACTACTTGTTATCATTAGAATCATCAAAATTTCCCCCTCAATTAATATTTTATTAACTACCATTAAACACAAAACTTAGATCAGAATATTTACAAGAGTTAATCAATAACTAATTCAAGCAATATTTCTATTCTTATTTTATAATTTGATACTCCATCTTGTTATTTTAAAAATGTAACTTCTATACAAGGTAGTAATGTTAATAAAAAGAAAACTTAGATTTAGTTACAGTTTCAACTTAAAGAATTAAAACAGAGGCAAAGATAGCGTTTCGAGATTATATTCGCGATTCTTGCGCATTACTAAAAAAAGGATAACTACTTAGGTAAAGGGGGAAACAGGCTAGGCCGTTTTACACGTTCAAAATAATATCTAACCTGCAAAGGACTGCTCCCGTTGCTGCCACTCGATGGACCCATGTCGTGTCCATGGTGACTGTAATCGCTGCGTAGCAGATTCTCGCTTTGCATCTTGCCCTTCAGGCATGTGATATATCTGTTGCAAAAGTCCTTGCACAGTTCCTGCACCTTTTCCAGTTCGAGTAGATGAATTCGTAGCACCTGTATCGCCTTGATCATCTACGTTGGCAGGGGCACAAAACAATATAGACGAGTGAACGATTTTCTTTTCATATCGAACTGCGTAGCATCGCTTATTACCTTTTCTTTGTTTTACAAAAATTCGATTCTTTTTTTTAAATTTAAATAATTTTCTTAACGTCTTTAATTTTAAAAAATTTTTAATTTTTGCACATAATTCTGAATTGGATATATATATAATAAATTTTTTTCCAAAAATATAAATATAAATAAATATATATATTTTGTATGTAATAAATTGAATTTTTAATGATAAATAATTTGTTATTAATATCTTAATATCTAATGATCTTTTTACTCTATTTTCTATTTTTCTTTTAAAAAACTTTATTGTTGTTATTGCTTTAAATTCAGTTTTTAAAAAAATTTCATTGAGTTATACAGTTGCAATACAAATGCAAATTATAATATAAATATTTTAAAATTAAATTATTTAAAAGACTCACTAAACCGTCAATTTCGGGGTCATTGATCAGAAATGGCTTTCGGTCTCTTTCTTGGTGTTGGACGAAGGCCTGTATGTCCATGTTGAAACTTTCGGACGTTGAATTGTCCGAGCTCTGAGTAGCTTGTTCGCATCTTTCGAAAAGTAACGCGAGCAATGGAAAGAGGGGATGTTTGTATACTGCCCTCTTGTCTGCTTCGAATTGAGCCTGATCTTGATGAGTTGTGTAATCGGCAACCCCACTTGCAGGGTCCTGATCGTAGCCAGGAGTCACCATTGCTAGCGCCACGGCGGTGCTACCCTCTTGCATTCTGCATTAATATAATCAAATTATTATCTTTTTCTTTCCGTTATCAAAATTAAATTTTTCTATATAGAAAACTTCATAAAACTTGTATACCTATCATTCCTGTCTAGCAGCTTCCATCGTTGCTCAGCCCCTCCGAAGTCTCTTATATTTGAATGCTCTTTGATTTATTTTCGATCTTCCGATAATTTACAAAATTATACTAAAACAAGAAAGAAATGAAAAATTTATATTATAAAATTAAATTTCTGTTTCTAATTTGAAAATAAAATATATTATAAAAATAATAGGATAAAAATATCGTATATTTTATAAAATATTCTTGCGTATTTCGAGTAGAGATGAGCCAGAGAGCGAAGGGAAAAAAAGAAAGAGACGGGGAAGGAGGGAATCGTCGTGGCACGAAGAACCAAACGATGCGCGGCACTGCATTTAAATGTCATCGTTAGACGGTCTCAACACCATCAGCACTGTTGCTGGCACTAGTTCTGCTTCCCATTCCGAACGTTCCTTTTGAATTTCCCCCAATCCCCATACACGTTCCCTCGGTATGAATAAATAAAATACTGCAACACACCACAGGCTGACAAGACGATAGTCGAAAAATCGTAGTTACGAGCAATGCGGGGGAAAAAAAAAGTGCTAATAATTGAATTAGGATAATATAATTATCCGGGTCAACTTTTACTGTAAAAAGTCATGGTTATATCATTTATATATATATATATTGTCTTATTCAAAGGAATTCTTGAAAAATAATCTTTTTTTTTTCTTTTTAAGAAAAATATTTTGAGAAGGTTATATCTGGATTTTATAGCAGGAACAGTAATTATTTTAAGATAAGATTAATTATATGTTATATAAAATGATATTGAAATTGTACTTTATATAATAAAACTAATATATATCATATTTGTAATAATTTTTGTTTATAGTTTAAGAAGTATGATATAAAAAAAATTGTTTTTAATTTTTCTAACAAAGAAAAAATAAATTTTCTATTAATAGACAACAATTATAGATAATAAAAATAAAAAATTAAATATTTTATATACACTTTAGTCTTACACAGAAATATGTAATATTTGTTTTATAAAAATTTACTTAGTATATAATTTTTAAATCTAAAACTAATAAAAAGAATACGCAAAGAATATACGCAACAAAAGAATTGCATTCTTTTTCAAGTAATGAAAAAAATCGTACTCGTGACATTTTATCAAAACTTCTTGTGATGGAATAGTGTATCAGAAGATGAGTGAGCGAAAGTATCGATATACAAGAAGAGTTAGATATATTAAAGGGAATACCACGAGGTGGCGTCTGAAGCGATAGAAAAAGGAGCTGAACAGAGGTACCATTACTTGCAAGTGGTGCTTTGAACACACTCGCGTCTTTCCGTTAAACCCGATATTTATTGTGCCAGTCGCCTCTCTCATCGCTTTCATTTAAAAATATTATCGCTGACGGTGAATGGTCAGTATGGTTCATTTTCACGACAGTATCTACACATCGAAACAGCCTTAATGCATTTAAACTTGTTTTTTCCTTTCCTTCTTCATATATTTTTTCTATTTCATTCATATAACGAATTTGAACTTTTATTTAAATATTTATAATAATTATAATTTTTTTATAGATATATATTTATACTATTATTGCTAATACTAGAAAATAAAATTATATATTATTATTCTTTTAAATATTTTCCATGATAATAATATTGTGTTCTACCAACCGTATTTATCGTTCATCAGGAATTTTAACTATCGTTTTGTTATTTCTTTAATTAATTTTTTAATTATTTTAATTTTATACTTGGATACTAAAAGAATATATACATTAATAATTAGTAAAATATTTCTTATATTGCAAGAAATAAACAGAGCTATCAACATTTTATTAAAAAATTAAATTAATCAAATGTCATTAAAAAAAATTTTAACAAACAAAATTAAACGTCAAAAAAAATATTTCGAGTACTTCGTATCAACTGAAATATTGTGAATAAAAGTGATTCGATTATTGATAGTTACATTATTTTTTTATTTTACATATATATATAACTTTTTAAATTCTATACATTATAACTGATTAATAAGATTTAATATTTTTATTTATGCTACTGAATTTTAGTTACTTTAATATTAATATAAAATTTATAGAAATTAAAAATATATATTTTAAATTTATTTAATATAACTTTTAATATAAGAAAAATTTATTTTAAATATAAATATTTTTTTTTATACTTTTTGCAAAAATTTAAAAAATTTCTAAAAATAGTTTGTTTATAACTATATTAATTAATATCGATTAAAATTAAAAGCTAATAAATATTAAATATGAATATAATGTATGTAATGTAAATAATATATATAAAAAATATTAACAAAATGAATAACAAAAAATAAAAAAAAGAAAATATAAGAAATGAAAGCATATTTTTTGATTGAAATATCAATAAAAAAAAATCGAGTAAGAATTTAAAACTATTTTGAAGTCACGTGTTGTGAATCAAAATGAGACCGTTATTAATTCAAATGAAATGGATTGGCGGAAACTACGTAATGGCGTACATGTATTTTGCTCACGCGATTTGCTGTATAACTCGTTCAACGTGTTGATTTTTTGTACCGACCTAATAATTACTGTGACACTGAAGCTATAAGTAACATATAATTAGAAGTAATCAAAGAATGAAAGATTATAATTTAACCTGGTAAAGAAGCATGAAATTGACGTGTTAATTTGTTAAAAGAATTTACTTTTATTTAAATATAATGACAAAAAACGATAATTATTTAAAAATTGTTCTTCTTTTTTTTATTTATTTATTTTTATTTATTTTTTTAATATTTTTGAAAAATTAAATGTAAATTGGAAGTCATAAAGATTTAAATAATGAAATAATATTGTTAAAATTATAAATGAATAAAAAAATTATTTTTTTTCTATATATTAAATAGAAAAATTTGGAAACTATATATCTTAAAGTTCACATTTCATCCCTATAGAACAAAGTAATGACATAGCAGCAATGAAACGTGTCTTTACGAGCGTAAATAAGAGGAGAAACAAATCTTTAACCCTTAAGTGCCAGAGCTATAGTAGTTGGTTAGAACATAGTGATCATTTTCGAACATAAGAGAATACTTAAATTCTATTAAGTATATACATCCGTGGCCAAATATTTGTATAAACTTATTTTACTGTTTCTCACTTTTGACATCTTAATTTATAATATTATTATATATATTTTATTATATATTATTATATATTTTTTATTATCACCATTAACCTATGAATTAAAATTAAAAAAAATAAATAAATAAATAAATAAATAAAAACTATTTTTTATGAAAAAATTATTTTGAATCAAACAAAACCATATTTATTCGTAAATCCAATACTAAATATTTATACTAATAGAGTACAAAACATTATTTTTAATATTTTTAATTTTGGATTAAAAAAATATTTTTAATTAGAAAATTTACTTTAAAACTCATTTATATATACGTATATTAAGAACTTTTTTTTAATAAATTTATATAATCTTATTTTTCTTCTTGTTTATTGTATGTAGACATCAGAAAGCATCGGCAAAAACATTTCGTTATAAGAAACGTTTAACGTGCACACATACCGGTCTGGCACCGAAAGAGTTAATTATGACAAAGATGGTATCCCGTGGGCAAGCGAACTTGTTTACTACCTGTCAGTCATCGGCGTATTAAAACCGGCGTCGTGACGGGCAACAACACCGTAGTAGAAAGAGATGTGAGTTAAAGAACGGCACGGAATCGGTAGTGGGCGTTAATATGGAGCCAGAAGTCGTTTTTCTTTCTCCCTTTCATCGCGAGCCTAACACGAGATAGTCGAACTGTCAGTCAAACGTTCGATAACCAATGGTCGACGATCCCTACTACAGCACGCCGAGGAAGAATCATTTTCATGCGAAGAGGGCGTAGCAAAAACTACAAGAGGCCACCGCTGCCGACGGCGCCGATGCCTCACTGCTGCGCAACGCTCTACCTATAGGGTGCTCGATAAAATTTCTGCGGGAAATTCGAGTTTGTTTTACTACTTCTTTCGTGGCATGTATTTTAGAGAATCCTGTAATTTATATGGGAATATTGCTAAAACAAAATTCTTATTGATATATTTAATTTAATATGATATATAAAATGAAGTTGAAAATATTTTTATCTTTTTATTTTTTGTTATAAAAATTTTTGTTGTGAAAATTCATTTTGACACTGTGATATTTCAAAATGTAAAAAAGTTACATTTATAAGAATAATGTACATAAAATAAATAATATCGAAGAAAAATATAGAAGAAAAATTAATCAAATTCTATATTTAATAACTTTATATTTTAATGCATAAAATATTAAAATATAATTTGTTTATTTTAAAAAGTATATATAAACGAATTAAAGATAATACGATTAGATAATAATATAAAATATTTTTTGATATTTAATAAATTTTTTAAAATACTACTTTAACTTATAAATATTAGTTTATATAAGAAAATTATCTGCATAATAATTTTTAAATAATTATTTTTCTTTTTTTACAATTATATATTTAAGATAAAAATTTGAAACGAGTATATCTTGCGTGTGATGAAAGAGAAATTTAAATTTGTTAATTTTATTTTTGAAAGTTTATAATAATTTTTGTAAAGTAATCATAAACGATCAATTTTATTCTTATAATTTTCACAATTGCTATGCAAAAGAAATTATTCCTTTGGAATTTATATTTCTTTTACATTAAATGATAATTAAATTATTTTTAACATAAAGAACTTCACTGCATATTTTTTTTTCTTTTTCTTTTAAATATATTATTATATATTTAAAATTTATAATATTATTTAATTCATTTGACTACAAATTTTTTATTAAATTAATTTTTCAAAAAATATAATTAATCTATTGTACTTTTTTCACTTAAATAAAAATTGAATCACAATATTATAGTATAATTTGATTCATCGAATATATAGCACACGCTATAAGATAATGATGATACCTCATTGCAGCATCTTTGTCACTCTTTTTTTTCATAACAAATTCTTTGAACGATTTCAACCGGTTTTCTTAATACGATGTAAACACCGATTTTCTCGTTTCACCAGGGATACGCTTACGTTGCAAAGCTCGGAGTTTATCGTTTGACGTAATTCGCTTAGGACGAATTATTCCATTCTAAATGGAAACGCAAACAGCTTGACTATGCAACATATCGCTATTACCAATATGAAGTTAAATAGTTTGGTAATAGTATATAAATCAAATATCATTTGTATTTATTTCTAAGTATATTTTGATTTTCATTCTAGTTCTGTCATAAATTATATATTATATATTATTATATATTTAAATAACGAAAATGTATAGTTAAATTGATTTCCTTAAACAAATATTTAATTGATGACTAATTTGATGATTAATAATTGATTGATAATTGATGATTTGGTTAAAAATATTTATAAAAAATATCATACAATAATAAAAATAATAATACATCTTCATGTTAAAATTCCCGCCTCTTATTTTACAATTGACAATACTAATAAACGATCTTATCATAATTGGCTAAATTCTTTTTAAAACGTGATGTTACGTATATCAATTATATGAGTTACATAAATATATTTATTGAGTTACATTCATTATTAAATAATTAATTCTTTTAAATAAATTTATTACAATTTATTTAAATTATCGCTTAAATAAATATGTTTTTGAAAACATAAATTTATGCAGCGATTGTTCATTGTACATTTCAAAACAATAGAGAAAAAAGAAAGTGTTTATAATATGCACTACTGTAATAGATAACGAATATCAACTGAGAACCAGTTGATAGTGGGCTTCAGTCGCATGGTGTGCATGATGTCATTTGAAAAAGTCGCTCTTTGAAAGACTCTTAACAATATCGATCGTATCAATCCGCAATTCTGTCAAGGCAGACCGCGAGGAATGGGCGTTCACTGGAGGGCATTGCGCACAAAACAAGTTTTTCGCTTGTATCGGCGCACCAGGAATGAATAAACGAACCTAACCTCACAATTCACAGGTGCACGGTCCAGCGGGAATTAGGTTGATCGAACGATGTATCGAAACAGCTGTTTGCATGACAGTATTTAAGAAAAGATTTATTTCTTAGCCACTTACCGTACAAAAAAATCTCGTCCAGATAAAATTTACAGGAACAAAACAACACCGTCCACCACTTTTATTTTTCGAAGATATTTCGGTCGGCGTGTCTGACTAGTCGAAAACTAATTTCCTTTTCGTCCACGTGATACTTCCTGGCTCGATGATAATCGTATATCGATGCCGATCTAACAATCACATGCGCGTCAACACAAATCCTTCTGTTTACTACTATTCACGCCGTACAATAAATTAAAGTAATCGGACATTTTTCAACATGCTCCTCCACAATCCTGTCTACTCCTTCCACTGACACGTCTTTTATGACGTCATCGATTCAATACTTTTCGCGAAGGTTTCTCCTCTTCATTGATACACTAACTCCGCAGCAGATGGCGACACTAATGCGATTATCGGTTCATTCAAGTGTCGCTCAATTAAAGCGCGATATTTAAATTTATTGTGAAAAAAATTATATACACTAATTTATCGAATATATGTACATTTCATATATTAATTTATAATTTCATTAATGACGTTATTAAAATAAGAAAAAACAAAGAAATAATTATTAATAATAATTACATTTACGAATATCGTTATAATTATTTTATGATAAAATATTTCATCTTTTACTTCAATTTTTCTCTCTTTTACATATTGACAAAATAAAAACATTTGATATTCAAAGAAAAAGTAATCAAAATACTCGATTACCTTTGTTAAATTAAAATTATAACGTGTATATAATAAAAATAAATTAGAAAAGCGAATTAAAAGGATTGAAACGATGAGTAACGATCAACGATATCTTATCATTGGTTTTCTTATCAGAATACTTGATACAGAAAAGGCGTCACATTCACAGTGTAAAATTCTACCGGCACGGATCTTGTGAGAAATTATGGATTACCGATTTTTAATTATTTTTATTTTCATCTTTGCGACAAATATTAAGTGTCAAAAATCAACCTCCGAAGATATCAAAATCACCGATAATAATAATGATGCAACAAAAGAAATTGAAAATGTACAAGTAGAGGAGAAAATACCTACGATTAAACTTCCAAATTTGTGCACCATATGCAAATGTACAGGTAATTTGTAACCAAATAATGCTCGACATCGCGTATGTTGATTATTAATCGTATTTATATAAAAAAAAAAAAAATAATAAATTCGTTCGAAAAAAAAAGAAGAACAATTATTACGAATGTAAGCAATAATAATGTACAGAAAAAATGTTTTCCTATCAGATGACATCATAAATTGCGATAAAAGAAATTTAACGTACCACTTCGAAGATTCCCAATGGCCAAACAAAACTATGAAAGTGGTATCGTTCGAGGAGAATTCGTTGGTTCACGTGAAACCGTTCCCGGCATTAGAGATCAGGAAATTAATATTAAGGAAGAACAAAATCACGAAGATCGATAATAGCGCCTTTAAGAAGATAATTAATCTGACCGAATTGGATCTAAGCCACAATCAACTTACGGCAGAAAATTTGCAACCTCAAGTATTTGAGGTAATACATTCACTTTTTTGTACAAACGATTCTTTTTTTTTTTTTTTTTTTTTTAATAATTTATATTTCATCGTCTAATCGAAATTTCATTGGCGCAATCTTTCATTACTCATTCGACCATTACGTGGAAACGTTTAATTCTTGAAAAATTACAGCGACAAGATAAATCAATTATCAATATTGACGTTGATCTGATATACAATCTAATATTTTTTTTATATGTATTTTATTTTATTTTATATGTAAAATTACAGTATTACATTAACTGAAACTCCAATTAAAAATTAAAAATATCTTTTAAACGATTATATCTTGAATCACGTTTCTTCGATTATAGCGACAAGTATTATTTTTATTTTGGCTCAAAAATGGGGGATTTAATTTTCCTCAAGAATCATTACGTTATTTTTATTATTATCATTACTTCGATATATAATTATGACAATATTTATTTGAATATCGTAATACTTTTTTTAGGGTAAATTTTCACCGGATATTTACGAACCGTTGGAGAAACTGGTAATTTTAAATTTGGCTCATAACATGCTTCATTCGTTGCATCACGACCTCTTCGAGCATACGACGAACATAAAAATATTGGATCTTTCCGGTAATTTATTCTCGATTCTCGACAGCCGCTCGATCATAGCGATCAGCTCTCTTTCGAATTTGGAAGAGTTAAATTTGAGTTATTGCGGGTTAAAGACAATTCCGGAAACATCATTCTACACGTGCAAGTAAATATTATATTTTATAATATACAATTTCATATAGATATACAATTTCATATAGGAAACAATGGCACGCCAATAGAGATTGATTTGATTTCGAGCAATAATAGATTACGCGTGAAATAAGAAATACGCGTATGAACATTTTTATTCAACTCTCGTCCTTCAACTTCTTTCGATCAAACATTTTTTAAGACTCTTTCTTCATATTTATAACTTGACTTAATATGAACAAATATACCATCTTATTGGCTTCGATACACTTCACTATTAATCTAATTAAATTAAACCGTCGATTAGGAATCTTAAGAAGTTGAACTTGAGCGGGAATCAGCTCACAACTGTGCCGAACGCTCTCAAAGAAGCAACGTCCCTGGAGATCCTCTACATGGATGAAAATCCGATTCAAATTATCGATAAGGAGCACTCGTTCCCAAATATGATTAAATTGAAAGAGTTAAGCCTCTGCTGCATGCCACATTTGACAATAGTTGGATCGGGCTCCTTCTCAGGATTGACATCGCTCGAGCATCTTCGAATACAAAATTGTCCAAAGTTGGAATCGATCCACGACAACGCTCTTGCATCATGGGTAATTGTACAATTCTTCATACTTTGACTTTAGCATAATATTATCCTTTTTCGTGGCTTAAGTAAAGTTAGACAAAGCAAAAAAAGATTGGTCAAAATCTTTCTAACATAGTTTCTAACATAGATTCGATTATTTCTTGTATATATTATATGTTGGAAAATACTGTTCCTGGATTTCTAATACTCGTTTGAATTATTATTAAAGAAAGAATGAGAAAGATAGATAGATAAAGAGGGAGGAGAGACAATAAAGAGGAGAAGGGAGTAATAAATAATTCTCTGAAAAGATTTCTGTAAAATTGTGAAAATTGTTAATAATAATATATCCTAGAATTCGTAATATCGATCGATATTTATTCTTTCTTTAGAGTTAAGGTGAAGAAGAATTAAATAAAATAAAAAAGAAAAGAAATATTATAATATATATTTACTATACGAAATTATCGTAGGATAATAATTCTACGGAACCTGTGTGGCCGCCACTAAAGAGACTCGATTTATCGGATAACGCCCTGCGATATTTGCCTCAGCTATTGATATCAAGGTGGGATTGGCTCGAAAAATTGGATCTGACGAACAACAAATGGAGCTGCGATTGCGATAATGAATATCTCGTAAGTTCTGGTAAATCTACAATACGTGTCTCCCTACTGTTCAACCAGCGATACCGATTTCCAGATCGATCCAGATCGATTCTTTTTTACCCTCGACACTAGTCTCTTCGATCATCGATTTTAATTATAATAATTTAATCAAAAATATGATATTGGAATTTCCGTTCCAATTCATATCGGCAAAAGAGTTCTTTCATAAATTAAATCGAAAAAATATTTTCGTAATATCCTTTCGAATCGAATCAAACAAAACAAAACAATATTTCTTTTCTCCTTTTTTTTCTTTTTTTTAATAACGTCACGAAAGCTATGAGCTAGCTTGCTTCGTATATTTGATCTTGTTTCGAAAAAAGAGAAAGAGAGAGAGAAAAAAAAAAGAAAAATCTGCGAACTTTTAGTCGAAAGTATTCAAATTATATTGATAATTCATTCCCAAATATGAAATTGAAAAAGTTAAGCAATCTGTGCTGTCCGCGCTCCACAATATCTGCTGCCTTTTCGCTATTGACGTCACTCCACCATCTTCGAGTACAAAACTAGATCGTTTTTAACCTTATTTATTCGCTTCGTCGAATTCCCAAATTTCCCAAACCCTTGCATTGACCAACCTCTTCTTAACCAAAATTGTCACGGAACGGAATTACCAATCGAATTTATCACTCATCATTGTCATCGTGCATCGAGAACAACCGTATCCAAAAATGTAATATTCCGTTTCATATACCATCGCAACTCTCTCCTCATATCATCTCGACATATCATCGTCTCTCAACTCTTTGGAGTTGAAAAAAATTTGTGAAATCAAGAAGAAAGATTTCCAACAGATTCTCACCTCTCTTCGTCTCTCTTCCAGATCAACGTTTTGCTGCCAACGTACGGGAAAAGGTTGATGGGCGAAGAAATGAACACCCTTGTATGCGCGGCACCGCCCGAGCACGAGGGTGAAAATCTGACGTCGTTGTTCAATCGAAGCCTGCGTTGCCTGGATCTGTATAACGCAAGACCGGAAAAAGACGCGATGATCCTCGTAGGCATATTGATCGGTATATTGTTCGCAATTCCCGTCTGCCTCACCGCCTTCGTCTTCTGGCGCCGTGGTTTCTTCTTCTGCGGCAATTCGGGCCCGGCCAGTTTCTCGCGAGCCTTTTACAAAAGGACCATGAACAACGAAGAATTTTAAAGTTTCTCTCTCTCTCTCTTTCTTTCTTTCTTTCTTTCTTTCTTTCTTTCTCTCTCTCTTTCTTTCTTTCTTTCTTTCTTTCTTTCTCTCTCTCTCTCTTTCTTTCTTTCTTTCTTTCTTTCTCTCTCTCTCTCTTTCTTTCTTTCTTTCTTCGCTTCGACGAAATTCGATCCGATCGATGACGAGAAGAGATCGATTTCGAACGATGTATATAATATATAGAGATTGGAGGAGGTTTTGAATGGAGGTAATTGAAAAGAGTAACATAATATGAATAACATTTTATCATCAGATTGATGAGAAAAATTATATATATCAATTGATATAGAGTGGATATAAATGTTCGAGACTTGGATGGGAGGGCAAGTTCTAGAAGAAAATTTTCTATTTTGTACGTTTTGTGGATTTTAATTTATATTAACCGCGAGTTATAAAATAAGTTAGCGTAATTCTTATTGATTCGCGTTAAGTGAATGTAATTATACGTATATTTTTATAAAAATGTAATATCAATAAATTAGATTTAGAAATTATAAAATCACGAATTAATCTCGAATCTGTGCATACATCATACTTCGATCGATCTTCAAAGTGTTTTCCTTCACTGTTCGTTCTCTCAAGAACGAAGAAAAAAATCTGATTCCACAAAAATTAAACGGACACAAATAAACTTAACAATTAACAACTTCCTTCTCGATCTCGATCTCGTGTAAAGAATTCCTACAAAGCAACTTAACCTGATAAAAATATAAATAATAAAAATATAAAACTACAGAAATACATATAAAACTTGACCTAACATAAAAATATCGCGTTTCCACGTTTTTAATTCCACGTAATAATCCCTAAACAATCGCTTCCCTTCCATTCATCCGCGAGGGAAAGAAAAGTATCCACCTCTCCCTCCCTTCCAAAAAAAAAATTCTCTCAACAACGAACGACGAAACGACGACGGGCGAACGATAGCCGATAGATAGATCCGATCATCGCCCGAACGATCCCTCGAGCAAGGCACATTTTTCGCTCTAACAAGTCCCCGGAGGATCGGTTTAGAACGCAGCTAGCCGCAGTTTCCGGTTTCGACAAAACCTAGGTCGAAGCTTGGGATTTCTGGCTTTAACGTCGACGTCGAGGAAAGGGGGAGTAGGGGGAAGAGGAGGGAGTTGTCGAGGCGAGTGTTGGCGAGGGATCGACGGAACGGTTGAATGGACACTCGCCTGTAACACAATTACCGGGATGTTAATTTACCCAATAATCGCGGAAGCAACCCTCCCCCCGTCTAAATGCCGGCACGCGCCACTTCCCCTTCCGTCGCCGCCTAAAATAGAGAGGATATATCCGGGGGAGGGGGAGGGGGTATGGGATCGAGGGGGGGGGGGGAGAAATGCGGGGGTTTTACGGACGATTGTCGACGTCGTTACGCGAACGTTTTGCCAAACAGGTCGGGCGGGAAAGGAAGCGTTTGGAAAATGTTCGAGGATGGATCCAGGTTGATATAATAATAATAATAATAATAATAAAGCAAACATTGTTGTTGGAATAATATAACCGAATTGGATAATTCATGGAATCGAGAGAAGGAAGATGGGGGGGGAGGTTATGGTTTGTTTTGAAATTATAAGGAATTATAAGGAGGAGACGTTGGAGTAATTTTTTGGATGATTGAGAATGGAAGGGAAAGTAAAATATAAGGTTCGAGGAATTAAAAAGGAATCATTTAGATTTATTTATCGCGTGTAAAAAGGAGGAGGAGATGTTGGAGAAATTCGTTAAACTATTCTATTTCAGTTCAACGGCAATTGGCGGTTATGTCTGATGGATGGAAAAATCGCATTAGCGACTACGACGTAATGCCATAATAACTCGATCGATCGAGATGTACTCTTAGACTGCAAGATACAAGGAGGATGATACAAGGAGGAGGAGAGCGTACAGAGAGCGTACCGTTTATTTTGGACGCGCATTCCAAATATATATACATGGTGCTTCGCGTACACATCGTCCAACGAGTAAATCTAATTTGATACTCCCTCCTCCCCGATACGCATCCTCCATCCTTTCAAGACTCAATACAGACGTATTGACTCGTGAAAAAAGCCTTTATATGCTTCAATGCAGATGGAGGATCAATACTTATGATATAGGGAAAAGGAAAAAAAGAAAGAAAGAAAGAAAGAAAGGGAAAAAGCAAAAAGGAGGAAAGAAAGAGGAGAGAAGGGAGAGGAAAAGCGTGATGAAACGCGGCAAACAGTGGACAAATGAAAAATGCCCTCTCTCTTTTTCTCCCTTTTCATTCGGAGAAACTTTTTAATAGAAAAAATTATTAGTTTTTCACGAAAAAGGCCTCCTACGGGCTCTTGGAAAAATAAACATTAAACACGGTTCACGAATTTCAGAGAGAGAGAGAAAGAACGAGAGAGAGAGAGAGAGAGAGAGAGAAAACGTTGGAAATTGTTCGATATCGCGTCTCCTCATTCGCACGATTCATAAACCAAATACCATCTATCGTATATTTCCATTCCCCCATATCTCATTCGAAATGCAATTATTAAATTTCGCAAAATGAAATTCTCTCGAATAAAGAGAAGTGAGGGTGAAATTATAAAGGAAACCTCTTAATGTCTTAATCCTCGTATTAATACCTAAAATCACGCACCCTGTTATTCACCCTTGATCATCGAAAAATCTCGAGTTTCAATCGAATTTTTAAATCATTTCACTCGACACGATCGCGATATTGATATACACAATTGAAATTCAAGAAAAAAACGAACCTAACCTAACCTCCTAAGTCCGATTCTCCCTTCGAAACGATCTTCTCCCACGATCTCTCCCCTAAATCGAGACGATCAAACGTAAAAAAAAAAGAAAGAAGAGGAAAGAAGAGGGAAGACAAGGGAGAAGGGAGAAAGAAAGGAGAGAAAAGATAAAGGCGAAAGAAATACAATTTAAGCGGTAGGTAAAGTTACCTCAAAGGTGCACGCGTGAACATCGTCATCGCGCAGTCGATGTGAATGCACAACGACACGGGGGAACCACGAATACAGAGAGCACCTCACCTTCCTCCTCCTCCTCCTCCTCCTCCTCCTCCTCCTCCACCCTTTCCCTTTCAGATCCGGGGTTGCTCCGGGGTTGCAAGGGTGAGAGATAGAGCGGCGTTGGCCTCGACGAGCGGCGCGTGTCCATGGAAACGGCGCCGTTGGTACCGCCCCGCGTTCACCGCGGGGCCAACCGTGGCGACGACAGGCGCCGCGACGCCGACCAATGCCTGGATGTCGCCTCCAACCCTCCCCCCCTCGCGATATCCGCTTCCGAGCTTTACTTATCTTGGCCAGTTAGAGCGGCTGAGGGTGGAGATGATCGCGGAGGGGGGTGAGGCAAGTTGAATCGCCTTGAATCGCGCACCGATACTCCCTAAACGTCCACGTCGAGACGAGGCGACGCTCCGTCGTGCCTGCCTACCCATCTATCGTGCCTACCTCGAGCGAGACCACTTTTCTTTCCCGCAGATTGGCGGACTACCTTTTTTTCAATTCAATTACAATTCTCTTTCTTTCCTTTCCTCTTTCTTCCTTCCTTCCTTCCTTCCTTCCTTCCTTCCTTCCTTCTTTCCTTCCTCTTTTCTTCCCTCTCGCCTCCCCCTTGCCGACCTCCCTTCGCCCAAGGGATCCGCGATTCCGCCAAAATTCCGCCACCTCCGGGAAAAAAGGGGGGCAACACAACCTCTCCCCTTTCGTGTGCGCGCGGACCGTGAAGTTTTTCTTTTAAGATACGTGCGGATACGCGAAGAAGAAATTTGTGATTTTGGAAATTTTGTACGGGGGAGGGAGAAGGAGGCGTCGAAAGATCGATCTTCGAGATCACGCGGGTTCGTCGTTGCGGGAAGGAAGGCGAAGTGAGAAGAGTTGTGTCGCGCGGATGTGAAACTGGACGAGGCGAGGGCTTTTTTTTCTTCGAGGTGTGTTTCTCTTTTCCCCCGTTCACGATTATTCGTGAAGATTTATTCGCGAAGAATAAGAAGATCGGACGGGTGAGAGGTCGAGTGCAATTGGATGAAGAGAGAGGTAATTAATTGATAGGTGGTTGTTGGACGTGCTAGAGATTTATAAGATATATATATATACGCATAGAGTGCAATTAAAAGAAATTGGAACTTGTGGAGGAGTTTTTCGAGGTGCGCGTTTACCAAAGTTTATTTCGAAGGATAAAGCGAGAAGAATTGAAAGAGGCGAGCTATGTGAGAAATTTTAAAGGGTTTCAAGAATTCGTCCATCCAAAGTGAACAAGATGGAGAAAAAGAGAGAGTCGAGTGTTTAGAAAGAATAATCGGTTGTGTGAACTATGTAAGGGTGCTGGAACGTAATCAAAGGATCGAGAATAACATATTTTCGCGAAAGAGAAGAAGATGCAGTCGACTTGCCAGCAGCAACAGGCCCAGCCAGGTCAGAACGGGACATCAGCGAGCAGAACCTCGTTCTTGATCGAAGACATTTTGAGCCGTGGCACAGCACCCCCGCATTCCCATCACCAGCTTCACCACCAACACCTGACGTCCGCCCACGGGGTGCAGCATCAACAATACCAACAATTCGCCAGCTTGTTGCCCGGTTACCCTTCCGCACCACCCACGGCCACTTTCTTCCTCGGACCGCTTTTCGGTAACACCGCAATGGGGGTTGGAGTGGTGCCGGGAGTTACCGAACTCGCGGCCTTGAAGCACTGCCGCCGACGAAAGGCAAGAACAGTGAGTGAGGCTAGAATTCTTTTAGACAGAAGCTTTTCAAAAAATCAATTGTAAAATATTACGAGATTAATTGCAATTTTAAATCGTACGTATTTCATTCCTTGCGCGAAAAATAAAAGTTTTCCTTTTTATCGTCCAAGTTTGCACAATTTTTTTGGTAAACAAAAATTCGAACTGGTAGTTGCTCGTTCGAAACAGTTGTTGTTAAATGTTCGGTTAAATGTCGTTGAAAATTGTCACGGCTATAGGGAAGGAATAAAACGTATGACGGGATTGTTTGCGTCGTATTTAGGTGTTCAGCGACCAACAATTAGCGGGTTTGGAAGCTAGATTCGAGGTGCAGAGGTATCTGAGCACGCCTGAAAGGGTCGAGCTCGCGGCGGCTCTTCACCTCTCCGAGACCCAAGTGAAAACGTGGTTTCAAAACAGGCGGATGAAGCATAAGAAACAATTGAGGAAATTGAACACCAGCGCGGGAAGCAATGGAAATCAGAATTCCAATCAGCAGTGCACCGGCCAATCGGTTTCCGTTACATCACCCGCCGGTAAGCCATTCTATATATACATATATATATACATATATATATATATACTCTTCTAGAAAAGTTACTTCTTTCTAATAAAATCGAAAGGAGAATTAAGAACTAAGAATTATTCTTCGTTTTTCGATTTAAAATTCGAAGGGCGAATAGATAAGCCGTCCTTCCTTTCTCGATGGGAATCAATTGAATAAGGAATGAATAAGAAAAATGTATTTCTGAGGGAAAGATTTCGAAATTAATCGCGATCCTTGGAACGGACGAATGGGAATGGCGACATCAGGCGAAAGTTATATCTGATAAAATGGAAAGTTAGCTACTTATTATAAACTGGATGAACGCTTAAAATTTTCATCGCATCACGTAGCTAATGCAAGCGTTTAATTGCAATTGGAGGAGAACCTATGCAATTTCGTATCCGCCTAACAATGCGTAATTACCGCTAAACACATGCATCGACTTTTCGATAAACACGCGCCGCCTGCTGCTGCTCGCGTTGCTTCGCATCAATTAGCTCGGATTAACAACACCATGTGTCCTACATAATCAGTTGCTCATTAATCATATTTAACGTAATTCTGCAACGAAAAAAAAAAAAAGAATCCCCTCCTAAAAAAAGATTCAAACTTATTGAAAATATATATATATTACGAATATAATTTCGATTCTTGGGAAAAAATTGTACTTGGAACGAAACAGATAAGATCTAAAAAAAATTTGATGAAAGATCAAGTTTCATCCTTTTTTCCACGAGTTTTTGCATTAAACATTCTCGATCTCAAGATCGGTTGAAAAATAAATTTCGACTGATCGAGAGGTATAAAATTTTCAAGTACAAAGGGGAGAAAAGAAGAGGGGGAAGGAAAAATATTATTTCTCTCTCGCGATTTTGAGAATTATCGTCAACGATTTCGTGTAATTGGCCCCCGTAATCGCCTCGTAACCAGAGCAAGGAAAAATAATAATCGCGGCTGAAAGTAGATCGTGGCTTGTGTATCGCAATTAAATCGTTATTAGTATAAACTTCGTAATTGTGATTATCAATTTGCATTCGAGCGCGGGCAAGCGCGTCGGAATTTCCGTGTACGTCAAATAGTTCCCTGTTATCCATGCTAATGGACCATATAATGCAACCAAAATTCGGCTGGCAATAAATTACGCAACTTTAGTTAACTAACCATACCGTGACCGAGGTCACAGTAACTATAATGATTAACTAACGTCGGATGGATAATGATCGCTTTTTATTACTGCACGATCCTCCGCAGTAATTCCGTATCCTCCCCTCCCCCCTCGTTTAAACATTTCCCTTCGTTACAACTTTCTTTCGCGATTATATCATTTTCGTGTCCTTCTTCGGCCGAGGAAAAAAAAANAAATATCATCGACGATAATTTTAAAAGAATATTCGAAAAAAAAAAATATTCGAGAAAAAAAAAATTCGATTCGAGTCGAATCGCGACTTAACAGAGGAAAAATTTATCTTTATTTTCGAAACGCGAAGAGTCAAGAAAGATGGTGGGGAAAAAAACCGGATCTATATATTCATTGGAATATTGATTTCGAATTTATTGAAAAGGATGAAAAAAAAAATTAATTTGCATGCAAAAAAAAAAAAAACTGTTTACATTCGTACAACTATGCATAATTTATTCTCGCGAGTATCACGATGCAGTAAACAACACGCGCAAGACGGAACAACAGCGTCGTTCAAATAATAGATCGAGTAATAATTCCCGATAACTGTACCGCTTTGTGAACACACAATGGCGCACGATCGGCGCTGTTATAATGTAGTAAATGCCGCGATCTGGGAATAATTAAATCGGATCGCTCGCATGAATCGATTTAAACCTGTAACGTTCACGTTCGCGGACGAAAATACGTGTATTGCTCTCCTCTCTAATACCATCCCTCCCCTGTCCAAAAAATACTTTGTACATAAAACTAGATGATTAATTACCACTCTATAAACACTATATCCATATATATATATATATCAACGAATAATAAAAACTTGAAACAAGAGAAAAAAAATGGAAAGTTTAAAGAAACGCGTTACTCTGATAATTCGATGTAAATAATATATTCCAGAATGAGAGAGACGCTCTCGTCGCTTCAATCACCTCGTTCAAACTCCTCCGCCAATTAACTCCTGTAAGTTGACGAAATGATAGGATAAGAAAAAAAAATATTATATTTTCCTCTCGACAATCCTCTTCCTTCTTTTTTTTTTTTTTTCCGCCAAATAATAATCGGCCTTCGGAATAGGAATCAAACTCTCCTCCTCTTCCCCTCCCCCTTCTCCCCCCTCTATACGCAACTTGGACCGCATCTGCTCATAACCTTCGTCAAGTTGCTGGTCTCAGTAGCCAAGATGGCTTCGTTCGATAGGAAGGGCTAACGAAGTTAGTAGACGTCTCCTTGGCAGCAAGGAGGAGGGGAGGGGTGGAAAGCTAGCGTAGAAGACGAGACCGCCTTGTCGTCGTCGTCGTCGTCGTCGTCGTCGTCTAGAGACACGAACCCGAAGGTCTAAGGAAGCTGGGGCAGAGTTACGACATCCCTCTTCGTGTCTCCTCCTCCTTCTCCCCCTCCCTCCCTCCCTTTTATTCGTGTGTTTCCCACCGTCTACGGCGTCTCAACCTCCGTCACGTCTTCCACGGCCTCCGTTTTCTTACCTCTTGTGCCTTCTCGATTCTCGGTCTTCGAGAAAATTAGTCAATTATCGGCTAAGTGCTTGGCCAGACCTACATTCGCCATTGCCCGGACGACTTTACTTGTGTACACCCACATATCTGACCCAATTTGATCGCTCCATCCTCTTCTGACCACTGATAAGATAAGAACCGAAAGAAAATTTTCTTCTCGCGGAGTTTCGCGCGTTTCTTTTCGGTTCTTTTTTTTTTTTTTTTTTTTGTTTGTTGGTTTCTTTATTTTCTTATTGAATTCATAAGGTGTCACGAGTTATTGCTCGACTTGGAATCGAACGAGAAATTGGAATTGTTGGTTCGGTTTAAATTAGAAATGAGTTAGTAGGAAGTATTTTAATAGCTACTCTTGACTCTTGGAATTCCTAGCAATTCGTTTTATAGATATTTTACACTATAATTTTACTATGGGAAATTTAATTTAAAGTTTAGGTTTTCGAACTAGTAAATTCTACAAGGAGGAGGGGGGAGAATTTACAATTTCCAGTGAGCCTGTGGTGTGATAACATTTTCGAACTGTATTTTACACGCGCCTCGTTCGTTCAAATTCTAATTTTTCCATATTCTTCGTTTGCCAATTAGACAATTCAATAATTAATATAAATTCAAAAACACATTTACATTTTTGCAACGATAAACGAAAAGATCGTTCTTGACGATCAATTCTCCAGGAAAGAGGTGCATCTCTTATCGTATCAAAAGCGTAAAATTGTAGAAAAAAAAGTAAGTCAAAGAAAGGAATGATTATAAAAATAAAGATCTCGTTTCTCGATGGAATTGTTGTTGCAGAACGGCCGGTGGATTTTTCTCTGAGCGGCGGCCGAGAATCGCGGGCGAGCAGTGACGCGCCAGTGGATTCGGACGACGACGAAATCGATGTGCTGGGTGACGAGACGCCATCACCTACGCGAACGACCAACATCCACGTTTCCAGACGCACCACCGGTTCACCGACCGGTTTTCATCAGCTCACTTATCGCCATTCCGTCACTTTGTCTCATCAACCGACCCAACAACCCATTCAACGTGCTCAACATCGCTGAAACGAGATGGCGGAAGGATGGTGGTGGTGATGATGATGATGATGATGTCGCACAGGAGGTGGAAGAGAGGAGACTCGAAAGTGTTATGATTATGCGAATCTTGTCTAGTTGGATTCGTCGTTCTTCGTGCAATCGCTGTTTTTAAACGAGTTTTCGAACGACAGATCTGTGTCCGTTTATTACGAGAAATAGTGCAATTCGACGTGGAAACGGTGCGGTTTGACTCTTTTTGTAAATTTTGTTTTCGTAAGATTCGTTATTTTATTTATTTATTTATTTATTTATTTATTTATTTATTTTGAGAGATGTAATTGTGAGACGAACCAAGTTAAAGAATGTAATAAAACTGTGGAGAATTATCTCGTAAAATGACACTTCATAGTGAGTTCTATGTTTAATAAGATAGGATAACAAGGGGAGAAACGTTTCTCCTTTCGAGAAATCTTTGATCGACGAGGGATTGACGAGCAAGATTTGGTGCGAGGTAAAGAAGAGTTTGTGATCGCGAGGATATCGTAATGTACGGGTCAGGTGTGAAGCTGTGTAAGATGAAAAAGTTGGTAGAAAGAAAAGAAGAAGAAAAAAAAAAAGGAAAAGGAAGGGAGAAAGAAAGGACAAGAACTCGAAAGGCGAGACGATGTAGAAAGTGTAAACGACTTGTAAATGACTCTCTCTAGTGATTTAGAGTCTAGTCGATCTCTTGCGACACTTTTTATAGCGAGATGCCGTAATAAAACTAGTCTGTTTTCGAGTTACTTTTTATAGCGAAGTAGAAAGTTAGCTTCAAGTTGGGATTAAAAATGTCATAATGTACGACCAGATTGTATGACTTCTTCCCTTTCCTCAACTTTTAAACAGTTAAGTATTATTGTTTATGTTTAAAATAGTGGAGTAAAAATTTCACGGAAATTTAAAGCGTGAATTACTGCGTTGTTATATTTCGTTAATGGAACGCGGTGTTGAGAGTAAAATTTCTAAATAAATAATCTTAGACGCTTTATAAAAAGATAATCTTTTTTAGAGTAACTCTCATACATTTCACTTTCAATATATATATATATATATATATATATATATATATTTGCACTTTTCCAGTTTTTAGTCGATGATCAATATATCGTCAATCGAATCGTTATATTTTCTTATCTATTACCAAGAATTTATCGTGATTATCAAATTTTAGAGTGCAATAGAGTTTCACGAAAGAATACGTATCACGAGTGACATTTACAACTTGTCGCGGGTCAAGAATGACGAGGCCGCCTTTCCTGCAACATTATCATTCCGCTAATTGACACCCTGACATTTCCCGCCCGTCGTTTCGAACATTTTCGAGGCTTAACGCGCTCCACCAAACAGCCAAAGAACCAATTAATCCCCGCTTAATTCCACCGAATTAAACCGTGAATCATCCCCCCTCCTCGACGAACTTCCTTGCAAAATTTCCACGCACAATTGGCTACCCGTAAAGGATTTCACTTAACCTTTCCTTTTTTCCCTTTTTTATTTCAAATTATCCCAATAATCAACAATCCATCCATCTCGAAAAGATTCCTGAGAAAAATGAAAAAGGAGAAAAAAGCGAAAGAGAACATCCTCCACAGGACTGTTACTACGTTAGCCGAGAGAGAGAGAGAGAGAGAGAGAGAGAGAGAGAGAGAGAGAGAGAGAGAGAGAGAGAGAGAGAGAGAGAGAGAGAGAGANAAAGAAGAAACTAGAAAATTTGCAGGACCTCTACGCGCAGAGATCGGATCGAGGGATCGATATCGAGAAGGACGACCGAGCCTAACGTCTTTTGCTACCTGTTGCCGAAACGTTAGAGAGGCCACGATCCCTGTCTGGCCGGTGGAAGAAAGGGGGATATCGCGAGCTGACGGAGGCCTGAGAGCGTTTCCGGTCGAGCACGAAGGCATAGGCGGAGTCTGTGGAACACGTCGTGCTCCCAGTTGGGGTGAATCCTAATACCCGGATAATGGGAAGTAATTGCGAGGGATCAGAGCCCGGCGTAGCTACTCCATGCTTCCTCTCTCTCTCTCTCTCTTCCTCCCTCTCTTTCTCTCTTTCTCCCTCGGTTCAGGAGTCGTGTATAGAGAGAGGGTGGAGGTGTCGGCGTTCTCATCCCCCTTGTGGCGCCGTGGAGATTCGTGGGGGTGGATGAAAAGGACGGTCCAACGGACGCGCGCACGCACACACATCCGTGGAGGGTGAGAAGGGAAAGGAGGAGGAGAGGGAGAGACGGAGAGAGAGAAGCGTGGAGAAGGCAACGCGCGCGAGAGAGAGAGAGAGAGAGAGAGAGACGTGGGGGCCTATAATCACGTTACCGTGGCAAAATCACGGTGCACATTCTCAAATACGGATCCACGGATGGGATCACCGCCGTGTTTTCGCTCAAGGAGATATATACCTTCGATCGTTGGATATCGAGCGAGAAATTCGAAAGATTAAAAAGATTTTTCAAATTCGTTATCGAATCCTTCGAAACTTTCTTTATTGTTCTATGTAGAATATCTTGCCTCGACAACGCGAAGATATATAAGGGCAAAGCAAATTTAAATATTTTCTTTTGAATTCTTTTGATATATATATATATTCTGATCTCTCGATAGTAGGATCTGGAGAAAAAATAACGAGATCATGGGATGCCATTTACGACGTTTAAATTCCGTTAAGACGTCTGTTGTTACAGGGGCCGTAAATAAAGGAGGGGGGTTCGCCTCTCCTCTTTCTCGCCCCCTCCCTGGGGCTCTTGCCTTCGCGCAAAAGGGAGACTGGAATGCGGCAAAAATAATGAAATAAAGGACAATGAAATGGCAGGTACAATAGACAATGGGGAGGGCCTAGGATGGATGAGAATGAACAAGGCGGCAAGTACAGAGGGGAACCCCGTTGGGGCCGTGGACAGGGTGGCCGCGATGAGGGGTTAAAGAGGGAGGGGGAGGGGTTGGTAGCTGCGCGTACTAAATGCAGTGGGCGGGTTCCCCATTACTTTCATTATTTTCCTTCATAGGGGTTCGGCACCGATATGCGCAGCACAGGATGCTGCAGTCCGCGAGCCACGAGGTTGGAATAGCCTGCTGCTACCTGTATCTCTATTGTTCGCGCTCTCTTATCGTTTCTCTGTCTTTTTCTCCGACCGTGTGACGTGTGTTCGTACACGTATACGCGTATATCATTTTATAATGCTCGTGTACGATTGAAATACTCTTCTTGTACGTGTTATTCCGTCGATATTAATTTTTTAATTGTGTTGAGGGTTAAGGGTTCAGCTCGATGCAGGTGTAAGATAGTCGAGTGTATTAATCGAGGTTTAATTTATGGTTGATTCATGCGAGATTTGGATCGTGGAAGGTGTAGGAAGAAGTAAGCGTGATTTAGGGTAGAGAGATTGTTTTGCGTTAGTTTTTGATACGACTCGACGAAGGTTTGAAGGTTGTTTATTGATGAGATTACGAGTTTGAACGAATGAATAATTTCTATCGTTCTTTTTTTTTTCTTTTTTTTTAATTATAGGTTGTAAAATAATTAAGACGTTTTAACGTTTAGTTGAAATAAAATATCGCGGTAGTGATTCGATTATGGTGTTTCTTCGTCGTATCGAGAATGATTTCTAAACATTAAATTTATATTTCGTATTTTTTACGTATTTAACATGTCTCTCATTACAAACTGATATATCGTAACGTGAACGATGTAACGAAGGGAGTTCGTTTAACGTTAATCCGATTTCACGCGGTCGAGATGGTGATGAGAAAATCGCGCAATTTTGCCGAACTGAATTTCAAAACGTGTTACTCGCACGCCGCTCAAAGGTCGACTGAACCGCTACACTCGATAACTGGATTTATAACAGAGCTCTGTAATTTTGCCCGACATCTTAGGAAGCGAGGTATCTCACTTTCATCTACAATTATTGTATTATTGTATAAACTATTATTATTGCGTAACAAAAAATATTTTTAGGAATTTATTATATATATATATATGTATAATTAGTGTGCATAAGGTGCAGAATGCCGCTTAATGGAGGGTTAAGATCAAAGGCCACTTAAGCGTGTCCTTCTAGAGGTAAAATGAAATTGATAAATGCTTGTTTGTTATCATCCATCGAAAAGAGATACAGAAAAAGAATTGTTATTTCGATAAAAGTGGACGTACTTGTTCGATTTTCATATAATTTTATATAATTTAATATTGATCGACATTGAGAATTAAAAAAATATTATTATAGAAACAGTTGTAATTTTGATAATTTTTGAGAATATTTGTGCAAAATCACACGAGAAAATTTATATTAATTACGCGCGAGTAACAAACTTAGATCGTACACTAAATTGAGTGCATTACGGATTACAAAGTGTTTAATCTGGAACAGTACGTCATAGGTAGATCAAAGAGGAGAAGATTATCGTACGTGCAACGTACGGTACCCCATACGCACACCATAATTCGAGGAAATCAAATTACTTTGGCACAAGCGGATAAGATCTATGAAAGATTCCACACAGGATTAATAAAAGGATTTATAACCGATCGTATCGTAGAAGAATCAACAAAGAATATTAAAAATTCGATCAAATATAATTTAATTAATTATTTTCAAAAATAAATCTCTCTCTCTCTCTCTCCCTCTCTTTCTCTCTCAGTTTTCAAATATTTTCAATTTAAAAATTAAATGAAAATTAATTAACTCTGAATAATGCGTTTTAATAATAATTTTATAAATAATATCTCTGGAATTTAAGGAATTATTGATTCGAAATACAAAAGCAAATACAAGAGAAGCGCAATCACAGAAGTTAAAGCATTCACAGGACTAAAAGTTTACAAGCAGTGGTTTAGAGGAAATGGTGGTTCTGGTCGCTGCGGGGATAGAGAAAGGGGATGGAAACAGACTCCCAGTAGATTTATTCCAAGGGTTCGTACAGGCTATTGGATTGACACGCGGCGACGTCTTGACAGCTTGTTAGGCTAACGGTTGCGTGCTGTTCATCGAACACGATGCGCTTGAGCCTCTTTACTGCTCTTTACCTTGACATTTCGTCTCTGATCTAAAACGTTATACCATTGTCTGCTCCTTGTTTCCCTTGCATTACGATTCGAGAGAGAAAGAGAGAGAGATTTTTTTGTCAAGATATTATTGTATCTTAATATTCGCTTTCAATAATTGTAATTGCATTGTTCTCTTATATTGGAAACGTGAATATCTTTTTTGATGATTTTATTTTTAACTTTAAACTATAAAACCAATTGTTTTATAGCGAAATTAATAAGATTTTTCACAAACATCACGAAATATAATTAATGAACTTTCAATCTTTGAATGATTTCTGAGATATGTGAGGTTATATTGAGGTTATGAATTCTAGAATCTTAACTTTGAATAATTTCGATATATATAATAATTAAGTACTTTGAACACTGTGATAAATGTTTAGATTTGTTAAAGATTTTACGATCTCTGAATCATGATTGTCCTTGATTTAAATAATCATTTAATAATAACTTTTATTCCGAATTTAAATCACTTTGGAATCACGAATCTCACGATTCCTTAAATCGCGGTAATGCCAATTCGTGTAATGAATATCACAATATTATAAGATTATTTTTTTATTCAACAAAAAATTTCTATTCCCATTTCAATAAAAAAAATTGTTTGATATAGGTATTTATAAAAATGTTTATTCTTGTAACGAAGGTTCACAGAGAAAGGAAAGGAATTAAATATATTCAGTGCTATATACCCGTTGAATCTCGAGAACAGGAGAAAGGATCTACGAGAGAAGGATATTCGTGGTGGAGGGAACAGTATTACTGTCCACGTGCCGTTTAACTTGATCACCCTGGGCAATCTGGCCTCATTTCAACCTCCAGTTACTACGGCACTTC
The DNA here is from genome assembly GCF_014066325.1 of Apis laboriosa. Taxonomy (NCBI): domain Eukaryota; kingdom Metazoa; phylum Arthropoda; class Insecta; order Hymenoptera; family Apidae; genus Apis; species Apis laboriosa. Next base: position 3,602,134 of record NW_025221370.1, read on the forward strand.
CGCTAACAAATAATATTGTTGACGACCCTGCGGGGGCGTTCTGATTCGATTTGCTACACTATAAAAGCGTACTGCTGGGGAGCTGGCACCAGGATAGGGAAAGCTTGATGATCGGAAGATCGACAGAGAAAGATGAACGAAGAAATGATTTGAAACGAGTAAAAGAAACAGACACCGATAGGATCGAACAATTGTATATTATTGATATTTCACAGAATTTCACGAATTATAAGATTAATTAATTCTGCTGAGGTATCGAAATAAAAATATAATTTACATTTTAATTTAAATTTTTAAAAAATACGAATTTATATGAAAATTTTTTCAAATTTTTAATTGATCTTTAGATAGAGTTTTAAGCTTTTTGCAAAAAAAGTTTTGTATTTATCAAAATTATAAAACTTATAGAAAAAAGACTATAAATTTTCAATAAATCAATTATCGATAAATCAAAAAATCAAATAAATATATCAAGTATAACTTAACCTCAAATTCAATAGTTTAGAGGTTAAACTTCTTTTGAAGATATTTCTTCGAAAAACAAATTATTTCATTTATCGTAATTAAATATAACAAACTTTAACGATACATAGGCTGAGAATGAGTGACAACGAGTTCTTGTTCAAAAGAAAAGAAAGAAAAAATAATTATCAACGTGATACAATACAACGTGCTGGAAAACACGGCTACGGTCTAATTAGTCCGGTTATTTAGTTAGGCCATGCGAGATGCGAGAAGTTTACTCGGCCGTTCGGTGCTAGAACCACTAAAGATTCGTATCTCCAGGACGTGTTTAAAAATAATTACCGTGGAAGATTCAGCGATAGTCACGGAGTCGCCCTCACCTTTGTGCTTCCTGCCCTCTGAAGTGGGCCCTCGTTGTTACGGCATAAAGGCAGCCCAGCCAACCCCTTCTGTACGTCCTCGCGTCTCTTCCGGCACCGTTCAAGTGGTCCTCACCTTTCAACCACTCTATCACCGCGTTTAAAGAAGTAAAGACCAAAGGTCCTTTACCGTTTTAAGAGGTTAGACCGGCTTGAAAGAAGTTTATTCGAGATGACAATGTGACGCGATGCTCCGGATGCCTTATTAAATTGACGATACACTAGCCCAACTCGTATCACGAGACGAATATCGAGTAGTCACTGAATAGACCGACAAGGATACGATAAAGAACTAAAGACCAAAGGTTTCTTTCGGCTTTAAACTGATTCACACCGGATTGATATAATATGACGCGATCACGATCCGTTAAATTGGCGGGATTTTCGTTATAACTATATGCGCGTAGATATGATGAAAGAACAATCAGTGCGCAACGAGTGACAGACGCTCGCCCCGCCCCCTAGCAAAATTCTCGATAATTAATTCAATTTGCAATCGAAATACATACGATCAAAGATGGAATAATGAATATTTCGATATATTGTTTTAGAGAAACAACAATATCGAAACAATTATCATCGTATCGTTATAAATTAAATATTTCAATGATAAAATACTTTGTATTTTTTTATTACTAGAATTAAAAGATGAAACGATTTCATTTAAAAGCAGTTAAAATTTCATATTGAACAGTGTTAAAATAGGTTAAAAGGAAATATAAGAATGATATATGATTTCTCCAATATTTATAGTATTTATATTTGTTACATATAATTTTCCATATATTATAATTATAATCGTAGTAGGCAAAAAACAGTAGTATCGTTTAATAACAGAACAGTCATACGACGAGAAATACAACTAAGAAATAAGAAAGAAGAAGAAATCGAAAGAGTGGGAAACAGAATAATAGTGTCCAAGTTGACAAACGGTGGGTATTTGACGCTCAAAAACAAGATTACTATTAGCCTTTTTTTCTGCGACTATGAATTATCTTTGCGTCATTTCTCATAAGAAATATTAATTTCTAATAGGCGTACCTTTTCTCTCTTTCATTCTCAGAATCCTACGACTATAATATCTATTATATCCGGTATAACCGCAAGAATCTCAAATTATTAAAAATATACATCCTACGGATGTATCGTTATTGCGCATTACATTGTGCAGAAGTATACTCGTAAATAGATGTATCCTCGAGTTTTCTTCCTTTTTTTTTTTATTATTTTAGGCATTATTTTAAATATAGCTAACTAGGCCTTTCCTATTACACTTGGTACCCAGGGAAGCAGCTATTAAAGTTCACTTTAAATACTTCTTTTTTTTTTAATTTCTAAATAAATTTCTTCTTATTTTCTCATTGGGACAAGCTACTTGTGCATGCATATTTTTTATGAAATTTACGCGCTCACGACTTTTTCCTTTTCTTCTTGTTTTCGATAAAAATTAATCAAAAATAACAGTTATAGTGAAAATAAAAAATCGAGCACTGAATATTCGATTCTTTGATAATTATATCGACTTTATTCTTAGTTTTATTTCATTCTACTATATATCTAATTATTCATCTAATATTTAACTTTACTCAAACAAGTCAATCAAACAAATTAATAACATTAAATTTTCAATAATTAAATATTAAAAAGAAATTCAAAATTAGAACTTCAATTGAAATATTCAAGAAATAATTTTTAACCTTTCGAATGATCAATGCTCGTTTAAAAATTTATCACGATTCAAAAATAGAAACAAAATGTAAAAAATATAACGATACTACTGGAACAATTTGCAATGTTTAAATGCAAATTGTTACAGTCTTTTTCAACACGCGCTATAGAAATGTTTATACTTCGTATAGGTTTTTTAATAGTTCGTGAACGCTTTAACAAGTTTATCACGCGAGTCACGTGTACATCAAACAGGAAAAATTGTAGCAAAAAAGATTGGATTTGAGGAATAATCAACTGTTCCAATTATTATCACCGCTACTCGATCGCTAACTTTTATTAATTCGAAAATCCTGTCGCGTTAAATCCTAAACGCGTCCTATTGACGCAATATTTTCTCGTTACATATCTTGCTCTCACTCGTCATAGCCATAATTATCGTAATATCTAGTAAAAAAAAAAAAAAATCTAATAAAAAAATAACAATTAAAAAAAAAATAAACAAGAAAAAAATATCCTTCATCCTTTCACAAGTACTCTTTAAATTTTCTCCTTATATAGTATTAATCTTTCTTTTTTCTTCTTTTTTTTTTTCTCTTTTTCTTTTTTCATAAACATTCAAATACAAATCGTTAACTAATGGATTTAAGTATGTATCTCGATGATTTCGAGTATGTGTGCTTGGTCGTCGCTTGGTTTGTCGTTTGCTTTACAAAAAAATCGTGTTACATCATTTTATACTACTTTACATGTAGCATAAAAAAATACATAAAATATTCGGGTCGCATGAGGGTCGATTTATCTTGGAACACAACGCGTATTACGCGTGCAATGTTAATTGTATTAAAAAAGGTTCTGTTGATATCCATATTTGAACGTTCTTTTGCTAATGAATATTTTCTTTCCTCTTTTTTTGAGCATTTTCAGGATCACAAATTGATGATTCCCCGAGACTATTTTGATTCGGGCAGAGATCGAAATATTAAAAAGATGACTTGTGACTTCTATAGATTTGTTACTAAATTCATTGATTCATGACGATGATGTTGGATGAATTATTATAAATTATTATCGTAATGTCTAAGAGAGACAATTTATTCTGGTGTTTGGATTATCCTTATTTGTTGGAAAAAGAGGGAACCATGATCGTGTGACTTCAGAAAAAAGACTTAACGATCTTCCAACGTTTCTACATCCGGTCTACGATATGACTGGATACTTTTCAGTTTGTAAATAAATCTTAATAAATGCTAAATTCTTAAATAGTAAATTATAGTAATAATACAAGTTATTCGAGAGAAGAAAAATATGATAAAACTGCTAATCAAAGATAAATGCGAACACTGAGAATAAAAAGTGTAAATCCATAATAGATCATCATTTGCAAGAACGGCAATTCCTAAAAAAAATGGTAAAAATTATGATGAAAAAAATGAAAGAAAAAAAAGAAGTAAATGCAAAAGGAAATATAAACTAAAGGATATTGTACGTGATGCAATTTATAAAACTCTATCAGTTTAATAAATTATACTTTCCTATTTAAGAGATAAAATTTTTCAATGTTATCCTTAAAAAAATATTCGGTCCTCTAGTAATCTTGATTTCAAGTTAGGCTCTTCTTTACATCGAATGCACAAACTAAAAAGTATAAATTAATATATTACATGTATTGATTAAATAATAGTAATTAAGAATATACAAAAGAGGTGTTACAAAGCCATGGACCAGTCCATGGCAAAAAAAAAAAAAAGAAAATATATCAACGTGTGCATAGAATACTTAATTTAATATAGTAATTTCAATTATTTTTTTTTTTTTCGTATATTTATGTATAATATGTATAGAAAGAAAAAATTTTTTGTTAACTTTCAATAAAGTATGAACAAAAATCCATCAAATGTACCAGAGCTCTTAACATAAAATTGAACACGAATATCAACGAATATTCTAATTTCATATTCTCGACATCGATATAACACTAATAGGGTGTAACATATTTTATAAAATCTGTAACTACGTGCTATTTCTTTTACACGTGATAAGCGATTGGCGTGAAAACGAACACGTAAAACGTAAAAATGAAAAAATAATAATAAAATAAAAAAATTAACAATATTAATTTTAAAAGAGGGAAAAAATTCGAACAATATTCGAAACAAGAAAAAAAAAAAGAAAAAAAAGGAAGTGATAAAATGCTAGGATACTTAACACACACTTCCGATTATTATAACGAACAAACTTTCCTTTCGTTAAAATGCAATACCGTATAAAAATATTTAGATCAATGAGCAACAACAAAATTCATAAAAAAAAAAAAAAAAAGGGAAGCGTTTCGATTATATCTTATAACTCGATTACATTAATCGATACGAAGACACATACGCTTTCACTTAAAAAATATTAATCCCTTTGCACCCGTACTTTAAATCTAAACAGAACGAATATTTCAAATATTTTTTATATATGTATTAATAGAATTCATTAATTTGGTCATTTTTCTTGTTTTTTCTTTCTCTCTTTTTTTTTGGTCTTTTTTTTATTTTTTTCTTTTTTGTCATCTTTTTTCGTTATTTTTCTCAAACAAACAGGACGACAATAAAATATGAGAAAACATGTATTTATAAAGCACTACGCGTTACGAACATATAATTATTCGAAGATTTCTAATTCAACCATCACAAGAGGAGTATTTATATATAAATTCGTACGTGAAAACATTTAACTTTGCGTAAAATTTATCAAACAAGCTTACATACTTACTTCAACTCACGTTAAAAAATGCAGTTTCGTGTGCAAAGGGTCGACAACAAATCAGTCCACGAACCCAATACACTCTGGTACATATCGATTAAATTAATGGTCGATTAACAGAACAGCGCGAAAAGCATTAATAAAATGGGACATCTTTGGGAACGATAACAATAATGACAAAAATTGATTTCTTACACGACTCGTAACAATAACAGAAATAATCTAATAATATTTATGTATAATATCGTTTATATAATAAATTAAAAGATACAGTTTATATCATCGAACTGTTCTGTTAACAACAGCGATAAAAAACCGAACATTTTCCATCGATTTTCTTTCTAAAAGCATCAATCATCAGACCATCTTTTTCTTTTTTCGTTATACCACTCATCTTTAATTTAACTTTATTGAGTTTCACACTTTAATCCTTTGTACTCGATTAATCTAACACGCAGAAAAAGATAAATATTAAATAAAATATTAATTAAATACTTAAAAAAAAAAAGGAAAAACAGCAAAAAGTTTTTAATCACTTAAAAAATCAATCGTACGTATGTTTCTTGAAATTGGACGTTAGAATCAATATGTCTTCCATTTAAAATTACGATAGTCGATACAAATCGATTTAGTCGATATAAATCGATTTAGTTGATACAAGTCGATATAAGTCGATTAACTATCATTTTCGATAAATATCGTAAAATACTGATATCCATTTTTTTTAATATCATATGAAATTATTCAAACGAAAAAAATACACGTTTTTATATCTAACATTCGAATGTAAAAGAAAAATAATAATAATAAAAAAAAAAAAACAAAAAGAAATAAACATACCTCAATAAAATTTGAACGTCGTTGAGAACAAAGGGTTAAATGCGATGATCGGTACAACGAATAGATCACTGGAATAGTATATATCATAGTTCATCATGCGACGCGATTGCAGAGCCGTTTATTCAACGCAGGAAAAACTTGACAGAACATTTCCATAAATATTACTTTAATATCAATGAAGGGAGGGTCTAGAAGCTCTCTGCTTTAACCTAGCCAAAAGCGCTTGTTCCCCATCATCTTCCGTCTTCGATAACATTCCTCGAAAGCTTTCCGATCTGTATTTATCCCTTAAGAATGTCCTCCTTTCTTCTTTGTACTTTTCTATCCTTTCTCTACACTGAGGATCGCCAAGATCTAACCCAAGATTCTTTAAATGCGTTTTATCAGAACTACTCGACGTAGCGTTCGAACCTGTTCCAACATTAGGCGTAGAACTGTGCTGCACGTCCTCTGTAACCTGTTTTACTGGTAAAGATGCTTCCTCCGTCATCTTATTGAATTTTGCTTCGTCTAAAGATCGACTGAGCGATGCTCGTGTCGCCCTCGCGTGACGAGCTCTCAAACATGGTGGCAAGTGTTGAGTATTATTTACCGGTGGTTCTTCCGACTTTCCCCGAGCAGAATCCAATTCTTGCTTCATTTTTCGCTCACGTACAATTTCCCTACCGATTTCAGAATCAAAGCTTCTTCGATCCTTGTTACTTTCCGCTTCGTATCTTCTTCTTGGTGGGACGGATAAATCTCCCACAATACCTCCAGATAACCTTTGCAATGCTAATTCTTGAAGTATAGCAGCCGTGTCTCGAAGAACGATAGAATCATCCACTGGAGAAGATGTATTTGAAAAAGTACACGATGAGTTTAAGGATGTTGTCTCGGATGCACCTTCTGGAGGATGAGCTATCTCACTAGGTTCTGCCGCATTCTCTGATGGTATTACCACTTCAATGTGCTCTTGTAATTGGCTGTTCTTCACGTTATTGCATTTCAATGATTCTTCAGCACGCGAGGAAAATTGTTTGTGCTGTTGACTGTTCTGAGTCGATTCCTTTGGCGAAACATATTCAAAACTTTGGCACTTTTCTGATTTTTGATTTTGACAACGTTGCTTGTTGTTATCGACATTAGTTAAAGATAAATCAAGATTTTGACTCTTCTTTGATTGATTGGGGAACGAGCAGCGATCACTTGCCTGAAATTGCGGTTTCTGATGTAACTGCAAGGAACGTCGAATTTCTTGTTGTTGAAAATCGAGACTTTTTGAGGATCGTTGAGAATTTCCAAAAGTTTCTTCTTCTACGAGAATCTGTTCCTTCACTGGATTCTCATTTCTATTGAACGTTTTAGTGTTATCTAATTGCGTGTAACAAGCGTTGTTTTCATGCTCCATTTCATTAGATTTTTGATTTAAATGAATATCTGCCATACTAACGGTACGTATCTTCTGATTTCCATTATCTTGATCTTGTACAGGCGAATGTACGATATTTGAAAAATTATTCCCAGAATCAACCACTCCAAAATTTGTTTGATCATCGAAAACTCTAGAAGTTCTTTGTACCGTGTTAACATCATGTTCCTCGAGTTCTCTATTATCAGCAACGTCGAATGTCATTTCAGCCGTTTCCTGAGGAAGAACGGGACTTTCAGTCAAGTCACTGACGCCGATGCAAGACGTATCAGTATCCACAGTTGAACCCATAGTGAGATCCAAAGAAGTTCTGGAAACATTTTCCGATATTGATCTTAGTTGCGGTGCATCCGTTGCAATCGCATTATTCACGGTGCCTTCTAAAGGATCCTTAGAGCTACTTGATTCGCTCGTAGGTGTCGTAATCGAACCGGTTGTCTCTACTATCACCCACTCACCAGAATCGTTAGTGTTGGATATCATCTGTGATGTTTCTGTGTTTGTAAATATCTTGTCGGAGTTATCACAAATCACAAAACCGGAATCAGGCAAATCCTCAATCGTTTGTTCGCATGACATCGGAGAATCGAGATCTGTTGCGCTGGATAATGGCAGTCCTGGTAATTCGTTCCTATGTGCGTTTGAATTTCCCGCCATAGCAGCATCGTCGTTTTGCGAAACGATCGATTTGTTCATCGGTACATCGTGTTTTCGCACGTCCAACGTATCTCTGGTGTCCCCGCTACGAGATTTATTATCTTCAACGGGACACGAGCTTGATCTATTTTCTATATCCTTACAAATAGACGTTGTTACTTTACTAGAATCTATCTCGCTAGGATGAGACATTAGCCTCTCGCAAGGCATCATTTCTTGGTCGACTACATCTGATACAACTAAGTTTGTTTCCTTCGAAGTCTTTTGAGTCTTGGAAGGCTCTTTATCATCGTACAAATCTATGTGCTTGTCGTATGTCATTATTCTCTCACAGGATTTAGCATTACTCTGCCCTTCTAAGTTTACAGATAACCTATGACTAGGGTCGGATGATTTATCGGAAGACACGCTAGTTCTGTTCAGTTTATTCGCGTTACTTTGTTCGTCATCGATTTCTAAAGGTAAAGTGAAACTTCGGAAACTTATCCTAGGACTGTTAGCTGGTACAGGTGACGTAGAATGCGGTGTTCCATGTAGTGTAGCGGGTGTGAGTGGGGTTGAAGCTTCGGATAATAACGGTAGGTACCCTGGTGTTGGCAAAGGAGATGGAGTATCCATGCTATGAATATCTGCAGATACCATCACCTGTAAAAAAAAATATTAAATTTGTTAATAACGATTTTAACTCGTTTTTACAAAAAACAAAATTCAAGAAAATTATACATAAAACACACGATATCATATACCTGATCAGGACTTTGGCTATCAATGAAGCGCAACTCAACGTCGCATTGCAGTCTTTCCTCTAATCGCGATCTCTTCCTCTTGGATCCACCGGTAGCGGCTATATTCTGCGTTCCTTCCGTTCTTTGTCGTCGAGGAGATGCTTCCACCGATGCAACTCCCCCACTCTCCTCCTCCGAGAACATTCGCATTTCTCGTTCCTCCAAGTCGAAGTTAAGCTGTATTTCCGACAAATCCAACGGCGACGCGGTATTCGGTGCGTCTGCTAAATGATCGAAATAGGAATCATGCGAAACTGATCGACTATGCCCGCAAGGTCTAGCTGGTGGCGGTCCCAGCAGAGGACCTAAACTGTCCTCACCATCCAAACTGTCTGCGCTTTTCACTGGTCTTAATCGTCGTAAGGAGTTTAAGGAACTTGGCACCGTTTCTGTTTGAGGTGGCGTGCCAACTTGTCTTGTTTTTCCTCTGGCACCCAAACCACCTCGACCGAACAAAGCTCTCCAGTTCAACGAGGGTGAACGTTTCGAGCCATTTCTCTTTCGCGGTAATTCTATGACCGTATGGTAATGTAATGGTAACCCGGCTGGACCAGCGCCCACTTCCACGTAATCAGGCTCACCTCTCAGGCTACGATTTCGAGCCTCTTCCAAACTAAGCAATCTCGCCGGTGTTGTAATGGCCAATGATTTCGGCCTTCCGACTGGGCCGTCTCCGAAAATCAATTCGGCGTAACAGACCAAAAATTCCGTGACCACAGCCTGCACACCGACGCCTTGCAACGCGGCTACGCCTCCAACCTCCAATTCCTTGCATCTTAAGAGATTCGGAGCCCAAACAATCGCAACGTTACGCGGCGTCATACCAGTCTCCGCTCCTCGAGCTGCGACTCTCACTAAATGTCGCATGAGATATTCTAACGTTCTGAAAATATAAATTATATGATTATTTTCTCTATTATTATCTTCCTAAAGATTTATTTTCAAATAGAGAGAAAAATAAATGAATGAAAACAAATTTTCCTTTTTTCCCCAATTTACCTGTAGTGCGGTGGTGGTAATTTTCTAACGGTATCCCTCATCCGCCTCAATCTTTCCGCGTCGGTACTAGCTTGAACCGCGCTAACGAAAGTGGAATAAAGCTGGTACGTACAGAGCGGATTCGGTAGCTCTCTGAAGTACATTTTCAACAACGAAGCGACAGAATGAATATCTTGTAGAATACTTTCATCGGAATGCAATGCAGGAACACGATCCTCGTCGAACGCGTTTCGTAATCTCTGAATGTTCGATGTCACGCCGCTTAGACGATATATACCATCCACCAGGCCATGATTCTCGATGAATTCAGCGCAGCACGTTAAAACAGTAGGCACTGTAAGCATAGTGGATCGTTAGAAAATCAATTGGAATTTAAAATATTAATATTAATATATACATATTTATAGATATATATATATATATATACCATCTTGACCAGAATTTAAAAGATGTTCCCCTAAATCACAACCAAATACACGTTCCTTCAGAATTCCTGACTGCTTCAATCGTCTTCTAGACGGTCTATTCAATATAAACGATCTGAAAAAGGCGATTAGCTTCCCGTGCTTTCTGAGCACCGGTTTCACGGGTAACTTTGATCTAACTGTCGTCGACACGGTGAGATGCCGTGGCACTTTATCCCCGATCACAGCCACACATTCGGCCGGGAAAAAACCGACTGCAAATCCGTGCTTCCCACGCCACCATGTACTCTCCCCTGGAGGGGGCATATCTATCACCGAAATCATATCTCCAACCTGAAATAGATTAATTTTTCTCGTTAAATCCATCCACTAATTAACTTCTTCCTTTCTCTCTCTCTTTCTCTCTCTTTGCTTTTTTTTTTTTTTTCGTTGAAAAAAATCACTTTGACGCCACGTTAGATTACTTTTTAAAAGATGGAAAAGTCATACCTGAAACGAGATTTCATCCGGCGCCTGAGCTACGTAAGGTCTAACAGCATAAGCCGCGGCTACTGCAGGAGTATTAATGGGGCATGAATCTGACTCTGGGACGAGGATTCTTCTTCCCCTATTGTCTAGCTGCAACCAATTTAACACAGGACCGCAATTTAGGCCTTCATGATTTAACTGGGAGAACCTGTTCAAATAGTCCCTCAGTATATCACAGGTGTTTTTTGGCCGTGTATCTGGAAGCTTGGTTAAGGAAGAAAACTTCCTGTCGAATATGCACCGATGCAATTGCTTGTCGAACATAACAAAATTGTCGTACGATCGCTGCAACGTCCAGCATGCGTCCCCGGATGTTACTCTGACCGCGTAGCTGTCTGAATCATTGGTACCCTCGCTAAGCGAAACCTGGAAAATCGACGATTTTTATTTTTTTTCTTTTTTTCTTTTTTTTTTTTTTAATAGAATTATTTTTTCTTTCGTAGGAAACATTTCGTAATGAACATTAGAAAGATTTAGAGGAAGGTTTTCGAAAAAAAAATCTTCGAAATGAACATTAGAAAGATTTTCGAAAAAAAATCTTTGAAATGAAAATTAGTGAGATTTTCGAAAAAAAATCTTCAAAATGAACATTAGAAAGATTTTCGAAAAAAAATCTTCGAAATGAATATTAAGAAGATTTTCGAAAAAAAATCTTTGAAATGAAAATTAGTAAGATTTTCGAAAAAAAATCCTTGTGATCGTAAGGGTTAAAAAGATTGTAGAAAATAAGAAGAGGAAGGAAGTTAAGAAAGATTAAAAAAAAAAAAAAAAGAGAGATGATTTAAAATAATGGCAAAAGAAACGATATTGTAATTAAGAAAAGAAAGTGTTTAGGTTTATAGTATTTTTTTTTTTTAATTGTTGTATGTAAGATGATAATTATTAAAGCGAGGTTAAAAATAGTTTAAAATCGTTTGAATGTAACTGACCTCCAAAGAACTGAGTTCAACATGTTCGTAATGAAAGTGGGCACACTCGTCCAATTTTGGAAACCTTGCTATACTGCTCATGTTGCTGCCAGAGCTGATTGGTGTACTGAAATCGTCCGTTCGATTACATCCTAATCCCTGCGTTCAATAAAAATTGTTACGATTTTTCTATCAATTTTATCACAAATCAAACCGTGTCTTTGACAACACGTTGAAGATTAATAATTACGATCAAGCAGAATAATAATTTGAGTAATATTAATAATATAAAAAACGTTTCTCAAAATTTCTTGTTAAAAAAATAACATCTATCTATTTACTCTATTCTCGATCCAATCAATGTACAGAATGTATATCTATGAAAGTATTTATGAAAGTAGAGTAAATCCATTCTTAAAATATACGAATATTTTAAAGAAAATAAATTGTAAAATTTTATATAAATTATTCGTTTGCTCAATTTTTTTACAAAAATGTATTTACACCAATTTCATAATAATACGTGTAAGAAATATAAAAAGAAATTTTTAAATATAAAATCTCATTGAAATATTTCTCGTATTAAACGTTTCGCATCGACGTGCGATGTATAAATAATTATATTTTTAACGCGATCTTACGTACGAGAGAGAACGTTCTAAATTTAAAAGAACGCGAAACGAGATTCGTTGCCAAAGCGGTGGCAAAATATTATCTTAGGATAATGTCAAAAATAATATGCTGTTGCTAGAGAGAAATGAGAACCGTGAAACAGTGTTATGTTCGAATAAACTTATTATGTAAGTATGTACGAACGGTTTAAACGGGTTTCGCTGCATCGCGTTTAACGTTAGCAGAAGAATATGAAGGCAGTCTGTGAAGGCAATTGAAGGAAGACGGTTGAAGATGAATCATCGTAACGTCGTTAACTAACGAGGGGAGAGGACCGACATCGGGTGATCTCGTTCAAATTTTTGTCCAAGGAATGGAACGCTTCGTAATAAATTAGGTTTAAATGCTCGTGTAGCGTTTATCGTTTTGGTGAAATCATCGTTCAGGGTGTGTCCTAAGTAGACGCCAAATTTGGCCCAAATCGATAAACCGAGTATGGCACACTGCCCTTCTAAGTGACAAACTTGCGTATATAATATCAATGTTCTCTATGTTCGAGTTTCTTGGTGAAAATTTTGAATTTTTTTTCTACTCTTACGTAGTTTTTTTTCTTTTAATTTTAAAATTGTTCAACTTCTACGATTCTTAATCTTTCGATTCTTTCGAACGTTAAAAATTCGTAAATTTTTTTCGCTTTTATCGTCGAAATATTTCGTTTTAAAATGTTCAAACTCGTCGACAATATGATGGTACTTTTTTTTAACCGGTTACGAGTTTAACGGTTAGACGCAATTAACGCGATCATTGTATAGAATTTGCCTTGAAAAACAGGTCAGAAGGTTCCACGTTCTTAAACGTTTAATTACAACGAAAGTTTCAAGTAATTTTAACGTCGAAAAGATATCGTTCCTCCCAAGAAATATTTAACTTCCGCTGTATCTTATTGCCGTATCGTATTAGATTTCCAATTCCACAAATTCCAACTTTTTAAGTAATATCGCTTCGATGAAATCAATCTTAAAATAGTTCGATAAAATTAATCAAATCTTAAGAAGTTTAAATGCGTCATTTATGACATGATCAAGTCATATATATATATATATATACAGCTTTCGAAAGATTAAAAAAAAAAAAAAAAAAAAAAAAAAAAAAAAAGAATCGGAAGTCAGTCCAGTCTTTCAGCTTGATACAAGGGACTTCCTCTTTAACCGTTGAGAGAAGCAATAGAGTAGGCTTTCAATTATAAGAGCACTGATCAATTATTTCGTTTGTCCAACGAACTTACATCTCGTTGCTGACTAACATCCTGACCTACGAATATATACATTAATGTGTTTATCCCTTTAACAATATTCTTCTGTCTGTTTATTAAAAATTTTGTTTATTATTACTTGACAAAAAAATTATTCAATCGAAATACGTTTTCTAATCGTATCGCAAAATAATTTTCCCCTTGATCGAAAAGATTTTTCAAAAAATTACTTTAACATAATATCCACGAATATCCTTTTGCAAATCGATCGAAAATGCTCCACATTTTCGACGTCGAATAAGAGATAAAAGAGGTTGAGAAAATCCTTGGCAATAAGAGATAAAAAACTGTACACTTTTATCCCAACCAAACCTTTCCTCTTTTTTCTCTCCCCACTCCTCCCTCCCTCTTCCCGCAAATGGAATACAAGTATCCGTGTCGCGAAGCACGCGGCTCGTGCACTTGAACAGTTTCAGAAGGAGGGAAAGAGATCGCGGAGAGTATCGACGAACGAGTGCAACTTGTCTTATTTGGGTCATTGTATTTTTTGGCAACGTCGAGGCAAACATCAAACCTCTTCTCTATATACGTATAAGCGAGCACTGTTCTCCTCTACTCGTCCCTTCCCTGGGAAGGCTGGCAATCGCTCGGAAACGATCGTTCCGCGCTACCTCCTCCTTTACGCTTCTTTAAACCTGATCTCGTTGCCAATCCGACTTCGAGCCTCGTTCGTAAATCTATGTAATTGGGAACGGTTACGCTCATCCTCCGATCCATCTATCGTCGTCTATCGATACCGTCTCGCATTTCCTCTCATATTCCTTCTCTCGTTCCTTCGCCTCGAAATAATTTAATTTAATAATTAAATACCGTTGATCACGAAAACCACATATTATTGATATACGATAAAAAAATATATCTTCTCGTATCAATCCATTTTAATCATTTTAAATACAGGGATTTATATAGATAAAAATAAGGGATAATAAGATATAGAGAGGGAAAAGAAAAGGAAGAATATTTAATATTCTTATGGAAATTTCGATAATTGCGCGGAGGAAAAAAAAAAAAAAAAGAATCGTGGAATTTGTTAACGCGAAATATCGAAACAGCTGCAGCTTCTCTTTTCCTGTTAGTAGGTCGACGAACTTTTTGGCAACACGAGGCAAACCATTACGAATGTTGGAAGTATACTCCTACTTCCACTGGCCGATCTTCTTTCGATAAATCGCGAAAGAAATTAACCAGGGAACGAAATTCCTTCTCCTTCTCTGCGTTGTCTTAATTTTTTTCTCTCTCTCTCTTTCTCTTTTTTTTTTCTCTCTCTTTTTCTTGCTCGCTTTAGATTAGCATTTCTTAAAACATTTTATCTCAACAAAAGAATATATATATTTTTGCTACGAAGTAAAATTAATGTACAATGTGCAAGATCATGTTTTATTCGAGCAAGTAACCGGATATAATCAGCTTTATCTACGATTATCTAACGATATATGTATTCAAACGTTTCTTATTTTCGCATAAATAAATAAATAAACGATTTATCTCTTCTGCTCGACGGTGCGAAACAATCGCGATCCTTTGTAATAATAATTTGATAAAGAGAGTTCAAGGAAACGGCGATTAAAATTATTTTCTCATATACACGGTGTCGATATATTCTTTCCAATCCGATACTTAGAAAAAGTATTATTAAAACAAGCGCAAAATTTATTATCATTGTAAAAATATCGATTTATTTATTAATAACAAGGAAAACGAGGATGGATCTCGTTCTGCGCAAATTTAAAACGTTTGTAATCTAATAAAATAAGCAATTTCGATATTTTATTATACCACGCCAACTTTTACGCTTCTAAGTTTAAAATCGACTCAAACATGTTCCCACTGATACATTAACACCTTTCATAAGTAGAGTATAACGCAAGGAGATGATTTTAAAATCTCTACACGTATAAAGAAAAAAAAACAGTTACTTCTTCCATTTTCCAAATTCCAAATTTTCTACTTTCTACGGGTGATGAGGTATATTTCAAGGCAGAATAGAAAGAACGATCGGCAGTGAAACTCGAACGCGAAAATTTGAAAATGGTTTCGCGGGGGTGGGGCGACGAAAGGAGACAGTTTAGGTAGGGATGGGATCGATGCGCGGTTAAATCGTGCGAGGTCACCGATTCCGGCCAAGCGCGGGACCGCGGGAAAATTTATTTGGAAAACGTTATCGTTGGAAACAATCGATCGTGGAGTAGCCATGCGAATCGAAGCATAAATTTTATCTTCGATCATCGTAGAAAACGGAATTAGAAGACAGTTTTTTTTTTTTTTTTTAGAGGGTTAGTGGAATCGGATCGGCTTTCTCTTTTTTTTAAACATTGTGGATACATATTCTACGAAAGGAGAGAAATTGTATGAAAATATTGTTTTAGATTTGAAACTTTATTAAAAAGTTGCAAAGTTGGAGCGCAATTGCGAGAAATGTCTAAATACATGAAAAATATGAACAAGTACAAAGAACATTCAAGGTAAAATGCTCGTTACAACGTTTGGAGAATGGAACCGTATTTAGAACGTTAAAAAATGCATGTCATATAACAAGATCCGTGTCTTTATAACGATCAAAATTGACAAAATGTAAAAACTAGAAATGCCTGTATAAAAGATGCACAATCTACTCGAGTAACATATGTAATGGATTATCAACGTTCTCAGAAACTGGGCTAACATTCTCAACAAGCTGTAATGTAATTGGAAAAATACTTGGATCGAATAATACTTGGGATCGACATTGGATGCCAGAAAAAAAAAAAAAGAAAAAAGACGAGCTGTGGATGGATAAGAGGTCTGGGTTGGACGTTGTTCGAAAGCGAAACGCTATCAGAGAGAGAAAATTATTAGGCCATGCGGGAACGGGTGAGGAAAGTCGAAGTGAACTTGCCGTGATTCGATTATCTGTTCGAATCAGGACAATCGAAATGGGGCAGAAACGTGACAAGGACGGTCGCACAGGACGAGTCCATTTAAACGCGTCTGCACAAGCAACCAATATCGAGAATCGTATCGACGCGACGAATAATCGAGTCGTGTAACAACAACGAACGAATCAAAAAAAAAAAAACAAAAGAAATTAATAAAAAAAAAAAAAAAAGAAAAACTTCGTCCTTGGAACCACTTTGCCGAAGGGAAAAGGAGGAGGGAGGGAGGGGAGACAGGGTCGTGCGATGAAAAGGTCTACTTGATCAAGATCGCAAAGAGATACAAAGAGTCTGAAAAACCAGTAACGACAAGAATAAAAAAATAGAGGGTAAAAGTAAGAGACGACAAAGGGGGGAAAAAACGAAGAAAGCGAAGTAAGAAAACGAATTGTGAAACACTACCTGAACGCTGCCCAAGAAAATTTCGATAAACCGATACGAGATCCTCAAACACATCGGAAATCCTGCAGGAATCTACCGATGACGATTATCCATAGAAATCGGGCACAATGACGTCTCGAACGTCTCCCTTTCCTCCACTACCGGCCGCTCTCCTCCATCCGGAAATTCAATTCGAGCAAATGAACCTCATAAAAGTGTGCGTGCTTGCGTGCGTGTCTGTATATATATATGTATACATATAATATATATATACATATACGTATAACTCGTTACTTTGGGATAAAGCGATCCTAGGCTTGACAGACGGAAGAAAGTGGACGACGAACGTGGAAAACGGAGAAGCGATTTGGTCGGCGAGACGAGACGAGACAACTACCTCGAGTCGGGTGGAACAGCTGGCACAGGTGGCGAGAAGGACGCGACGCATAGCGTCGCGAGCCAGGGCAAGCGTGAACGGACGACGACGTCGAGACGCGGCTCGACGCCGGATACCACCACCGTCGCTCGACTCGAGCCGACTCGAGTCGACGCGGCGGCGGTGATTCTGGCGGCGGCCACGGCGGCAATGCCGCTCTCCTCGGGGATATACTGGCGGCGCGGTGGCGATAGCAACCGATATGCCAAAGGGGTGGCGGTACCGGCCGAGGGAAAAATGACTGGTGATTGGATACTGTGGTGGTGGTGATATTGGTGGTCGAGGGAAAATCGACGAAGATCGGGCCGACGGAGGTAAAAATGACGGTGACGAGGGTGGCGACGTTGGTGGATACGATACTGGTGAAGGATACTAACGATATTGATGATACCGATCGAGTCGAATGTATTAAGGAATATTGGCTGGATACCGAGAGCGACGATACCACGGTGAACGGCGAAGGACACGACGACGAACGTGTGGAATACGAATACGCGTATACGAATCGAAAGCGGGGAGGAAACGGGGGAAATTGGGTCACGGAGTCACCAGCCAGCCTCCGCATCGCACACCGGGATGCCAAGGATCCGAAGCAACCGCCCTGCACCATCTTCTCCTAATCCCGTTGCTGCGCGCACGATTTAATGGATTACGAATGGATTTTTCATTGCTCCTCTCCGAAACTGGCTGCGGAGGGGTAACCATTCGTTGCGTGGTGGAGGGGTGGAAATTTCACTCGTTGATTCGTTGCATCTGTGTTTTGACCGCTACGCAATGCGGTAAAGCGAATGTATAAAGGTAATGTAATTTTGGAAATTATTGGAAAAGGTGGATCGATGATTACGAAGAGTTTTTATCGAGACAATCCCTGAGGAATTCTCGATTAAATGTTAATTTTCTCGTATTAAAAACTTTTAAAAGCTGCTCACAGTTAGAATGTATACTTTCGTAACGAATAATGGGTTATAACGCGGTTCATCCAATCATAGGAAATCACACGATAATATAACAAATTATTTGAATAGCGTATGATTCCTCTAAATCATCTTCCAAGAAAACTTTCTATTTTCTTCACGCAACGTTAAGCCCGTAGAATAGCCGATTACTTTCATCACTATGCGACTATTCTCGCGTTGCCATAAGTGCTTATTTGCAACTAAGTAACATTGGATAATTTCCTATGAACGACGTTATTTTTCTATCCGGACGATACCCATACGTGCCGCAACTTCGTCCGAAATAAAAACTTGATCGAACATAAATTGGGTCGGGAGCTTGCTCAACTTTGTAATTCGAACTTAATGGAACTCGATTATTCATCGATACAGCGCTTCCTAATATCTCTAAAATATCTCACTTTTACAGCGATATCTAATATTTAACGTAACTTCAATCTAAATATTTCACTTTTTTTGATTGGAATAGATTTATAACTTCGATTTCCGATGATTCGTTTTATAAATTGAAAAGCTTATGAAGTTTTCGATAAAAATCGAAAAGTTACGAACAAAATTACTATTGCTCCTTTACATGATCACGTGACTATACGAAGCAATATGATTGGCATTCGAACACTCGATCATCAAGAAAGAAAACTGTTAGAAGTTTTGAGGTTAGAATTTACGAAAATATAATATCTTTCGAAATTAACACGGAAGATTAAATTAACTTAAATTTTCGATATTTTATCGTACGTGAACAAACGATAATCTCTAATCGATCCCAATTTCGAAAATCATTTCGAAAACAGATATCGCGTCGTACGTCAATCGTACCGTGCCGTAAAAGTAAGTTCGCCAATGCTAAAAGGAAAGAGGTGTACGTACATTGTGTGTATCATCGTTAATGCTAAAAGGCAACTGCCTTCCGCCTTTTTCACAAGGGCTTACAATAACGCCTGATGGAAATAATAGTTTCGAGCAAAAAGTGGGTCGTTCGAGTAACACATCCAATCAAACAATAATAATGCCAACCTTGGGGAATTAAACTAGGGCGGTGCCGGCGGCGCGAAGGAATTCGGGATATGAAAATTAGGACTCGGATACGACATCTAAAAGGTGAAAAAAAAGAACACGATCCAATCTTTTTCTCGATCCCGATTCCCTCGTTACATATTTTTACACTTCATTATCCATTCGATTTGCACCTACTTATCTCGAATAAACGCATTAATATCGATACGGTAGAACGGTTCTCCGTGTACACGTTCAGGGACGAGTAGAAGAGAAAATTCTCAATGATCAAAATGAACGAGCAAACAAAATTTAGAGAAATTAATTTCAATAATGGGATCAATGAGAATCTTCTTTCGCTTTTCTTTTTTTCTTTCTTTCTTTCTTCTTTTTTTTTTCCTTTTGAATACACGATTATTTTTCATTAAATATCTTTTCCAATCAAAGAGATGGGAAGAAGAATGGAAGCGGAGTGGAATGGAAGTATTCCACGTGTAATTTCGTCGCGTCAGAAGGATGCTTTCGGGATTCCGCGAGAAACCCTATCCGACCAAGTGATGAGTCACATGGCCTAAGTGCTAGGATTCAATCTGCGAAAGCTGCGTCGAAATGCGCCTCGAACCGCGCCCATCTTCGTTAGAACGACGTCTCGGAAAAAACTATATGATCATGCCTCCTCTCTCTCTCTTCCCTCCCTCCTCTCTCTCTTTCTTCCTTCCTTCCTTCTTTTTTTTTTTTTCTTTTTTCCTTTCCCTCCCTTCCTCCTTTTCTCGTCCCCGTGCTTTCGAATCAATAATCCTGAACAAGGACTAGCCTCTTTCTTTGATCGTAGGAATTCAAAGGCCACCCTTTTGTCTGCATTCCATGCTCCGGCAAAGAGTCGTATCCACAGAGTCGTTTCCATCCTCTTCCGTTTTATAACGCGATGACACGAATAAATGCATGACACGAGGTAAATAATATTCACGCATCGAAATCGTATTACGTATAGACAGATATCATCAACTGACCGACTGTTACCCTTAGTTTCTCAGAAACTAATATTTCTAAGATGAATAAATATATTCAAAAATTGATTTTACACGCGTAATTACCTCGCGTATTTTTTTTTCAAAATTCATCCCCTTTATGGTTTTATCGCACATCACAGTGACAGACATTTTACGAATGCGTAATGGGTAATAAGGGTGAAAGTCACCCTCGAGATCGTATCTTTCTTTCCAATTCTGCGTATACTATTCTTGTTTTCCTCGCTTCTCAGGAAAAAGAAAAGATTCGATTGGCCAAGGATGGAGCAAGGACTCGTCGTCGTTTCTCGAAACAATCCAAGAGATTGGCGATAAACCGACGTAAGTTTCCAGTTGCGTTCAACAACTGGCCGAGCTTCGCATTTTGCACCCTTTGCACAAAGTTTCTGTTTGCTTATACCGAACACGCCTCTCCCCCTCCTCTTCTCCCTCTTCTCCCTCCTTCCTTGGCAAACTTCATCTCGCTTCAACTCCGCTTCGTGGAACCTTGAAATTCTCTCTCTCTCTCTCTCTCTCTCTCTCTCTCTCTCTCCCTCCCCTCTCTCTCTCCCTCCCCTCCCCTCGTTTTTAATTTCGAGGAGGGAATCGTGATTTACGATTTATGATCAACGAAAATCTAAAAATACGTGGAAGCTGAACCTACAAGTATCCGGATACATCGATCATTTTTCAGTAAATGTGAATTTTAACATTCAAAAAGTGATGATGAAACCAGTCAATTCCATTTATTATTATTATTATTATTATTAAAAAGCAGATATTTTCGAAATGATTAATTGCTTTTTGAATAGAATATTTAATTATTGTGCGTGATTATATATTCATGAGGCTGTAATATTAATTCTAATCAACGTTAAAGTTGAAAAAAAAGAGGAAAAAGAATGCAGTGTTAGTTCATATTCATGAAACAATTTTCGATTCTAAATTTGCATTAGATGAGGATGGAAATAGAGCTGTCTCTGGTCTATCTCATTTCTAATATCCTTGTAACTTAATAAATAAATAAATCTCAACTGGCATCTTTATGCTTGTTTAACCTTGTACATCACGTGTGTGTGCAAATATTATATTTTTCAAAAAGAAGAAAAAAAAACTATCATCCTCGATAAATTTATTTGGAAAAAAAAAAAAAAAAATAATTGCGACGAAATTTCGACTCCGTTAATTATTTTTTACATCTTCTGGATGAATTCATTTTAATCGAAACGTAAAAAAATCCATGAAAAATCGATTTTTTTATTTCAACTCGACTCGAACTCTTCTTTCCCTCCAAACAATATATCTTTTTTATCTTCTTTCAGCTTTTAGACCAACCAGAATGCTGGTTCACCAGATCCAAGATCTCGCAAGAAAAGTTCTATTTCTGGTTCGAACATAAAATTTCGCACACCATTATTTACGTCTACTCTTCTTCTCTTCCGATCACCGCGAACGATTGGAATATCCTGTCAAGCGTGAAAACCCATCCCCGCCAATATATTTTACTCGTTGTTACTAACAACGACCAACCAAAGCGGAATAAACACGAACGTGTGCACGCGCGCGTGCTACTCTGACAATGGGGGAATATCCCCGTTGTAAAATAATTCTATTGCCGTGGATCCGTTTCGATGAAAAGGATCGTCAATCATTCCATTAATCGATCCAACTAGGGTTAGATTAGTTGGAGAAAGAGTCCACGATTCTTCTTCGCCCTCTTCGATTCGCATTGCGATCGAATTGCGATTAATTTGACGTAACACAAATTCGAAGAATTGAAATGGATCGGAAAAATTCGTAAGGAAATAAAATTAATCGTTGAACCGTCTCTTCTGTGAATTTTCATTAATCAAACTTTGAAAAAACCTTTGGAAAAAATTCGTGAAGAAGTTGTGATAAATTTTTACTTTACTTATCCTGAATAATTTATAAGTTTCGAATGATTTAGAATTAGAAGAAGAAACATTCAAGTTTTATTTTACGCTCTCAATTATCTTTTTGTTTTACGTAAATAAATAATAAATTGAAGATAATTGCATTTATGGATCAACTCTTTTTTTTTCAACTTGTAAATCGGGTGAGTTGAAATTAGAGTTTTTTGCGCTCCTTTTGCATATTCAATTCTCCTCCGTTTATTTGTTTTTATCATTTCTTGCCAGAGAAGAGAAAAAGATGTGGCGACAGAAGACAGGTGACGAACAAAAAAGGAAACGTTACAGAGAAGGGAGACTTTGCCCCTACTACGTCATTGACGAAGATACGTAACACGATTAGCTATAAGGAAAAACTAGTCCAACGAATACCGTATTCCTTATTAGAGAACGTCCATGCAACTTTTCCTTTCTTCAACTTCGTCGTTGGCATACGAACGAGTGATCGACACGTTATCTTGTTATTGATTAAAAAATTTCAAGTGTCTCTTAATTATTATCAATTTCGAAATTTTATCTCTCGTTGTCATTACATTATAATTATAATATCATCGATTCAGAGATTTTCCACGGTCGTACGAAATTTTATTATTTGGAAAACCATTGAAATCAAATGTTGAACTATGCGAAAAATTTCGAATAAAGATACACGTATATAAAAATAAAACGTAAAAATTTTTCCACGCGACGAGAAAACGAGAAATTCAATTGACCAAAAAAACATACTAATAAACAACATCTCGTCGTTTTACTTAAGTTTTAATCTTATATGAAAAATCTTATATTCCTATCTCCTCTAAATAATCGAAAAATTACACTCGTTTCATTGACTTGTTTATTTATTTTTATTAATTATTATTATTATTATTAATTAATATTATACGTTATTATTATTAATTAAATTAGATCTCATTCCATTCGATTCATAAACATAATGAAACAAGGTTTTTAACGGATATAATAAGGTTTAATTAATAGAACCGCGTGTCGCGCACATTCGATGCAAACGCGTGAACTTGGTTGAAACGTAGCCAGCCTCTGGCTCCCGTTAAAATAACAAGTATGCAGAGGAGTTTCAGCATCGAGGCAGCAAGAAACCAGCCGACATATGTATGTATTCGTCCGGATAGAGAAGCGGTCGTTGATGAAGAGGAAAAAGAGAAAAAAAGAAAAAAGAAGGAAGAAAGAAAGGAAGAGAGAAAGAAAGAAAAAAAGAACGTCTGCAAAAGAAAACACCGAGTGTACAGAGCAGATGAACGCGTTCCACAGCTTAACTCTCTGGTAAATTAATTTTATCAAGGCGTACCATGTGGAACGGTCGTTGGTTAAATAATTGGCGGTCAATTAAATAAAATAAATTTGCGCTAAATTCTATTAACATTTAGTTTACACAAATGGTATAAGAATATAAATAATAATCTTCACAATTAAATTCATTCGTTTATATTTCGAATATAATTTTAATTTTTCTACTGCAATTTAAGATGGTAAAAATAACGTGTTATTTATTGTTTCCTTTGCTTTTCTTTCTTTACGCGTCAATACGTACGCTCGAGCAATAAAAAAAAAAAAAAAAAAAAAAGAAAGAAAAATTTATCGGTTAACGAGCGAAAAAGTGTGATTTAACGTCAAGTCGAATTAAATTCCAATTTAACAGTCGTTTTAATCATTAAACTTTTCTACGCGTTTCGCTCTTTCGCCACGGTTGACAATTTTACAACTGGCAAATTACCACCACACGAATAGACGAATTTTGATTAAAAATCCGATCGCTTTCACCGTGACTCATCATCTTTCTCCGATCTTTCTCCGATCTTCACTTTATCTTTCATTCAGAGACGAATTTTCAATGAATCACGCACCATGCGTCTCCGATAATTCCTCCACGAAGAAATTTTTTTATAATAATAAATCCGATCTTATCGTAGAACAGATACGATACGATGGAAAAACTATTTTATTTTCTCGAATTTCACGTGAATTTTTATTCCATTCCCGATATCTAAATACTTGAAATACATGTGATATACGTTAAGATGTTTAAATCAATGATTTAAAAACCACTTCAACGTTAGAGAATCGAAGAAGATTAAAATTCTACGCGATAAGAAGTGTAAACACCGTATCTTCCAATCTTCCAAAAATGATAAAACACAAATTTCTATTCGAACATCATTAAAAGAAAGAAAGAAAAAAAAAAAAAAAGATATACATTTGCATGATTAAATCAACGAAACGATAAATCTATCGTAAGATCAATCTTCTAATTATTTCCACGACAAGACTGTTGTGTGGTGTAGCCACAGGGGAGCCTAGGTGTGAATAACAGCTGACAAGTCTGTGAAGGGATCTCCGATGGATTCCTCTTCTTTTTCTCTTTTTCTCACTCCCTCGCGAGGCAACTTAATTTGCGTCGCCAGTCGAAGGGTTAACGCTTCGGCCCAGGGAAATGGAAGGCTTCCGCCGAGGTGGTGTTCCAGAGGAGGATGTTGGTTACGCACGTCCCCGTGTTATAACGTCTACACTTACGTATACACGCCGGCAAAAGCTCTTATCGATTTGCTCTCACGCCACCGAGATGGACGAACGAGAGAGAGACCGGAGCGAAATAGAAGCAACTTCCGCATTCTCCCGCGGAGAACCGACTTTACACAGGGTGTTGATAAATTCACGGGATATTTTTGATTCTAGATATCGAAGGAGAAGAGGGGAAATTGTACAAAATGTACAGAAATTAAGAAATTGGATGAAATAGGAACAGCCTATAAGAATGAGGTGTTGTCACATTGCATGCAATTTATAATATAATAAGCTTTAACCGGTATTTTTATATCGCAATTTTTATCTTCTCGTTATTTCATGAATATGCAGAAGAATCTTTAGTACGAGGCCAAAAAGTTTGAGCGAGACCATCTTCTATCGAGGGGAAAAGGAGATGGAAGAGGAGAGGGGAAAAAAAGAAAAAGGTAAAAAATGATAGAGAAAGCTGGAAATCCGTTGTCTCCGTTGAATAACCGCTTTTATTTGCTTGGTTGGCACATTGGGAGCTATCGAGCAGCTTTATGAAACATTTCTACTATTTCCTGCCTGGCCGTCGAGTATGGTAAAGTATCGTGGTATCATCGTACGAGTAAAGAACGAGCGGAAATAACGAGGAACGTAATAGACAGGATTCAACCTCGAACCTCACTAAGGGATGAAAAGTGACCCGTATTAGAAGTAGATCGAAATACGCGTATGTGTAATTTAATAATAAATAAATGAATCGTGTCGAAAATGACAAATTGCGAGTGTTATTGTTATTTCGTTTCACGAATGGCGAGTATTCGAAAGGGGGGAAAAAAATCTTTGAAAAGAGGATGTTGAAACGAGTCACTCTGCGTATCGTGACTGGAAGAAATTGTATCCTCCGTAAAAAGAGAAAGTAAATGGAATCGGGGAGAAAGCTGAATGAAGAAATAATTTGAAGAGAGAGAGAGAGAGAGAGAGAGAGAGAGAGAGAAAAGAAGAAGAAAAAAAAAAGGAAGAAGATTTAATATTAAAGTCGTAAGAGTCGGAAGACGCGTCGATATGCGGTTTCCGACCTATACCAAGCGAGGGTCGCGTGTGTAATTAACAGAAAGCTGAGTCTGATATCATCGAGATGTAAAACGAGAATGAAAGGAAGATCAAGGTAAATGTTTCTCACCTTTCTGCGTGAGCGGTAATAAATATACGATTGTAGAGAAAAAACTGAAAACGTCTTACGTTCAGATTGTTATCGCGCTATAACCACGCTATAAACAAGAGTTGATCTTACGATCATACGTGCAAACATAATCGCAAACTGTGAGTAAATATAGATGTGACTAAGTAAATTTTTATCGCATAAGAATAATAAGGAAGATCAATTTCCATCGAGAAGGGAAAAAAATCATCGTGCTAATTTGCTAATTATTTGAGAAAATTATTGGATTGATCGAATTATGATAATCGAATTATAAATTATGATTTCAACGGATATATCGCAAACAATTATTTCTTATATGTTTCTTTTTAATCAATATTTAGCAATATACCGTTCTATCGTCGTCGAAACAATAATTATTATCTAATCCTGACTCATTTTTCCAGGAAATCATTTCGTTATACTTTTATAAAATTTCACTACCTAATGCATGCTCCCATAATTTTATTTTTACGACATTCTCTCTCTCTCTCTCTCTCTCTCTCTCTCTCTCTCTCTCTTTCGTTTAACAGCGTAAAGAAAATAATCGAAAAATAAGATATATAAGGAAAGAAATTAATTTACTCACTTTTGCAGTTTGAGGCTCGATATCGGTGAGTCGTTGCGCACGGGGCCTCTCTTGTGCCGGTCCTGGCATCCTTTGCAACCTCTCCGTGGACGAGGACGAGGAGGATGAGGATCCAGGCCTTTGGCCTGGTTTGCCACGCGCCAGGATGACGGCAGGATTTTACTTTCCTCTCGATTGAACCATTATTCCTCTTTCACGTTCTTCTGCGCAAACAATTTCCGTTGGATACTCAGACGTCTTTATAGCCATACGTTTATTATAGCGGACGAAATATAAACTCGCGTATATATACATGTACATACG
The DNA here is from genome assembly GCF_014066325.1 of Apis laboriosa. Classification (NCBI taxonomy): domain Eukaryota; kingdom Metazoa; phylum Arthropoda; class Insecta; order Hymenoptera; family Apidae; genus Apis; species Apis laboriosa. The sequence goes on from NW_025221370.1 coordinate 3,629,131, forward strand.
GATATATCATAGCGGCTAACAACCGTGGATACTCGTAAATTTCACTCGAATCAACTTATACTCGGGTCGTATCGACGCCTTCTTCGAACATTAACTCGTGTTTCTTCTCGCGCGAGACATTAAAGATCCAAAATAAGAATTAAATTATTATTGATGAACGAAGAAAAAATGATCCGCGAGATATTTCTTTCAATAATAAAAAGACAATGAAAGGGAAAAATTTAGATTCGTTTGCCATTTTGTAATTATTTCAGAATCTCGATTCAAATTTTATCGAATTTTAAATATTTTGTGGAATTTTGAATGAATATATCTAAAGAAGATGAAACTTCCATTAATTATCTTTTTTAAAAATTTTACTCATAGAAATATTATAAGTATTTTAATATAGAAGGATTATACATTTAAATTAAATTCTAATAATTCAAAGTTCTCTCGTTAAAAGAAGCAATGAATTAAATAATTTATTTATTGCTCGTGAAATATTAAATATCCTGTCGAATAACATTCGAGACCATTTGAATAAACGAGCAATTTAACTGTTTCTATATTTATAATTCATAAAATATAATATAATATAATATAATATACGTATAATAACATATTTTTACGTTACAATCATAATCTATTTGTAATCTTTTTCGTAATCCAAAGAAAAGAAATCGAATCGCATAAAGAACGAAAAAAAAAAAAAAAAATAAAGACTTGAATATGAAGATTGAAAGATTCGAAGGAACGAACGAACAAAGAAAAGTGAAAATAGAGTTGGTAATTAATTTTTACGGTTGGTACGGTCCCGTGGCGATTCTTATCCACGAATCGAGAACACGAGACGGATGAAAGTTTCGAACGCGAGTAAAACGCCATGTTTACCGAAGGCGGTCAGGTGAATTTGCTGTTTTAAATCTGACGGCCTTGCCGCGGCCTACGATCTGTAGATATAATGTAGATATATCTAACAATTGTCGTGAACTTTAATCAAGCGAAAGTATTACTCTGATCGACGGCCAACCTAATCGATTGTTCCTTGAGGCGGGCAAAAATTTTATTCTCTTTTTTTGTTTTTTTATGCTTTTGTGAGATTTTAATATGTATATATACTGTATAATAAAAATTTGGTAATCATGATACTAAATTGTGATATTTGTTTCTTTTTTTTTTTTTTTTTTATTAAGATTTTATTTTTTTCAAGGAGATTAAAAAGTTACAACTAAGTTAGGTTAAGTACTAAGAAATTGTAATTGTAAAATGAATAAAGTTTAACTTGAATTGAAATTAGAATATTTTATAATTTTAATAATTAATCGTCTTTTTACACAAAAATTTGTAAAATATATAATTAATATCTAATTAATAAATATTCTTTCATGGAATAATGTTTTTCGTGCTAAAGAGAATATCCGGTTGTATTCAAAACTGATGTTGCTTTCTTTCCTTTTTTTATTTTTACTTTTTCCTTTTTTCTTTTTCTCCCTCGTTTCTTTGGCGAAGAATGTATAGCAGAAACGACAAAGATAAAAGTGTAACAAAGCCACAAATAAAAAGTCTATGCCACATCCGTTACCATATATCGAGATCTTAAATATTCACGGACACAGAATTTATAGTTAAACACTTAAAAAAAAAAATTCCCCGCAAAAATGATCTCGATTGTAATATTTATCGTAATCAATTTTCAAAATTCAATTTTTGTATAGTATAAGCCATAAGAAAGTTTTCGCGTTTCTTTAATAGTAAATTTGATCGATAAATTCGAATCCGTAGAAGTTAATTCGATCCATATGTGTTTGGGCTTCGGTGTCGTGCAAGTCAAAACTGGTAAGTGTCCCCTATTATCTTTATTAAAATAATAATAATAATAATAATAATAATAAAAACATATCAAATATAGCACAATAATATCTTTAATAATTAAAAAAAAATTATATATTTTTATTTTCATATTAAATATATTATAACTACACCAATTAAAATTAAAAAACTTACGATTATAAAAATATTCATCTCTAAAATAACTTTGCAATTTTAACATCAATTTACATGATTGCGATAGTTAAGATATTGCGGTAATATGGATAATCAAACTGCGCTCGAGAACTATGCGATCGAACTAAATTTTACGAAGTCGTTGACATGTCGCTTGATAAAGCTTAACGAGCTTGATAGAGACAAGTCAAGGTGGAGTTTTTCAATAGGGAGAAGATTACGCCATTCTGATAACTTTACTATGCCAAGGTTACTATCTTCAATGCGCGCATTGCAACTGGAATGTGAATGTAATGTATTCGAATCTTTTTCTTTCACGAATTCTCCCGCCTTCTGCGTATTGTTATTCTCATTGTGATGTTCCAACACGCGCAACCACATCCATTGCTTAATTACAAGCCGCACGGATTGTTTTTCTCTTATTCCGGTTGTGCAACATACATACAATGAGAACTTAATTAAGCATCGTACACACGAGAAGCCCTTATCGCGTTACACGCACTTCAATTCCTATATAGTAACTAAATTCTCATTTTTACGTTCGTGCGCGCCAACTCGCTATCATTTACACTTTGTCAACACGTTTCTTTCATATACCTTGCATATACCAGCTCTTAATCGGAATTTACAAAAAATTATTATGATTTGTATACACTTAGACAATTTGGAAGATATTTTCATTGATACTTCATGATTGACCATAAATGATTACGAAAATATAAAAATTGTGATTATATAATCTTAAAATATAATTTTTGATAAATATACACATATGATAAATAAAAATAAACATAGAAATAAATGTTATTTTGATGGTATAGTATTTAAAATCTTTTTGAATTTAATAATAGCATAATAAAGTTTTGTTATACATCCTGAATTTTTCTTGTTGATTATTGGAACAAATATCTACGAGAATGATTACTAAATTTTGAGGTTATAAAATACGCCGAAAAGTTTTTCGGAAATTCAACTCATGCGGTACTATGCAATACAGGGTTAAGTGCAATGAACCTCGCATACGAAATTGCATCGTCGTAATGGATCACATAAATAAAATACAAAATATATTTACATCATACAATTCGATAATATAGAACAAGGAAATATTAAATATGTAGCACATAAAAAGTTCAGAAACAGCTGGATTATCGACTCTCACCTGAAACTACGAACGAGGGGAAGTAACGGCGGTTATGTCAGGGAAACGACAATACCGATAATTCTTTGCTGGCACATCGTAGACTAGGAAAGCCCTTTTACATCCTCCGCCATTTACTGCACCGTTACACGCACACACGCATTCACGATGAACAAGAGTAAGAGAAATACACAAGGACACATAATTTTACTGCGAATAGTTGAAAATTAAAACGTACTTACATAGGTTAAGCATATATTCCAAAAAAAATCATGCGAAAAGGAGAACGGTCATTTTGATTCGTTTCGCGCGCCGATTGTACACGAGTGCAAATAAGGCCACGTAAGGGGCATCGAAACGGCACTTGCATACTAACAAGAGGGAAGCTCCTCTTCCCTTACCGTGTGTATATTAATATACGTTAAGCCGTATGATACGCACATTACAATAGGTGTATGCATTACGTACTTGCATGAATATTACCACTCCCGAAGTTGAGAATCCCTGCCTGGCGAAACAGAGGCAGGGACAAGGAACGAGAGAGAAAGAGGTAGGTTCACCACGAAGAAAAACACACGTCTGCCGGAACGCGAGCCATGTTTGTCCCTGGTTAATTCACCGCGAGACTTGTAAACCAATACGGAGATCTTGTTGACAGTTTTGCTGTGGCATTGCCTTCGATCTTGTCCACAGACTTCACTAAGTTCGCGACAAAGTTAACCTTCATTTACAAGTTCCAACAAAATGCCGTTTCCGCTCTCTACTGTCAATCCGACCTGCCTAACCTGATCCTCGCGTCTTGACTGGAAGAAGAATGAATACTACGCTTGTTATGCGCAACTGCACTTGCGCAGGATTCTATCGGTTATACTAATCTTTGGCGGGAATAATTAAATCTGAATAAAATAAATTTTATTTTTATTATTGATATATACAATATAATATTAAAATTTATTTAATATTTTATGAAATATATTATGAAATTAAATATATTATGAAATTATAATTTTTTCATTATATGATAAAAAAAACTTATTGTATTAATAGTTATTATTTTTTTAGAAAGAATATTGTAAAATAAATAAAAATAATTTTTTTTTTAATTTAATATTATTCAATTATTAAATATTTCATTATCTTTGGAAAATATATAATTTTCATGGATTAATTTAATCCATTGTATTAATTTAATCATAAGTGCATTTTCCATCTCATGTGAATTTTCCACATTTAACATAGAAAAACAATTTTCTTTGAATTTAACATTTAAACTGTGTTTAATTACATTTGTTAAAGCAATAACAAGTACTTGACTTGATTTGTGATCGTTTGCAAATGCAATATAATTATTGTACATGTTTTGATTAATATAAATCATAATTTTATATGAGAATTTGATTATTGTAATAAAATTATTTCATTTAATATAATATTGGTAAATTTATCTTGATCAGAAAAAATGAGTTTATTCTGTAAAAATAAAAATCCATATATATATCTAACAAAATTAATAGTGTTAGTGAAAATAAATATTTTATATATTGTTACGTATTTTTAATAAATCTAGAATTTTTTGATAATCTGAATAAATACCGTAACGATTAATGAATTTTTAAAAAGAGTGTTTGTAAAAACGAGATCCCAAAATATTTTATGTGAAAACAATAAAATATTGTTTGTAGATTGTCTATAAATTGTGATCTGTATCATATAATACTTTATATTATATTATATTATTTTTTAATAACGTGATATCTATATAATTATACTTTACTTTTTTAAATGAAGTTTTTCGAACATCATAATGAAACACAAAAAAAAAAGGAAAAAATCAATAAAAGTTTCGTTTAATGATGAACAAAAAATTCTATAATTTTATATAATAATTCGAATAAAAAAATTTAATTAAGAAATAAAAAATATTATAACCATTAATTTTATAAATATTATTTTTATATTTATCATAATATAAATCGTACTTTTTTAATATATACAAAGAAATTCATACCACAAACAATTACTTTTCTAGTCACAGAGTAGATTAATTTGAAACTACTGTACTGTGAGATCCTGACCTCTAGATATAAAATGTAATACTAAAAGATTTTTCTCTATCGATAAATAAATCACCGTGGAAATCAACAGTGGAACCACCAAAAGTGTCGGTATATGAATTCTTTATGTTGCTCCACGGTGTACGTGCCTTAGCGGAAGTAAAAAAATCCATGTTTAGAAGGTGACAATAATTTCCTATACTGTGATCGACATTGTTCGGTCGTTTACAAATTATAACCAGGCATAAACAGTGCCGTGTAATATTTTTTCGTGACAAATTGTGAACAAAATCATATCGAATGACAGAGAACGGAGATGAACTTAACCTCAATGAGGAACGTGCTACTCCACCGCGAAAGATTCGTCACCGGTAAGTTTATTTTCATTTTCATATCAGCTTTGATTTTTCTCATTGAAGATTACCCAAAGATTACGCAAATGAAATTTCCATGTACAGTAGCATTAAAGTTCTATTTAGTATACATCATAACGCGTGTTACTTGGTTACGCTTTATAGCCAATCAAAATACAGCATACGTCGCCTGACTCAATCAACCAATCGGAATAGTCTGTCAATTTTTTGATTGCCTTGTGTGAAAATCTATAGAATTTGTTACCGTTGAATATATGTAATTTTTTAATAAATTATAGTAAATTAATACGTTTATTAAATAAGAAAACATATATTTATTTTCATAGCTATGTAGTACTTCACAAAATTAAAATACGCTAATAGCTAACATGAATTCACTGATGACAAATTTATAAAGTAATATTTTTATAACTATATTTAATTACGTTTAAAATTTTTTACTACTTATAGATATGTAGTATGTTATCAAATATCATTGAATTTATCTGTTTTCTGTAATTTGTAAAAAATTATATCTATTGATATTGTTTCCCGCGATAAAGGAACGACTTTTAAAAATTATTTTTTTAGCTTGATAATATCTTTTGTTTGCATTCTTTCATTTATATCTATTATTCTATAATTTTGATTACATGTTATCAATAGAAAAATTCAATTTATATATAATTATGTATGTTTAATTAGACAAATTTTAAAAATAAATATTAAAATAGATTTGTATTCTGTCTTTGCGAGATATTTCACTCGTATGATATTTTATAGTTTACATGAAATACATAAATATAACGAATATAACGAAACATTAAAAAATGTTCGATAAAGCTTCGTATATACTTATATACGTATAATCTTATAACAGTCGCGTATAATCTTCTTAATTTTTAAAAGTAGGCTAACCAAAACAAATTACAAAATATGAGATATTTTTGGAATTTATATGTAACTATATGGAACAAATTATTAAAATATTTTGCTTAATTCAAATAGATTAAGTTGTTTTAATATATATTATATTATAGAAAAGTAAGAATGTATGTTGCTACATACATATACTAAATGCGTACTGTCTGAAACACGATAAAACTATGTCGTCAATTATGCAATAAGTGATATTATACTTATCAATGAACGATATTATACAAATCATACCATTTTTATGAAATTTCATATTCACGTGATCGATGACCCTGATAATCATTCTTTTTGTTACATCATTAAACTCGATATCAAATTTTTACTAATTATATTTTTAATTTCTTACAATATATATATAACCTGTATATTATACCTATATATTATACAATATAGGTTAAATAATAAATTATACATAAATTTAAATTTTATTTTTAAAAACTTGAAAATTATTAATATCAAAGAACAATATATTTTAAATCAAAAATATTTAAATGAAATTAGTTATTTTAAAGAAAATAGATTAATTTATAAATTCAAAATGTATACATATTAAATATCTCATTAAATACGTAAATATTTACGAAAATTTATAAAAAAAAATTATATCAAATAGTATATTATTGTTAATCATCATATTAATTATATTTGTGTTAATAATTTTATCGAAGTTAAAAAATTGATAATGCATACAATACATTATATTTATCAATTTCACATAACAATTAGATAGATTGTATATTTTTATAAGTTTCGAAATAGTAAAAAATCCTTTTTCTTTCTATTCATATGAAATAATATTATTAAAAGAATTTTCTTATTTACATTATAAATAAAAATAATAAAAAGTTTCTCTAAACGGTATTCTCAAAATAAATATATATATATTGAAAATATTTATTTATTGTTAATAAATAACGTCTTATTACCAACTCATCTTATAATCTTGAACGTAAAATAATATTATTGATATAAATAATATAAATAATATAAATAATATTATTGATTAAATTTAATTATTCAACGTATTTGATTGCATCTCATTATTTTTTTTTTTTGTATGATTTTTTGCAATTCGAAAGAGAATAAAATAAATAATATTCTTAATTTAATTTTAAATACTCTTAATATTTTGTTCAATATTTTAATTCACCATTTTTAATATTGATATAACTGAACATTACAAGTGATAATATTACAATGAATAAAAAAAACTCAACAAAAATGTAAAGATAAAAAATAAACTAAGAGAAAAAAAATACTTGTTTAAAAATTATTGTAGTTAGTAATAATAGTAAAAACTATAAAGAGAAGATCTATTTACGTTTAACTATTATCACAATGGATTTCGTTAAATACATTTTATATTACTGATAACCAGTAACCTATGTTCTCAGCTAGTTTAGTTTCGTGATTCAATGTCATACTATTTTTCGTAAAAGTCACGAATCAAACACGCAGCACTGATGGTCAAAATTTTCATCATTAAATCGAAATCTTCTCAAATACGATACATCATGAAGATATTTTTCATTTCAATTGATAATTAATCTCTTTCTTTCCATTATTAGCAAATCGCATTATTTATCTTCAATTAATATAAACTTAGTATGAACTAGATTTATCTTCAATAGTATGAATAATTTCAAACAAAGCATTTATTTTAATGTAGAATAGAAATAAAGTTGACCTTTAAACTTAAAAGATTTTAACATATTGAAAACGGAACGGAAATCTCATTATTTTCAATTAAAAATTCACGGATATTTTCAAAATTTGTTAGAAAATCAGAAAATTATTGAATATATAATTAAAGACATAAAAATCTAATATAACAAATTCATAAGATAAAAATTGTAAGTAAATAAAAAATATTCTTTTTATTGTAAAAGATAAAAAAATTAATTTTATATATCATTTCAGAAAAATATGTTACTATAAATAATGATATCTGAAGATTAAACTTCAAAGTGATCATTATTTGAATTTGATATTGTATGAAAATTAATTAACAACAATTTCTTATACATATAATGATTATAAATATTTTTTTTTCTTATATTGTGTAATGTAAAATAATACTATATTTGATATACAATTACATAACAATATTCATGCAGAATATCCATAGGCTGAACAAGTATATATATACATATATGTGTAATGCGTACATCGCGTGTTTACACTTATATGTATGCATACACTCATGGACGTCACTAGAATGTGTGAATAAAGATACACTTACCTCTATCCTTCTTTTAATAATGCCCACTTCGGTTCTTGTACACTGTATTACGAAGCTATCAACATGTTTATGATGATTGGAATTCATTAAGGTGATATAGAGAATATGATTCGAAGACAACAGCATTGAATTGAATTGAAAAGCATTTAATTTATTGTAAAAAATATTTAAGATTTTTATAATAGTTAATGTAGTAATCATAAACAAAATTGAGATAGAAATTGATAATGTTGAAAGAGATGTAAGAATAAAATTATTCGAAAAAGACATAAGAAATGAGTAAGACATAAAATTATTTATTTCCTTATTTTTCAAGAATAATAAATTTAATATTATATTATATAATATTTTATAGTTATTATTTATTTATTTTATAGTTATTATAATATTTATATATATACGAAAAAAAAATTTATATAAAAATAATACTAAATCGAAAAGAAAGAAACGCGTTAAAATTATTTTATTAATAATACTATTATATTATTAATAATATTATTAATAATACTATTTATCAATAATACTATAATATACTAAAAATTTTTAAAAAACTTAATAATAATAATAATAATAATAATCTTACATAACAAAGATTCTCGAAATCTTTAGTAGGTGGAAATTTGACACCAGTTGATCAAGCATACCCGAAGAATACGAAAAGAGAAACGAATAAAAAAATACGAACGATTTCCGATAAAGAAATAAAAAAATTACGATTAAATGGTGTATAACATAAACATATTTAACAAGAGACTTCTTATTTTAATTAAAAGTATCTTAACAAACATAGAAACATAAATTTCACAAAATAAATTTAACACGTGTCGTATATTGTGGCTCCGTGTCACAAAACAAAAGTTCCACCGTTCGTATCATAATGCGATATCGGTCATGAATCGGTCGGTAGTGCTACGCTGAAAAGTGGAACAGACACAGTGTCATCGGTGCCCTCTGAACCCTATCGTCCGGTTTTATTTTTTTTTTTTTTTTCGTTCACTTTTTCTTCTATCGTTCGGTCATTTGTCCATGCGCGTCTCCTTCAATTCGTTTCATTTTGACGCCAGCCGATTTCCTTTTCTCCGTGTAAAGTCGCGCGTGTTCACAAAAGAGCGCGGTATCGGCAAGAACAGCGTGCATGTCAGTGCGTTGTCGTATCTTCTTTCGTGCTCGTCGTCGTGAAACGTGAAGTGTAGTAATAGAAGAGCGATGATGACGAGGATTTGTCGTACGGATGTTTGATCACGCATTAAAGATAAAAAAGATAAAAGGACAAAGATATAATAAACTTTTATGTGTTCTTTAAAAGGAAATTTCATATTACAAATAAAAGACAAAACTAATAGTTGATTATTACTTTCGCAACGATTACTGTTTTTCCCTCATATTCAGTTTTTTCTTTTTCTTGTTTTTTCTTTTTTATTTCCTTAAATTGTATATTTCTTCGTTTAGTTTTTTTTTTCTTTTTTTTTTTGTGTATGTGTGTGAAAATACCAAAAATAAGGAAGAGGAACATAATATTTAAATAGAAACAGTGAAAAGAACAATTGTCAACAGAAGAACGCAGATATCCAGGCATCAATCTGTATCTTCTGGTATGCTTCGAGGTCTTCTGGATACTTTTTTCGGTATTGATGAATTTCCTAAATCGTTGGAACACATTAATTCATAGCAAACTCTATTGCGTTCTCCCTGAAGCGTTCTAACAAGTTTTTTTTGGAAAATTTCTTCATTATTCACTTCGAATGTTATTCAAACTTTGATAACTAATATTTTTTATAGAATTTTATCTAACCTATTTTGATATTATCATTCAAAATTATCAACAAATAACATAATAATTTAAAATTTGTAAATTTTAACTTATTGATGTAAAAAAGAAATTTAAAAAATTATTAAATTTATTCATATTTCTTACAAATAGAATTTTATATTTAAATGACTTTTAAAATTCCAATTTAAAATTTTAATGTGATTTTCTCACGCGCACTTATACGAATTAGAATTTCTTTTCCTGTTGTTGTTGGCTAACATTAATTTTAATTAGATATTTTTTGAAGCAAAGTTAATCAACAATTTGTTCAATTTTTTATTATTTGTCCAATGTTAAATTATTTTTATTGTAATTAACTACTCAGGAATATTAAAAGTCATCGAGGTCGGTTCGAGTAACATTTTATTTTCCATTCTTTTTTGCGTTTGCAACAACATTAATAGAAACATTACAAGCAGTTTTGTTATCATTGTAACAATATAATACAGAGGACATATTTTATTCGTGTTTCATGTCGAAACAGTGTAGTAAGAAAAAGGCGAATTCGGGAAAAGGATCCTGCTTGATCATTCGGAATTCTTTCAAGGTCTCATTCAACATCTACTAAGTGAATCACGAAGTGTTTCTTCCGTCGTTCTTCTTTTTACCCCTGTTCTCGCTGGGTTCACATTCGCTGCAATAGCACACCGATACTTTCACATTGGATACATTTTCACGGATCGGCTACAACAAGAGTGGTGGGTGGTTTACGTTTATCGAGCAATTCATTCGCTATTTGGTAGAAGAATCGAGGGTGAGTAGTAACCAGGCTTTTCGAATTTCGATTCTCCTCATGCTCGCTTATTTTCTTCTACAATTCTTCTTCATCATCATTATCATCATCATTGGTGGAATCGTGATTGATTTATCCCTTTTTCAACGTGCCAATTAGATTTAAGAATAAAATTCTCTACTCAATTGCTCTTGATAATATTTTTCAAGCAAAATAAATACTTTATTGACTATCCAACAATGACTTTCATTTTCAATGCAGTTTTCATTAATGACAAATAATTGTCGAAAGTAATTCTCAAGAGTTTTATTCTCAAATAGATTTGCATTCTTGAAAAAACATATGTTTTCATTCTACTTTCATTATTGTTCGTCTTTTATTCATCGTTTCGTTGTATAACATTTACGAAACGTAGATTTTTCTGGAAAGGTTTTACGTCACTAATTTCCATTCAACAATTAACAAGTTGTTATATTTACCCTGAGAAGGATTTAAAACTTTGATCAAATATGCGAAAAAAGAAATTATAATTACAAGCTTTAATAGAGTTGACAAGCGCGGCTATTTTTTGAAAAATAATGTGTTTTTTTGGTGATGCTGGTGTTGTTATTAACTTGCGTGGATCATTTTTCATTGTAATTATATGATCTTAAAAAAAAAAAAAAGTTATTTTCATCGTTTAATTTAAATTTCGTAAAAGAAGATATGCGATTGAGTTTGTTATATGAAATTTTTCCTTTCAAGAAAAAAAAATCTCGTTAGTTAATAAAACAAGTTGTAAACATTTCTTCTATTTAAAATGATTCAGTGAAAAAGTGGTGTAAAGCGCATTCTTTTCAAATAAGTATAGAAAACGATGTATTTTATGAATCTCTTTTGAAATATAAAATTTTAAAAGTTTATCTACTATTATTCTGAATGTCCAATTTAACTGAATTAATTAAACTGATTAAATTAATGTTTTATTTTAACAATTATTTAAAAAATTTACATTAATGATGTCTTTTTGACGTCATTAATTGATGATAATTTTAAATAATTATTTTCTAAAATTCATTATTAGATATTTTTTAAAAGTTTATAAATTTTTTTAAAATATATATATATAAATATAAAATTGATTATTTAAATTACTTATTTCGTTATTATCTTATCTTATAGATTACGTATGTCTATTATATATATATATATATTTAACATAAATAAAACTATTTGTAAAATGATAACTTTATGAATAATAAATCTTGTATGCGTTAAATTTATATAATAACTAGTAATATAAATTAATCATATCCATGATTGCTTCTCATGAAATTCATATCTTCATATTATTCGTTTGCATGTACTGCATTTCATTTTTGGGCTTATTTAATTTCGATCTTGATCGATATTTTTATACGTATTGACAACAATATCATATCAGGAGGACTCATAACACGAAGGATTGTTTGGTAACGAAATATTTTTCCCTTTTTTCTTTTTTTTTTTTTTTTTTTTTTTTTTTTTGGAAAAAACTGCATGCAGCTTATTTGGCATGAAAACCATCATTTCGACTACATCACTTGGAACTTTTGCCCACGAAATTTACACGGCGCGAGAATTGAGGGCCACTCTAAGGAATTTTGCTCAAAAAGTTTCGACAGTTTGAAAGATTCTCACGAAAGATTCTCGAGGATCAAATCACGTCACTTACCGCATCAGTCTTCCTCGAAGCATCCACGAAGAAAGGCATAAGAACCCTTCGATGTGTTATAAATTAATATATTAACACGAATTAAAACTAATTTAAAAATAATTAACGAGTGGCCCTTGGTGCTAAACCAAGGAACGAGATTCGCGAACTGCTGTGGGGAGAACGCGACAATGAATTTAAAATATCATAGAGAACGCTAACCAAATGGGATTAACAAAGGAAAAGGATGTTGGATTGTATTTAAAAAAAAAAAAAAAAAAAAAAAAAAAAAAGAAAAAAAAAAGAAATATGGCCAATCTTCACACGATCGAATTTTGAAGGTAACGATAACAGAAGAGAGGAAGGCGACGAGAGGAGGTCGACAGAGAACGTGAACAAATCCTTCGACATCAGTGACACTATGGCGGAAAATCCGGTGAGCTTCGTCGTTGGTGGACCAGACAACGATCCCGCCGAAGAGTCGGAAGTGGAGGATACCTTTCCATCCGAAACAAACGATTTCGAGACGCAGAATGCCATGGCAGGCTTGATCGAGCGCCGCAAGCGGCTCAGGTGATTTATTTTCTTCCTTTTTTTTTTTTTCTTCTATTTATTTTTGTTTCCCTTTTAAAATTGAAAAAAAAAATGCAAGGAAGTAATAATAAAGGAATTAAAAAGACATTGTAACAGAGAAACAGAGATGATCGAGAATTGGATCGTTCTTGTCGAACTTGAAAAAGATCCACGAGGATTTCTTTTGGTATATATATCTAATGTACTTATATATACATATGTGATAAATGTTGATCTTCAATCGGTAAATTTTTACGATTCGTTCGAAAGTTTGGGGGAGGGGGAGGGGGAAAGATGAAAGAAAAGTGAATGAAAAGAGAAAATTGTTAGAGGATTTTTAACTTTAGGGAAGATAGTACCGTGGATAAGTTAAATTTTTTTTTAGAGGTTATGTCATTTTAAACGGAGGCATTAACAATTGTGACGATGTTGGAAAGTGTTGAATAATAAGAAGAATAATTACTATTAAGTTGCTGTTAATTATAGCATTACGTTTGCTCATTTTTAAAACACAGTTATTTACCATAATCTTGAAATCATATTTCATGATACTTCATTCATTATGAATGAACGAAATAACTTTTTATACCGTTGACAATTAACCCATTTTTAAATACATCTTTAATAGAAATATAAGAGTTAAAAGTAATTAGAGTTAAAAGAAAAATATAGTAAATTTACAATTAATAAGTTTTTATTTACTTGAATGATAAACTGCAATCATCCTATATTGAATATTTATAATTATTTAATATGAAGCTTTTGTAATTTTTTTTAGTATTTCATTATTTTTGTCTTCTTTTTTTTTTTTTTTATTTTAATTATATCTTGCATAAAAATTTTATTTTTATAATTATTTTATATCGTTTTTATAATTATAAAAATACACAAATGTAAAAAATTTTCAAGCAATTATGAATATCTGAATTTTAATAAATATTCAAAATTACAAAGTTATAAAAAAAATATTCAAATTGAAAAAAAAATTATATTACAAACTTTTTTCTTTTGTATTATTATTTTCATGTTTGTTTAATTTGAAGTTCTATAAAATTGGAAGAAATTTAAAGAACAATTGATAATCTAATCATTTTTTTTTCGAAACAAATCACAGAAATTCTAATCGTTATATTTTATAAATTATTTATTTTTATAATTATGTTGGATCCAATTGTAAAAATGATTTAAAAGTAAGATTTTAAACAGAATCATTTCATCTACTTATTTTATATCGATATACATTTTGATAATCAAGTTATTTCCATTTATAAATTATATATTTCTATAATGTAATAATTTAAACATCATCTTCTTTATATAACACATAGTTTTATATACATATGAACATAATATAAATATTTTCATTATATTTTGCAAAAATATATTTGTTTAATTATTATATAAAATAAAAAATAATACTTCGAGAATGATAAATGTATTTCAAGATATTCTGAGAAATCGAAATGAATAACAATTACAGCATAAAAGACTTTGAACTCAACGACATTTACACATCCTGGTGGTTTAAATTTTAAATAAGAAAATCTTTCATCGATAAACGCTAATCTGAAATTCGTTACAAAAAATTATATAACGTGTGACGATCTTTCAGAAAAAGTAAAATATTTAATAATTTATTCAGTTGTGTTTTCCATCGTTGATGGAAAATTTCGATATTTGATATAAATAGAATGTAAATTAAATTCGACTTTAGAAAACTTGTTTTCTAAGTTAATAGATAAAGAATTATTTTCCTTTTTTTCTTTTTTTTTTTTTTTTATTTCATTGATGTAAGAGCAATCATTC
The DNA here is from genome assembly GCF_014066325.1 of Apis laboriosa. NCBI lineage: Eukaryota > Metazoa > Arthropoda > Insecta > Hymenoptera > Apidae > Apis > Apis laboriosa. The sequence continues at coordinate 3,644,437 of NW_025221370.1, forward strand.
GCTGCTTTTTTTTGTGTTGACAAGTCATGATAGTTCTTTTATAAAAAAAACATCGATCACCTGATTTAAATATATATATATATAAATATACTCACATTTGCACAGACAATGTTTTTAAATAAGATTGATACTACTTTATCGATAAATAAATTTTTCGACGGTCCAAAATTTCGATTAAAATTTTAATTCTTCTTATCGATTCTTTAATAAAAAAAAATAATTGGAATTTAATCGTGAAGTCGCACTTTATACGATGACATACGTAAATTTTTTCTTCGAGTCAATAAAAAAAAAAAAAATATTTACTATTTTATTAAAATTAAAATTAATCTCGATATATATATATATATATATGAATTATCTAGCGTATTTGAATTTTCATTTTATTTTTTACTTATGAATACTTTTTCTATGGACACATTTTTTTCATTTACATATTTATCCACGTAAAGGAAACCACATGAAACAAATAATCCACGTAATTTGAGTCCATAATGAGCTGGACTTACGTATATCGTATAATACGACACACGAAAGAAATATATTTCAAAATATAATAAATATCTGATTTACAGATACGAGTTTTCTATTGAGATATAATTAAAAATAATATAATTTCATCGCTATAGAATTTCGATTCAACGTTATTTATAACGCGCAAAGAAATGTGTTTCCTTCTTTCCGTGTTAATCGATAAATTTAATTATCTTTCTTCAAAAACCGTCTTATGAAAAATGACATATTTTCGTACGTGTATATCTCGTCAAAAATTGAACGAAGATAATTCACGTAAGGATGATCGAAACGGGAAAAAAAAAAAAAAAAAAAAAAACAAACAAACAATTTTGAAAATCAATCGTTTCCAATTGGTCAGTAACTTCGTTTCGAGTTACTTCCTCGAGTATATCTAACGTATTGCAAGGTAGGGGAAACACTGGATTGAAAGGTATATACCGTACGATGATGGTTGTCAGTGACCATGAGACTTCTTAGAATGTTGGACAAGTATTCAAGTTGCTTCAAAACTACATACCATTCTTCGATTTCGTTGATATGGCTCGTTAAATCTGTGTCAAATTCTATATTTAATTATATTTAATTGTCATCGACATTTAAAAATACATTTAAAATAGGGCGAACAGAAGAAAAGTGGTACAAGTGATAAGACTTTTCATTTCAGGATCCGATACGGTAAAGTTAATAACTTGAATAGAAAATTTGTATGCACTAAATTTGCAAACGCTTTTAATTCTTGGAATACTTTTGGATGACGTGGAACACGGTGATCGAAGCATAGACAGAACCCTTATGAATTCAAACTTATCTTTTTCCTGTTTAATCGAGTAATAATATACATTTTGAAGAAAAATGCAATTCAATCACTTTTTCCATGGATGCTTTCATCATATTGAAGATATTAATAATAATCTGTGTAATTTACGAAAGATAGATGATTAATCAGAAGAAATAAATAAATATCAATCAAATATAATTGAAATCAATTTTAATTCGATCCGAGTACACTCGAAAGTACACGAGTTAAGTGAATTATGATAATTGGCAATGGCGTGAATAAATATTGTAATTGAGAATTGAAAATTAATGGATCTATGTCACAAATATATATTTATGAAAAGCAAAAAAAAAAAAGAAAAAAAAAAAAAGAAACTTTTCTGTAAAGTGATATTGTGATATTGAGTTTAAATTGAACAATGGCGATCAATAATGTGATGGAAAAAATGAAATGTATCGTCGATCGTGCGCCAAAAGATCGTGTTTGTGAGACCACGTGTATCTCCTATCATCAGTGATTTTTCCTATCGTGAAAACAAAAGTTTACAATTCCTGATAAATCACGCTAATCTCTTGGAAAATAATCACCTGTTTTTCTTCCACTGATACAGTTGAAAAAATTCCACAAGATGTGTTTGCATTGGATGAAAAGAGATCAATAATCAATGTGTTTAAAAGAAGAAATCAACTTTTACTGTTCTTCTGAACCGGTATTCAGACCGGAAATAAAGTTTTCTGCAACTTTCCTCCGTGGAATAATTAAATCACTGTGTGAAATACTTTTGGAGAAGGGAAAACTAGTTTGCTCGTAAGTTAAAAATAAGAGAGGGAAACGAATAGAAAAATTAAGGAATAACAGAAGAATGAAACTTCAAGGAAATATAGGATAAAACGCTTAAAAAATTTGGAATTCCAATTTTAATTGAAGGTAATGAAGAATGTATACGGGTGTTTTGTGTAAATCGTTCAGATACCACAATATGTCATAATAAGTAAAATATATTAATGTTCTTGGCGCGAAAAAGATCGAGTAGTAGAGTTACGAAATGAGACGATTAAAAAGATTCATTTTGGCTGAAAATACAGAGAAAGACCCTATATGGAAAAGTTCGGACAACTTAATGGCCGGTATATCGAAAATGCATGAGGAAGTATTGAAGGAATTGGCCGCTACACCGGAAACATCAAAGGAACCAGTCGCTTTATCGGATATGCCCACGAAAAAGCAACTACAATCGTCGTGTAATTTGACGTAATAGACTTTGTTTGTATTTAAATCATTAAAATTAATAATAATTATTAAAGTAAAATCTTTCAAAAATAATACGATCTTGAATTTAGATTTTAAATATAATTTTTGATATGATAATAATTACAATTTTATTATCAATATAAAAGAATCTTTATTAACTTCAATTATTTTAAATTCAAATCATATATAAATAGGTATTTTATTTAATAAAAAATTAATCAGAAAAGCATATTGTATATATTAATAATGTTCGTATTGGAATTATCTATTTTTTACAATCTATTTTCTATCGACGTAATATCTATCTAATGTATAGTATCTAAATACGAATAATTATGAATAAATTACTAATAATTGTATTTTTAGCTTGAAATCTACAAAGATATTGCGTCAAATGCAAAGGAATAGTTTGAAATAATTTTATAAGAATATGAATAAGAATTAAGAAAATTGCAAAACCCAATAAATAAAATTTTCAACGTAACAATGATATGATCAAATTTTTCATAGAATTTTTACTTTTAAAGCAGTTTCAAGGATATAAATTGATAAGCGAATCAAAATTCACAGAGAAAAAAATATTATATGTCAGCAAAATTCTAGTGGAATATTTCCAATCTTTAAAATGAAATTTGAATGTTGTGAACGAAGTATTGTGTTTTGCAGTGATTCAGTGTTTAAAATTAATGAATATAAATAAAAAAAAATTTCTTGTTTTATTCACATTTTTTATTAATTTCAATTTATTTATATTATCTAAAGATATAAAAATATAAAAGTATTATATAAAAACTATTTTATTATATATCTTTAAATTTATGCACATTTATTTATATATTCATGATAAAACGAACGTTTATCAATATAAAAATATTCATAAATTATTATAGAATAATCATGTGAATTCATATAAATCTTTTGAGTTTTGAATTCTTATTCATAGCCGACGAGTTTACTTTTAACACGCGTTGCAGATGAAGAAGAGAAATGAATAAGGAAGAAAAGAAATACTGCGTTCACATTGATGTTCGCGATCGATTCGTTTATCTTTGCTAGCAACAAGTTTATCAACGAACATCAAATAGATTTTAATGAAAAAAGACGTATCATTTTTCGTCAGAAAATCTATCAAACAAACTTAGAATTTGTTTAAACACATTCTAAAATTTCCTTATTTTATGATTATTTTATTCGCGAATTGTTTGCGAATTGTTTCAATATAAATACCGAAAAACGATATCGTTTTTCGTTTATAATCTGTACATAAAATTGCCAGATCACAAAGAATTTTGGTTAATGTAGACGCGGCATATATAAGAAAAACGTATCTAGGCGAGATACATAGAAGGTTCCGAAAGCGTTACGAAGGAATGGCATTGCGTGAGCCGCTTAAATTAACGGTTTGGTACTTTCTCCGGTGTCATTCACATATTGCCCCGTTAATGGATGATAAAATTATCTTGAAAATTCTAGGAAAAAATTTGACTCGATTTTTTAAACTTTCTTTTCGTTATTTTTTCATAATCGGTATTTATTCGTCAAATTTGACTAATAGTTAGTTGTAAAACAAATATTATAAAAGAAAACATGCCTAATGATTATTTTAATGAAGAATAGGCAAATAATGGTAAAACTTTAAATGATATTGTGAACATTATTAGAAGAAGATAATTACAGAATTATTTGGAAAAGAAAAATTTGAGTTGTTAATAATAGGAATATATTTAGTGAAATAATGTGTGTGTTTTGTCTGATTTTATAGGCCCAGCATGTCGCAGGGTACGGTGATGATCCAGACGCAAAGCCGACTACATGAAAAGGACTTTACTATTGCCACACCTGAGGAATTTGTTCATCGTTTCGGCGGTACAAGAGTCATTAACAAAGTAATATCGATTTCCAATAATATTTTTTTTTTTATTTTATACTTGTTGAATTTTAAATAAAAAATAATTCTCTGTTCTTTTTTTTCACATATTATTTATATATTATTTTATTACTTGCAAATGATTTTTATATTATTATTAAATATACTCACTGTATTTATGAATTGCATTATATTCAAAAATTTAAAAACATTTGTGTTAGAAAACAATACAAAAGAAGGTCATGTGTAGATGTTTGTATTGTTCCGCACTGTTATAACAATCGCTAAACGACCTTCATAGTTGACCTCGAACGACCTTGAATGATCTTGAGTTATACGGGTTACTATGCCTATTCCACGATACTCTGGCGCAATACCAATATAAAACACACATTATTCCATCTTTGATATGTCCTTGAGAGTTCTTTCTGCAAATAGGACAGTTTTATCGTAATATTCACTTCATTTAAATAATTTTAATTTAAAATATTTTTTATCATCGTAAATTCATTATAATTTGGATTCCATTTATTTGTTTTAACTTAAATTTTCTGTTAATTATTTAATTATTATATTTTTTTATCAAAAATTTTTATAGATAAAACAATTATTATTTGTGTGTATGTAATGAAGTTCAAAATCGTATATATATATTTCAATATAATAAAAAAAAAATATATTTTCTATAAATTTTATATAAATTTTAAATCATAAATTGATTATATTTTGTGTATAATATAATTTCTAGTTTTTTTTTCTCGCATATCAAATATTTATTATGTCTCGATTTATTCAAATTCCTTGGTAAACTCCGAGGTAAACTCCGAGATAAATCGAAATTCTATTATTCAACAATGAATTGAATTAAACAAAAAAAGAAAGAGAAAGGTAATTATTAAAAAAAAAAAATGATTCATCAACTATTATTACTCGTTCAATAATATCTTATATTTTAGATGCTAATGTCATCAATATTTCAATCATCAATATATCAATATTAAATTATATATAAAAAATAATATCAATATAGAAATCAAATTTAATATGTAGTGATTAAATATCAATTATAGGTTCTAATTGCCAACAATGGAATAGCAGCAGTGAAATGTATGCGTTCGATCCGTCGATGGTCCTACGAAATGTTCAAGAACGAACGTGCTGTGCGCTTTGTTGTAATGGTAACTCCGGAAGATTTGAAAGCGAACGCAGAATACATCAAAATGGCAGACCAATACGTACCTGTACCAGGTGGAACCAACAACAACAATTATGCAAACGTCGAGCTGATCGTAGACATCGCTATACGTACACAAGTCCAGGCTGTATGGGCAGGATGGGGTCATGCATCAGAAAATCCAAAGTTGCCAGAATTACTTCATAAAAATAACATGTGTTTCATTGGTAAATTGTAGTTGAGAAAATATTTTTGATCAATAAATTTTAAATAAAAAAAAAGACAAAAGGAAAAGATGAATTATATATTATATTTTTTAGGACCATCCGAAAGAGCAATGTGGGCTCTTGGAGATAAAATTGCATCTAGTATTGTAGCACAAACTGCAGATGTGCCGACACTTCCTTGGTCAGGTTCAGAATTGACGGCGCAATATAGTGGAAAAAAGATAAAAATATCTTCAGAACTTTTCAAAAAAGGATGCGTTTCGACGGTAGAGGAATGCTTGGCAGCAGCCAATAAAATAGGCTTTCCTATAATGGTAAAAGCTAGCGAAGGAGGTGGTGGCAAAGGTATTAGAAAAGTTGAAAACGCTGAAGAATTACCTACGTTATTTAGGTAAGAATAAAATTGTTAGATTTAGAAAAATTTCATTAATGTTTTATAAAAATAAATTATGTAACAAAATATTGTGAACATTACATTAATAATCCTTAACGATTTTCTCAGGCAGGTACAAACTGAGATACCTGGATCTCCAATATTCATTATGAAGTTAGCAAAATGTGCACGTCACTTAGAGGTTCAATTACTAGCTGATAATTATGGAAATGCAATATCGTTGTTCGGTCGTGACTGTTCTATTCAGAGAAGACATCAAAAAATTATCGAAGAAGCACCAGCCGTAATTGCTAAACCTGAAGTCTTTGAAGAAATGGAAAAAGTAATTAAAAGTTATATTTGTGAATTATAAAAATATTTTTTGATTTTTCAAATATAATATAATATAAATATAAACTAATCAATAAATAATACAACGAAAAATTTTCTTTTTTATATGTTGTCTTATAATAGGCTGCTGTAAGATTAGCCAAAATGGTTGGATATGTCAGTGCAGGTACTGTTGAATATCTTTACGACACTTCTGGACGATATTACTTTTTGGAATTGAATCCACGTCTTCAAGTAGAACATCCATGTACCGAAATGGTATCTGATGTTAATTTACCTGCGGCTCAACTTCAGATTGCTATGGGATTGCCCTTACATCATATTAAAGACATTCGTCTTCTTTATGGTGAAAGTCCATGGGGAGATAGCGTCATTGATTTCGATCAACCACGACATAAACCTCAACCATGGGGTCATGTGATAGCAGCAAGAATTACTAGTGAAAATCCTGATGAAGGTAATAAATTGAATTTCATTAAAAAATCGTTTTATTTTTAATCAAGTTAAAAAGAATTATATTATAATAATTATATATTTAGGTTTTAAACCAAGTTCGGGTACTGTTCAAGAATTGAATTTTCGATCTTCAAAAAATGTTTGGGGTTATTTCTCAGTAGGAGCTTCTGGAGGTCTTCACGAATTCGCAGATTCTCAGTTTGGTCATTGTTTTTCTTGGGGAGAGGATCGTAATCAGGCTCGAGAAAATTTAGTCATAGCTTTAAAAGAATTGAGCATTAGGGGTGATTTCAGAACCACTGTCGAATATTTGATCACATTATTAGAAACTGAATCTTTTCAACAAAACAATATAGATACTGCTTGGCTTGATTTGTTAATTGCCGAACGCGTTAGAAGTGATAAACCGGATGTATTATTAGCTGTAACATGTGGTGCGCTTCATATCGCTGATAGGACAATCACGGCCGCTTTCACTGGATTCCAAACAGCATTGGAAAAAGGACAAATACAAGCTAGTAATGATTTAGATAATATTATCGATGTAAGTTTTTATGTTAAGTTTTATATTGTTAGTTTAATAATTTAATGTAATTTAATTTTTTTATAAATATTATGAAATCTAACAAAATCTTTCAGGTTGAACTTATTAACGATGGATATAAATATAAAGTACAGACTGCTAAGTCAGGTCCTAATAGTTATTTTCTTGTTATGAACGGTTCCTACAAAGAAGTAGAAGTACACCGACTATCAGATGGAGGATTGCTACTCTCTTTAGATGGTGCAAGTTTTACTACTTATATGAGGGAAGAAGTTGATCGTTATAGAATTATCATTGGAAATCAAACTTGCATCTTTGAAAAGGATAACGATCCTTCTTTATTAAGATCACCATCAGCCGGAAAGTTGATCAGTTATTTGGTGGAAGATGGTGGACATGTGAATGCTGGACAAGCCTATGCAGAAATTGAAGTTATGAAAATGGTAATGACAATAACAGCGAGCGAAGCTGGTCGTGTCTTCTATGTTAAAAGACCGGGTGCTATTCTTGAGGCTGGTACTTTGATTGCTCAATTAGAGTTGGACGATCCGTCTTTGGTAACGAAAGCCCAAGATTATACTGGTCAATTTCCAGAAACTGCAGCACCAGCAATACCAGAAAAATTAAATCATTTACATGCTAAATATAGAATCGCTTTAGAAAACACTTTAGCAGGATATTGTTTGCCAGATCCATATCATTTACCTCGAGTACGAGAACTTCTTGAGAAATTTATGAATTCACTTCGTGATCCTAGTTTACCTCTACTCGAACTACAAGAAGTAATCGCAACAATATCAGGAAGAATTCCAATTTCTGTCGAGAAAAAAATCAGAAAATTAATGTCGTTATATGAAAGAAACATAACTTCTGTTTTAGCTCAATTTCCTAGTCAACAGATTGCTGCTGTAATTGATGGACATGCAGCAACTCTTTCAAAGCGATCTGAACGTGACGTATTCTTTTTAACTACTCAAGCTATTGTACAATTAGTACAAAGATATAGAAATGGAATACGCGGAAGAATGAAAACTGCTGTTCATGAACTTCTTCGACAATATTATACAGTTGAAAGCCAGTTTCAACAAGGGCATTACGATAAATGTGTTTCAGCTTTAATAGAACAGTACAAAGATGATGTAGCAACAGTAACAGCTATGATCTTTAGTCACAATCAAGTCACAAAGAAGAATGTTTTAGTAACTATGCTCATTGATCATCTTTGGGCAAATGAACCTGGCCTCACGGATGAATTGTCGAGTACATTGACAGAACTAACTAGTTTGAATCGTACGGAACATAGTCGTGTGGCATTACGTGCAAGACAAATTCTAATTGCTGCTCACCAACCTGCATATGAGTTAAGACATAACCAAATGGAATCTATATTTTTGTCAGCAGTAGATATGTACGGCCATGATTTCCACCCAGAAAATTTACAAAAATTGATCCTTTCTGAAACATCTATTTTCGATATTTTACATGATTTCTTTTACCATTCCAATCGTGCAGTTTGTAATGCTGCTTTAGAAGTTTATGTCCGCAGAGCTTATATCAGTTATGAGTTAACGTGTTTACAACATTTAGAACTATCAGGTGAAGTACCACTTGTACATTTCCAATTCTTGTTACCTAACAATCATCCCAATATACAAAATCAATCTTCAGTTAATCATAGAATTGGAGCTATGGCAGCTTTCCAAGATATGGATCAATTCGTTCGATATTCTGATGAAGTTTTCGATCTCTTAGAAGACTTATCTTCGGTTACCACAGTTTCAGCCAAAGTTTTAGAAGCAGTAGATGCAGCTGGAAGCGAATCGAGACATAGTACATCCATAAATGTATCTCTAAGTACTGCAGAAACTGCTGGTCCAGTGGAAGTTGGTGAACGACCAACAGAACCGGTACATATTTTAAGTATTGCCGTCCAAGAAAAGGAAAATCATGATGATATTATAATGGCAAAAATTTTTGGAGATTGGTGTGCTGCAAACAAAGAAGAATTAATCTTGCGAGGTATAAAGAGAATCACGTTCGCTGCTTTAAAGAAAAGACAGTTTCCTAAATTTTTTACATTTCGTCAAAGAGATGGTTTTGTTGAAGATAAAATTTATCGACATCTTGAACCTGGTTGCGCTTTTCAATTAGAATTAAATAGAATGAGAACTTATGATCTTGAAGCTTTACCAACTTCGAATCAAAAAATGCATCTTTATCTTGGTCAAGCGAAAGTTGCTAAAGGACAACAAGTTACAGATTATCGTTTCTTTATTCGTTCTATTATAAGACATTCTGATCTTATCACAAAAGAAGCTAGTTTTGATTATCTGCATAACGAAGGTGAACGTGTCTTATTAGAAGCTATGGATGAATTGGAAGTTGCGTTTTCACACCCTCTTGCAAAACGTACGGAATGCAATCATATTTTTCTGAACTTTGTACCTACAGTTATTATGGATCCAGCAAGAATAGAAGAAAGTGTAACAAGTATGGTATTGAGATATGGTCCAAGATTATGGAAATTACGAGTTCGTCATGCTGAGATTAAAATGACGATTCGTCCAGCACCAGGAAAACCAACATCTATTATACGTTTATGTATTGCTAATGATAGCGGATATAGCATAGATTTACACCTTTACACAGAAATAACTGATCCAAAGACTGGTATCATTCGTTTTGAATCTTATCCTTCTGCAAAGGCAAATGGTACTTGGAGACCCGGACCTATGCATGGTTTACCGATTTCTACGCCATATCTAACCAAAGATTATCTTCAAGCAAAACGGTTTCAAGCACAAAGTGCTGGTACAACATATGTATATGATTTACCAGACATGTTTAGACAACAAACCGAGAAACTATGGCATAAATACATAGAAGAAAGGGAACAATCTGATATAACGATTCCGAATACTGTAATGGATTGCGTGGAATTAGTATTAGAGGGTGAAAATTTAGTAGAACAAAAACGTCTTCCTGGTGAAAATAATATCGGTATGGTCGCTTGGAGATTAAGACTTTATACACCAGAATATCCTATAACTGGTAGAGACATTATATTAATTGCGAACGATTTAACACATTTAATTGGTTCCTTTGGCCCAAAGGAAGATTTAGTATTTTTCAAAGCATCTGAAAGAGCTAGACAACTTGGAATCCCTCGAATATATTTTTCCGCAAATTCTGGAGCTCGTATTGGTTTAGCAGAAGAAGTAAAAGGATTATTCAGAATCGCTTGGGAGGATGACGATGAACCAGAAAAAGGATTCAAATATATATATCTAACTCCAGATGATTACGCACGCTTAGCACCATTTAATTCAGTAAAAACTTCATTGATTGAAGATAAGGGAGAATCTCGTTACAAAATTACTGATATTATCGGTAAAGAGGACGGTCTTGGTGTAGAAAATTTGAAATATGCTGGTATGATTGCTGGAGAAACATCAAAAGCTTATGATGAAATAGTTACAATTTCTATTGTTTCTTGTCGTGCTATTGGTATCGGTTCTTATTTATTACGTCTTGGACAAAGAGTGATTCAAATAGAAAATTCTCACATCATTTTAACTGGATATAAAGCATTGAATGTTGTATTAGGTCGTGAAGTATATGCTAGTAACAATCAATTAGGTGGTATACAAATCATGCATAATAATGGAATATCACATGCAACTGATGTAAGAGATATAGAGGGTATTGCCACTGCTTTAAGATGGTTAAGTTATTGTCCGAAATATAAAGGAGCGCCTCTTCCTATATTATCATCACTTCTTCCTGATCCAATTGATAGAGAGATTACTTATGTTCCTACAAAGACAGCCTATGATCCAAGATTAATGCTTGAAGGTAGAATACAAAATGGAACAAATTATTGGGAGAGTGGATTCTTTGATCGTGGCTCTTGGCAGGTATATTTTATTTTATATTAATTATTTGATAAAATAGTCGTAATATTTTCTATTAATAAAGTATTAATAATATAATAATATTTGTAGGAAATAATGAGACCTTGGGCTCAAACTGTGGTAACTGGACGAGCTAGATTAGGAGGAATCCCTTGTGGTGTTATTGCAGTAGAAACAAGAACTGTTGAATTGCATTTACCTGCTGATCCTGCTAATCTCGATTCAGAAGCTAAAACAATCTCTCAAGCAGGACAAGTATGGTTCCCTGATAGTGCATATAAAACTGCTCAAGCTATTCAAGATTTTGGAAAAGAAGAACTTCCACTTTTTATCTTCGCTAATTGGAGAGGATTCTCTGGTGGAATGAAAGGTTTTCATTAATTCTTAATAATTCTTAATAATTCTTAATAATTATTTTTTAATGAAATTATTAACAATATATTTTTTATAGATATGTATGAACAAATTATCAAATTTGGTGCTTACATTGTGGATGGATTAAGAAAATATACTAAACCAATATTTATATATATTCCACCAAATGGTGAATTAAGAGGTGGTGCTTGGGCAGTCGTTGATCCAACAATAAATCCTCGTTACATGGAAATGTTTGCTGACAATACAAGTCGTGCTGGAGTTTTAGAACCTAGTGGAATAGTAGAAATAAAATTTAGAAATAAAGATTTAATTAAAACTATGCATAGGATTGATACAATAATACAGAAACTTAAAGTAATTATAAATATGATTATAAATATCTATAAATATTATTTTTAAATATTATTATTTATAAATGATATATATAATATATAATACTAAAATCATATTTTATTAATGATATTTATTATAAAATTATTATTTTATTTATTATTTCATTTTAGGAAAACTTATCCAATGTAAATTCACCTGAAGAACGAAAAGAAATCGAAAGTCAAATACGTAAGAGAGAACAAACTTTAGAACCTATGTATCATCAAGTTGCAATTCATTTCGCGGATCTTCACGATACACCAGAAAGAATGTATGAGAAAAATGTTATTCATGATATTATTCCATGGCGAAAAGCGCGAAGATTACTTTACTGGCGACTTAGAAGAAGACTTCTGGAGGATGAAATAAAAGAGGAAGTTCTTTCAACGCAACGAAATTTAGATGTTGATTTTAGACAAGTAGGTGCGATGTTGCGTAGATGGTTCATAGAGGATAAAGGTGCCACGGAATCATATTTATGGGATCAAGATGAAGTAGCGACAAATTGGTTGGAAAATCAACGACAAGATGAAAATAGTGTTGTTTCGCGTAATATCACTTGTGTCAAACAAGATGCAATTGTTTCTCGAATCAAAGAAGCTCTAGAAGCTTGTCCAGAAGTGAGATTAAATGCAATTTTAGAAATTGCGCACAGACTACATCCAGCAGAACGCACGGAATTGCAAAGAACTTTGTCACAAATAGAAATGACTGCACAGGAGCATCATAATGATTCAAGTGGTTCATCCTAATGTTTCTTTGAATTAAAAAGAAACTCTTGTCTATTTGCGTACCTGCTGTATGTAGTATGTATTAGAATTAATTGTACAGACACTCGTTATTCTTGTTAATAGCAAATTGTACGGGAGTAGTATAATTTTTGGAAAGTTAATAATTGTTTCTATCGATAGCGTTACGTGATGATAGAAAGTAAAAGAACTTGTGTCTTATTAAAGTTCAATAGTGATGCTATCGTGTATCAGACAGTATCACTGCCATCTCCTAAACCATGGCAAAATGTGCCCTTTGTTTATAATAAGTATATTCATGAATATAGAAATTATATTTCATATATACATATATATATTTTATGTATATATATATGTGTATATATATATATATATATTTTTATATGTTATATAAAAATATATATAATTATTATATATATATTTCTTTTTAGGAAAAAGTTTGTTCATTACGTTTATTTTTATCGAACGACTAATGTGTACATCGATATTTTTCATGTTTGTCGATAAAAAAAACTCGATAAGTAATTTTAAAGTATTAAGTACTATTTTTTCAATCGTGATAAAAAATATCAAAAATTCTTTACTCTCTAGGAATAATTTAATATAAATAAAGGGATAGATAATAAAAAATTTTATGAACTTGAATATTTAACGAAAATAAGGCATTTAATATAAAATAGTTGCTAAATGATCTTTATACACATATATTTTATACTATTTTTAATTCATTGATATCAAGTTCAAATGTATATTACATGCAGTCATATCGTTAGAGACATAAAAAAAATTCTCAATATTCTCTTCGTTTATTATCGTCATTGTCCTTAAAAGACTGGTATCTGACTTCGATGTACATCTATTAAATCATCATCTAGAGTAAGCAGTACCATAAATGAAAAAAACATTGCTAAAGCAGATAAAAAATGCCAAATGTCATGACTATCAAAAAAGTGTAAGAATTCGCAGGGTTTATTATAATGACGTGATTGAGCTGGAGTAAGTTCCCATGAAATGGTTTTGTTTATAAAAAAATATAAAGCAGCGGCCCAAAATATAATTGATAAAACAATATAAATACATGGTTGAAGTAGAATTCGTTCTTTATGACAAATCTGAAATGTTAAAAATATATTAATTCGTAATATAAGAATAATAAATATAAATATAATTATTCGTATATATATATATATATATATATATATGTATATATATACCTTCATAATAATATAAAAAGTAGTATATAAAATTAAATTAGACATTAATATGGCTAATAGAAACGTGGCAAAATTTTTTTCTTGATATATATTTCCAATTACTGCGAGAGCAATGTTCCATAAATTTGCTATAACAAGCATAAAAAAGCGTCCTATATACAAAGGTCGAAATAAATATCTAATTCCAGAACGGGCGTCATGTTTACAGTTCTAAAAAATTATAAAATTAGTGATAAATTGTGCCTAACAAATAATCAGGTCAAAATTAAAAATATTAGATTCATTAAATATAAAATTACCTGTAGTACTCTTGTTAACAAAGCTCTAAATTTCCATCGTCCCATATAATAAATTTGAATGGTCATAAAAAGACAAGTTAATAGATGTGTGATTGTAAATAAAATCCAAAAATATATTGAGCCATTCAAAACTCCCATCAAGTTTATGAAAATAATGAATGCCAACATTGCAAATGTAACTGATGCCCGAGCATTTATATCAGGATGACGAGTTTGATAAATTTTAATCATGCATAATACTGTTATGATGTACATAAAACTTGAATCTAAATGATTAATCTTTGTCATTAATAATACAAAAAAAATCACAATATTTTAATATAAAATAATTATTATCTTACCAAATTGAAAATTACTTCGATTTGGACATACATGATAACTTCCTGAAAGTATTCCTTCCATAATAAGTGCAGTACCCATTGCATAAAATAATCCATAATGTTGTGGTATGCCATAACATTTATTTTTTTCTTTATCAAATTCATTATGTTCTCGGAAAGATGTTAAAAATATAAATAGAAAACCTAACATAATATATCCAATATTTGAAAATACATGATTAAAATCTGATAATGCTTGAAATGGATGAGCACATAAAAAATTATAATAACACATATCTTGATTGCCAGTAACATGAAGTACATGCTGATATGTAATTAACAGCTGTACTGCAGGTAAAGTATAAAAAATAGCGACCGTTATCAAATAATATAAATATAATCTAGATTTATGCCTAAGAATTTTTGGATCTTTACGAGCCAAATCACAAACAGAAAGTACAAGTTTTGTTCGTATTATTTCCTTATCAGAAAGAGCATCTTCCATCATATCAATATCATCCTCATCCAGTGAAGAATCATCATCTATAGATACTGGTCCTGACTGTAATATAATTAATACAATTGATTAAAAAATAGTATTTAAAAAAAAAAAATAAGTTTTTGTTTTACCTCTTCTATTGTTGAAGGACTTGGTATAGGTTCATTAATATGTTCTGATTCTTGATTTAATATCTCTTCTTTCATTTGTCTATCTCTTTTAATTTTTGATATCACAGTGCTCACAACATAGGTAATACAAAAACTAAAAATAACACATACAACTATTCCTGAAGCAATAATATAATCTCTTTTGGTAATACTAGCATTTATTGTTAATATCACTTGTTTATTCCGTGAAGGAATCATAGTAGGAGTTCCATAACAATCAGTATCATCACTTTTTACTACAAGTACCACAAAGAAGCCTAATGGAAATTCTTCTTTCTAAAAAATAATAATTAAACTTTAATTAAATTTAATTAAAATAACTAGCTCTATGTAATATATAAAATATATTAAAAGATACATTTTAATATAAAAAATATTTACTGGCACAGTTATACCACCCTGTCGAATTATAGTTTGCCAATATCCAGAAAATTCAATATTCCTCTCTAAATCAAACACAGGACACTAAAAAAAGATCATAAAATATGACATTATATATAAAATATATTATATATAAATATATATATAACATGTATGAATATGACAATTAGATATAAAATTTAGACTTACTGATATATTTTGTATTGAAACAGTCATACAAATATCACTATCAGACTTGACATGAACAATTACAGAAGAATTTTCTACTTGTCCTGAGAAAGTATAACCATAATAAATAGGTTGAGATGGTGAAATTTCTACAGTTTTGTTTTCTCCAGTACTGAAGAAAATGAAAATAATTATTATTAATTTCCTTTATTTTATTTTATAATTCAATTCCAAGATATAACAATAAATTTCTATTGCTTATCTATATTTATTAAAATATATACCTTAAATAAAAATTATGTTCTTTTGTCACATTAAGTATAAATGAAATATTTTGGTGATTAGTAGTGGATATACTAATAATCATAAATTCTTTTTCCTGTTTTAATCCATTGAGATTATAATTGGTTGAACATAGAGTTCTACTTGTTTTATTATATTCTGAATTATTAAAATACATACTCTTCACTATAAGAGGGATTTGCCATGATAAGAATTCTTTTTTTTGACGAACAACTACTATAAGAGGTAGATTACTTGTAGCATTGCTTTCAACTTCTATTCTTACAGTTTCCATTGAAGTTACCTAAAAATAAAACTTATAATTATGTTATATATATGTTATATTATATAAAAATTATAATTTGTATAAAAATGTTTATACTTACATTATTAATAGGATATAAAAATACATATTCAACATTAATATTTATGGCAAATTGATATACTGTATAATTTGCCATAATAACAATAGAAGAAAATGATTGAGATTGCAAAGGAATAACTTCGTGAAAATTAAATAATAATAAAGTAATCACCATTAAAATCTTCTGCATAATTAACATCTTAAATATTGATATATAATTATATTAACCAAAATTTTTATAAAATACGTAAATATATACATAAATATATTCAATTCTAACTAATATTTGTACTAAAAAAGTATTAATTTAGAAAATTAATTTTTTCATTTACGAAAATCAAATATAAAATTTGATATTCTAGTATGCAAGTACATATTTTTTAGATATAATAGAAATAATATTGATATTGACAGTCACAAAATGATTAAACTTGCTTAAACGATATAACTGTTAGAGCCCAAAACATTCGAAAAGAATGCAAATTTGATTGGTTATTTCTGATAGATCTATAATCTATAAAAATAAAAATATGTATTTGTGAAAAAAATTATTTAAATATGAATTATAAATACTTTCATAAATAATTTTTTAAAGAAAATTAGTTATGCAAATATAATTGCATGAATATATGAATGTTGCATATTTACAACTATGATATAGTTACTTAATTATGTTAACATTATATTATTTTTCATATTAATTCATATTTTTCTATGAATAAAATCTTCAAATTCTACATCGAATATTATTTAGCGAATAAAAAATCAAAATCTATTATATATTATAAAACAAATATATATTGTATCATGATTTAATAAATAAAATAAGATTATTAATTTAATAAATAAATAAAATATTTTAATACTAATTATTTTTATTATTACTAATATCTATATTTTTTATATTGTGTTTTATTAATTTTTTAATCTCTTTTTTATTTTCAATATTTTATTCCAAAAGATTATGAATTTAAAAGTTGTACTATATTACTATATTATTTTTGGAACATAATTTAATTTTATTACTTTAAAATAATATTAAATCAACAAATGAATTATTTATTCATAAATGATATTATTATACGATCAAAAATAATTATACATAACAATTACATTTAATTATTTTAATAAAAATTTAAAGATATAATTAAAATAGAAATTGTATATGTTTTTCCTGTAAAACTATTTACATAATTTAAATTTTTAATAAATATTTTATCTTCAACATTTTATATTTTTTAAAAGTAATAAATTTATTATTATTTATATTTTTTGAATTTATTTTAAATAAATGTTAATTATAATTAGTTAAAAATATTTTTTTTTTCAATATATATTTTTAAATATCATAAAAGTAAATTTAATATTTAATATTTATAATAATAAATATTAAATTATTTTTTTCTAGAATAAATCTTGAAAAATTACATTACAAGCTGATTCACTTTAGTCATTGTTATTAAAGATGGCGGTATCCGTGGCACCAAAGGATGTTAATACATATTTAAGTCAAAATCAAAATGTTGCAGACAAAGAATTGGCTGCAGAATGGGCGCAACTTGAAGAATTATATAATAAAAGGTATTTTTTATAAAATATTTTATATTACATATATATTTCAATAGGAAAAAATTTTAAAGTATTCAAGTTTCATTGTCCGGTGACTTGCAGGCTTTGGCATCAATTGACACTTAAATTAGAAACATTCGTAAAAAATCCAGTACTTCAGAAAGGTGATAAATTAGTAGAGTTATATGTAAACTTTTTATCAACTTTTGAGAACAAGTAAGCATAATATATTTATTTCTTTGAAATGTTAATTTATAACCTCACTTATTTGATTCATATAATGATTATAATAATTAGAGTATTATTTTATTATTATAGTTATTCAAAAATACATATTTTTTATATTTAGGATAAATCCTTTATCATTGGTAGAAATATTAGCATATGTAATACAACAATTTCAAGATAAACAAGAAGCAATTAAATTCTTGGAAAAAACAGAATCTAAAGTTAAAAGCAATAATGAAGCTGTTGCTTTATGTAAAGTTCTTACTGGACAGATTTTGCTTGAAAAGTTAAATAATCAAGAACAAGCAAAACAAATTATAGAAGAAGTAGAAGTTATGTTAGATAATGCTGATGGTGTTACAACAGTCCATGGTAGATTTTATTTATTAGCCAGTCGTCTTTATCGTCTTCAAGGAAAACATGCTGAATATTATCGTACTGCTTTAAGGTAATATTATACTTATAAGTTTTAAACAATGAAAAATTTCAATTAGATTTTGCATTTTAGATATTTGGGTTGTATTGATTTAAATAGTTTAAATAGACAAGAACAAGAACAACATGCATTTTTCCTTGGATTAGCTGCACTTTTAGGTGAAGGAGTCTATAATCTTGGGGAATTATTAGCTCATCCAGTTTTACAATCCTTGAAAGGTACTCCAAACTCTTGGTTAGTTGATTTATTACAAGCTTTCAATGCTGGTGATATTGTTGCTCTTGAAAAATTAAAGCCACAATGGAGCAAAGTTGCTGATTTAGCTGCACAAGAATTAAAATTAAGGCAAAAAATATCTCTTCTATGTCTCATGGAAATGACTTTCAAACGGCAAGCTAATAACAGGTTCTTATATTGTTTTATTATAAAAATATTAAAATATCATACAAAATAAACTAATTTAATAAATTAATTTATTAAATAGATTATTTTTTTATTATAGACAATTGACATTTGCGGAAATTTCTCAAGAAACTCGTTTACCATTGGGTGAAGTAGAATTATTGGTAATGAAAGCTTTAGCTCAAGGTTTAGTTCGTGGTGCTATTGATCAAGTAGCAGGGACAGTAAATATGACATGGGTACAACCTCGCGTATTAGATCGTACGCAAATAGCTGGAATGGTTCAACGACTCGATGGATGGTGTAAGGATGTTAGTTCAATGGAACGTTTATTAGAGTCTAGAGCGTCTGAGATTCTTACACTTTAATATTAGGTTTGGAAATTTTGCATTGATTGATCCATTTATAAGTTTTATTCGTATAGCTTTATTAACTCATTGGCTTACCATTTTTAAAGAGAGGAAGTATAATTTACTACATAGAATATAAATAAACAAAAAAAATAATTAATTTCATCATGATAAATCAATGAGTTAATATAAAAAAAGATATAAAATACATTTTTTTTTAAATTAAATAAAATTATATTATGTACAAGTAAATGAAAAAAAAATACAAATTTATTTTTAATTTAATATTCTAAAACAATTTAACAAAAAATTTTGTTCAAAAACTTTGTACTATTAAAATATTAATAATAACAATATATATTATCATTTATTGTGTTTTTTTTATTTATATATTTTAAATATATGCTATTATTAATCTATCAACTTTGGTTTTTATTTAATAAATTAGGTAATGAAGATAAATATATCAGAACTCTTGATTACATAAATTTTGAAATCAGTTTGAAATCATCTTAAGAATACTATAAATGAAACATATATAGATAATGATTTTCTATTTAAATATTTATCTACTTTTAAAAAGATTTCAAAAGATGGCGTTAATAGTTAATTCTATTTCTGTCCTTTCCTTGTATTTGCTTTCTTAATTCATTTAAGTTTTATTTGCGGCATTCTAATTTTTATATATTTTTGTTCTTTTTTTCAATATTTGGTCTCTTTATAATCTATTTTTTTATCTAAAGCATATAATAAATATAAAATTATTTTATATATTTATAAAATATTCTATATTTAATAATTCATTATTATTATTATATTTGTAATTTTATTGAATTTAATTTTAATTTCAACTAAACTAACATTAAATTGTAATATTGAAATCTTATTTTAAGTTGACTCAATTCAAAAATATTGAATATTAAATATTAAATGTATCTATTCTGTTCTTTATCTTTATTAAAAAAAACTAAATAAACTAAAAAAACTAATAATGCTAAGCCGATAATATTGGAAATGATATGAATATGATAAGAAAATTGTAATTATTATCATATAAAAATGCATTGAATATTAAATCTATTTATAGTTTATGATAAACTTGCATAAAAGTAAAGAATAAAGAGATTTGTAGATTTGTAAATGATTTCAAATTTTATGTTTATTAAGTATTTATCTTCAATATTATAATTTCTTAATGTTATATTTCATAAATAATATATATATATATATATACATACATATTATATACATAGGACTATATAATAAAAAATAATTAATTTATTATGATTAACGATTACAAATCTATCATTCAATGGCATCCAGAAATGATATTAATTTCTGAAAAACCAGTAACATGGAAAGGATTTTTAAAAGTTTCTTATAATTCAGGACGAAATATGCGAATTAAATTAAAATTAATTGTACATAATTATCCGTCATTATGTGATGCTGAAATTAATTTTGGTAAAGAAATTGCATTCATACGCAATAAAGAATTTAGTGAAAAAGTGAAAAATTTAATGCATAATGTAAATAAAATATCAACTTTTTTAAAACAATTACAATTATTAATTGTGAGTAATAATTTTTTATATATTTGTCTTTTTTTTAATTATAATATATTTTATATATTTGTCTTTTTTTTCAATATAATATATATTAATATATATATATAATAATATTATTATTATTTTTTTGTAGAGTAATTTCATTAACAACAGATATATTATTGAAGATAATAGATATGAAGCCATAGATAATCAAACAATGGAAATGTTAAAAGAATTAAAAGATGTACTTGATACATCATCTGTATGTGAAAAAAATATATAATTTTAATTTAATTTTAATTATTAATATAAAAAAGATTGATATTGTTTTCATTCATTGTTTAAAGAAAAGTTGATATTGTTTAAAATTATTAATTATTAGTACTTTAGACAATTAGTACTATTAGACAATTTGAATTATAATAATTATAAATGTTATTATTATAGGGAATTCAGATATTATCTAATAATAGTTTGAGTACAATCAAATTATCTTTGAATAATATTGCTATAAAATTGCAAAGAATAAATCATAGGACATGTTCATGGACAGTTGTTGATTCAGATTTACCTGAAATACCTGCCTTGGGACCTTTTGGAAAAAATATATCAACATTAGTTATAGCAAGGAATAAACTTAAACTTCAAGTAGAAATACTTGAAAAAGCATGGTCAAATTTAAAACAAATTGATGAGTAAACATATAGATAATTATGAATATTTATTTTTTATTTTTTTTTCAATACTTAGCACAATATATATATATGTATATATTATATTACTTTTAAACAAATAGGAATTGTTGGATAATAGATCCATTACAGCCAAAACCATATCATCTTTATCGACGAATTTATTTAACACCATCTTTATCAATGTACATTAAAATAGATCCTCTGAATCCTATGGATTTACCAGAAATTACATTTATGGGTAGTGATTCAGAAGTTAAATCAAAAAAAGAATTGATTTCTAAGAAGTTACATGTGTGGGACATATAATTATTATTATTTCTATTTATATTATAAAATAACACATTAATTAATATTTAATTAATATTTATAATTAATATTTAAACACATTAATATATATAATAAAAGCAATATTAAACATTATAATATTTTTTCAGAATTGGAATCCAAATCATGATATTTTAAATAATTTAAAGATGTTATTAGATATAGATACATTTCTCAAAAAGGAAATAAATAAAGAATCTACAGAAGATAATAATGCAATTGTTGCTGATGAAGAATGTTGTATTTGTTTTTCTCTACAATTAGATAATGAAACTCTACCTGATAAAATTTGTAGTAATGAAAAATGTAAAAGACATTTCCATACATCTTGTCTATTACAAGTATGAATATTACATAACTTTTAAATTAAAATATAAATCTTTATTTAATATTTATTAAACTATTTATATTTACAAATATTTATATTTATATTTATTTTATTTTTAGTGGTTACAAGCAATTGTTGGGAATCATGTTATATTTGATCATATTCATGGTTCATGTCCTAATTGTCAAGAAAGCATATCGTGCTATATTAAATGGTATAATATAAGTATAAATTATAGGAATATATTAATTTATTATTTAAACACATGTACATATCTATAATTCATGCATTTTATCCACTGCTCAACATTATTATTAAATTGACTACTGCCACATATTAAAATTAATGTAGTATTAGCTATTTTATTTTTAAGTACTTCAAAAATTGATTTTTTATCCAATCTTCCAGATTTTATATTTATACCATGGATATTACAAACATCTAAAATATAGAATGTAAAAAAATATTTTGAAAAGAAAAAAATTTAAAAAAAACTTATTAATATAAAAATATCTGAATTACTTTGCATTTGTGATATGTGCAAAGTACATTTGAAATTCCAATAATCTGATAAGATTTGTAATTCTTTTTTTAGAGGAATCTGCAATATATTTTTAAATCCTCCAATAAGATGAATTTTTGTCTCTTCTAATTCATTTTCTACAATTGATTTTGCTATGTGATAAACTGCAGTTATTCCAGATCCCATAGAGAACATAATAATTGTCTGAAAACTGAAAAGTATTTAATATTTTTAAAATAATTTTATATTTTTTATTATTAAATTTATATTTTATTAAATTATAATATATATTGTATTATTATTAATTTATAAACAAAGAAGTAATAAAACAAATACATATTAATTTATATACCTATTACTTTCATATTTAAAATTTCCATATGGTCCTCTAACATGAATTATATCACCTATTTTTATGTTCTTTAAATATTGACTAAATTTTCCATTTGGATAAAGTCTAATTAGAAATTCAATACAGTCATCTGTGAAAAAAATTGGTGTAAATGGTTTGGTAATGTCATGTAAA
The DNA here is from genome assembly GCF_014066325.1 of Apis laboriosa. Lineage (NCBI taxonomy): Eukaryota > Metazoa > Arthropoda > Insecta > Hymenoptera > Apidae > Apis > Apis laboriosa. Next base: position 3,668,015 of record NW_025221370.1, read on the forward strand.
TGTAACATAACATGTTGTCCAGGATCAATTAATATTTTTTTATTTTTGTAGTTATTTTCTAAAAAATTAATAATTATTAACAGCATCACAAATTAAAATTAAAATTAATATATAATTTTCATAAAATTCATTTAAATATTCATTTGCTTTATATACCATAATATTTCAAAACAATTAAAATATAACATTCAGATCTTTCTTCTATATTAAAAACTACAAAATTTTTATATTTATACAAATGAAGTATGTTTTGTTTATTCTGTATTTTTATATTCTGTTTTTTTTTTCTTTCATATTCTTCGAGTAATTTTTTATGTACATCAAAAATGCAAGGATCACATGCATTATGGCAACAGTCTTCCTCTGATGGTGTTATTGGTCTACTATTTTCATTATTATCAGCACACATATTATGAAATAATATTAATAAATATATTAGTAAAATAATATTACAAAAGTATATATAATATATAATAAATTTTTTATAAATATTTTTTAAAAATTTCACAAGAAAGTAATAGAAATTTTCTTTATAATATTATAACATTAAAATAACTATAACATTAAAATAAATATTATAACATAAAATTAAAATAATAATTTTTTATTTTCCAAAAATGTAATAAATAATATTTATTATTAATTTGTTGTTTTTTTATATATTTTTAATAAAATCTTTATTATGTTTTTTTATATATCTCAAATTAATATTTATTTTCAAAATTTTTCATTTTAAATACAGAAGAATTAATAAATTCTATTAATAATACATAAATAATATTATTTAAGAATATTTTTAAAAATAATGTATAATTATTATATTATTATATTATAATTTATATTAAAATAATTAGATATGTATATTCAACATCGTCTAGCAACAATCTATAAACTGCTGATAATCAGCTGATCAACTGTCAAAAATATATTAATAGATTTATATCTATAAAGTGTAGTCTCTCTAAATTGTAATTATTATATGAATACTATATAATATGATGAGATTATTGATATTATTCATATTTTATAATCAAAATATTTATGATTTTTTGTAAAATAATTTTTATAATCTCACTATATCATAAATAGAAAATACATATAAATATCTATCATTAATATATATATATGTATTAAACTTATTTTTTTACTATGAATATATATATAAAATATTTAAAATACAATATTTATTCAAATAAATTATAGGTTTTAATATATCGAAATAATAATGAGACAAATTTATCTATTAATTATAATGGATGACGTAGCGTATCAAAATGATTCACTCAGAGTTAAAAAATAATGTTAAGATATCGTTAATCGTGATCTAGTGAATTTTATTATATTTTAATAATTTAATATTATACTATCAAATATAATTAATATTTTTACATAATTTAAACTTATATGATTTACACATAATTAAATTTTTATATAAATAAAATATTTTATATAGTTTAATTTACAACTAGACTTTCAAAACGTATATATATAAAATGGAAAGAACAATTACAGAATGGAAACGTTACGCATTGGTACAACCACCTATGATGATGCTAATAATTGCTCAAGCAATATCAAGTAATATATTTATATAAATATCATAATATATTTAATGTATATATAATTTAATTTAATTATAATATATATGATTGTTATATAATACTTATTACAATTTGAATTTTAGACTATGAAATAATAATAAAATAATAAAACAAAATAACAATATTAGATTATATTATGATATATGAAAGATATTTGAATAATATGTAACAATATATTCTTTTTTTTTTTATTAAAAAAAAAAAGTATCAAATCATTACTCTCACTATACATAAGTATATGTAATTTTTTATTTTATTGATAAAATAAATTTTTTATGATATAATTTATTGATTTATTAACATATTTGAATGAGTCAATTTATTACAAAGTGAGTATTATATGTTTTTAATTTTAGGTAATATTTTAACAGATTTAATAATATATCGTACTTGTAGTATAATATTAAATATAAATAAAACAGAATGTTTGCTGTTACATGAAAATAGTAGTTCTGCAGAAGCATTAAAAATAGATGCACAAGTTCAACCTAAAGCAAGTTTAATTTTAATAACAAAGTCAATTGTTGAAAGTATTATTCCTGCTTTATTATCTTTGTTTTTGGGACCATGGAGTGACATATATGGAAGAAAATCTATTATATTATCTGGCTATATTGGTTGGTATTGTATGTTTTAAAAAATTAAATTAAATTTATTCAATCTGTGATTTTTTTGTCACAGGTATTTCTTTAACATATTTCCTTCTTTCTTCTATGACTATTTGGGATATCAATCCATGGTTTTTGTTAATTGCATATATTCCATATGCTTGTTGTGGAGGATTTTGTATAATTTTATTAGGTACTGTTTGTTATCTTTCTGATATATCAAATGAACAAGAAAGAGGATGGCAATTAGCTTGGATGGAAGCTTTAATATCTGTTGGTATTTTAATTGGTATATTAGCTGGACCCATTATTTTTAAAATATATGGATATACACTTGTATTTGTTATTGCTACTATATGTTGCATTTTAGCAGGATTGCATATTTGCTTCTTAGTTCCTGAAACAACACACATCACAGATTCAGTATGTATTTTACAATAAATATATTATTATTATAATATAATATTTTTAATATTTGTAGATAACTATAAAGAGCTTATTTAATATTCATTTGGTTAGAAAACTTATAAGTACATGTACCAAAAAACGAGATGGTTTCAATCGATATATAGTTTGGTGTTGTATAATTTCTATTATTTTAATAGTCATTGCTATGCAAGGAGAAATGACTATTGGTTTTTTATTTGTAAGTGCTAGATTTGGTTGGGATGTAAATAAATATTCCATTTATTTGGCTACAAATATAATACTTACAATTCTTGGAATAACATTTGGTGTAAAAATGTTGGTAACATATGGAGGTATAAATTAAATTTTATATATTAAGAATTTTTAAAAATTTAATAAAAAAAAAATTTAATTAAAAAAATAATATTTTTATAGGATTTTCTGAAGAAACTGTAGCTATATTTTCGTTATTGTCTTCTTTGAGTAGTAGTTTAGTACAAAGCTTTACACTGAAACCTTGGCATATGTATATATCTGCAGTAGTAGGAATGTTTAGTGGTATTGCTAATCCTATGATTCGTGCTATATTATCCAAATCAGTACCATCAGAAGATACTGGTAAATATTGTTAGATAAAGAAAATAATAAAATTTTTTTTTATATATGAAATTAAATAATATTTTTAAAAATATTTAGGTAAAATATTTTCTATGACAATATCTATTGAAACATTAACTCCATTCGTGGCAGCTTCTTTATATAATATGATTTATTTACATTTTATGCCACCTATATATCCATTACCAGTTTGGTTAGTGTCTGGAGGAATTTATATTATTGTAATATTTATTTTAATAAATATACGAATTCAAAATGCAAAAATTAATTCTGCAAGATATACAGCATTGATACAAAATGATGAATCATCATAAACTTTGATAAATATTTATTCTAAAAAAAAATTAAAATGAACATATGTATTATATTGTATTATATTATAATGAAAGAATTTAATGTAAATATTTAAGAACTTATATTTTATATTGTTTTATTTTTATAATATAATAATAATGGTCAACAAAATATAATCAATTTTAATTAATTCTATTTAAATTTTATTAGAAATTTATTTCTTTATGAAATTCATAAAAGATAATAAAAAGTAAATTATTTCTATTGATAAATCTATATAATTTATAATTCATCATAATAATCAACATGATCACCAGATTTATATTTTTGTTCTTCAAGAATTGTTAAAAGACGATTAACTGTTTTTTCACAAGTTAGAATTGTTTTTTTTGTTATCAAATCATTAAATCGTGTTTTAACATTTTCATCAGCTATTTTGGTGCAAACTTCATAGTACATATCAGTTTCAACTGGTCCTGGTGAATAATTTAATACGTTCACTTGTGGATTTTCTAATGCAAATACCTGTATAATGTAAATAATAAATAATAAATATAATAAAAATTATTTAAATTATTTACATTAATGTAAAATTATAAAATTAAATATTACTTTAAAAAACATTTCTCGGGCTGCTTTTCCACTACAATAATAGGCCATTGATTTTTCTGGTTTTATACCAAGCAATGATGTAATGTTTATAACCAGCTTTTTAGTATTTGTATTTTCATTAAATATTTTCATAATAACTCCATTTAATATAGCAGGAACAAACACATTTAAATCATAATAATCATGCCAAACATTTAATTCTGTTAAATCATTTGTATATTGATTAATATTTCCTATTGAACCAACATTGTGTATTACAACTATACGATCAAACTGATCCAAAATCTCATTTTTCAAAGATTGTATAATAATATCTAAAATCATATATTTGTATATATATTCTATTTTATTATTGTATATATATTCTATTTTATTCTATACTTATCTATAAAATATATGTATAAAATATACCTACCATGCAATTTATCTTTTGTTGCTTTAGCTAAATCAATACTAACAGTATCAACAAATATACTTGATGGAATATTTTTTGCTGTTTCTTTTAAAGCATTCAGATTTGTTGCTAATAGAAGAATATGTGAACCTTCTTCTAAAACTGAACCAAATGAAATTGCAAGTTGTTTTCCAATTCCACGACTTGCACCAGTTATTACTAAAAATACTTTTCCAGATAATATTTTGATTGACATATTTTTTTTTTATTTTTAATTATTATTTTATTCTTTAAATAGATAATTTATAATTTATTTATTTTTTAGTCAATTTCTTTTTGTTGTTCAGATTCATTAATAATTTGAAGAATATCTGCTTTTAAAAGATGAACTAATTCACTAGCAGTTAATGCCTAAAAAATAAAATATGCATATTATATATTTCAAATATAAGTAAATATAATAATATAATAATTATCATAAATTAATTTTAATTAATTTAACAATAAATATGAATTATTTATATTTACATAGTACCTGTAAATGAGGTGCTATATGTCTTATTAAAGGATTTGAAACAAGTTCAGTGTCTTCTTCTGTTTCAAGCTTACATCCAGAAGTTATTAAACGTGCAATAGAATCTTCTTTTGCCACATATAAAGATGTTATAAGATCTTTTTTTGATGTACCTTTTTCAAGAATTTTAAGTCTGGAATCTAATATAATTATATTTTATAATTTCTAAAAATTTGCATAGAAATATTTTACTCTATATCTATTTTGTTATTTTACTATAAAATAACATATTTAAAATAAAATAAAATGAATATAAAAATAAAAAAAAACGTTTTTGTGAAATTATCAATTAATATAACATTAATATGTTACTGCATATAATGCAAAAAGAGAAATAATAAAATATAATAAAACTTTTATTAAAACTTACAAAGTTTTTCCAAATATTCTTCTGAATCAGCCAGCTTGATATATTGTGACTGATTAACTACAAAAGAATCTTCGAAAAAGTTTTCACACTTATTATTACTGATTTGTGGAACATCTGTTCCGCTCCATGGATCAGTAATATCTGACTTCATGTTTTATGTAATTGCAGAATTTCATAAATTTTACAAAACTTGTTTTGTATAAAGATCTAGTAACTTGTTTTATTCTTGTTTTACATATATTGTATATCTAGGTTACTTGATTATCAAAGCAAATGTCATTTATTTTTACTGATTAATTATTAATCAATGAAGTGACTTTTTGTATTGTTTACATAATTTTTTCTTGTATAATTTTATTAATTTTTAAAATTTTGTCTTTATAAATATTTTTGATGATAATATTAAAATTTTGAAATCCCATTTATGAGTTTAAAAAATATTTAAAAGAAAAAATAGATGTTTTGAATAGAATAGATTTTTATTTTTACGTAATTAAGTTTATGAATTATAATATAATTATACTTATATATAATTAAATATGAATAAAATCAATTTGATAAAAAATTTTTAAGTTTAAAATTAATTTTAAAAAATATAAAATAATAATATATAACTTATTCTAGAAATCTGATATCTAAAATCAGATGATAAAACTATTTTCTCGTCGAGATTAAGATATGTCTATATATGTGTCTATATATATATGTATATATATTTTTTTTCTCATGTATATCTAAATAAAATCTATTAATGTACAAAAGATATTATTTATCAATTAAAAAAAAAATATTTTTTTTCAAAGTTGAATATACTACATAAACTTTAAAATCGTATTATTGTTAAAATTAAGAAATATCTAAATATCATAATATATTTCTAATAATATTATAATAAACATATGATTTTTATGAATAATTTATTATTGGTATACAAATATACAATCAACATACATTTAATAAGTAAAAAGCATAAATTTATATAGAAAAATGTTTACAAAAATATTATTGACTTTTTATATAGAACAAGCAAGTATTAATACTATTTATTACAATATTGAGACACTTCAGTCTAAAATATTATCTATTTGTTTTTTTATTTTTTCTTATATACATTTATCTATGTATATAATATTTCTTTTAAATATTGTTTTTATAATATGATAAAATGATATCATTTTATATACATTTAGTAATAGTAGAATAATTTTAAGTACTTTTCTATTTTTTCATTTATAATAAATGAAAAAATATAGTACAAAAAGTATGTTTGTTAAATTATATGGTAACCAATTAAAAAAAATATATTGCGAATATAATACATTTTAATATAGATATAGAAACAAAATGAATAATAAAAATATTAATTTTAAAAATTATAATGACATATATTTGTCAATATACTTTAAAAAACTAATACTTGATTATATAACTTTTATATTTTGCTCATAATATAGCAAAATGGATATTGTATATACTTTTTAATAGTAAAAAGTTATATAAAGGTAATATGCATATTATATTTAAATGTAGACATTAATTATAAGCATACATTATCTTTTTTTCATTTAAAGCACATATATTAAATTTATAATATTAATATCAAAATCCAGGAACATTAGTTCTATTAGAAGTAACATAAAAATTGAATTACTACAAATAATTCCATATATCTTAAACATATTTTATATGGAATTTGCCAAACTATAATTATATATGTTTCATGAATATACATTATAATTTCATATAATTTTTAATATATATATAAATTATTTTCATTAAAAAACAAAAAAATCAGTTCTTATTCATCTAAATTAAAATTTAAAATTTGAGCAAAAATATATTCAATTTTTTAACATATTACAAAAATTAAAAAAAAGTTGAAGTTACAATAAAGAAAAACATATAATATATTACAATATTTGATTAAATTTTATAATTATATTATAATATAAAAAATAACATTATTTTTCTAACAATAATTAATTGAAGAAAATGTGTATTTTAATATTTTCTAATTTTCTGCAAAGTAATAAAATATATAAAATTAAATCAAATATATTAAAATGCCTAACTTTAAGAAAATTTTTTTAATAATTTAATTTAAATATAAATATTATGCTTTTATCTTCAAATTATTAGTCTTTATTTTTTCTCTTTTTATTGTTATTCTATTGTTATTATATTTTATAATTTTATTATTTTTTAAAAAATATTAAAAGTACTATTTTGTTTTTAAACTTTGCAAAATAGATAATATTGTGTTTACTAAATATAAATTCAATTAAAATTTGACTCAATTAATTTATAATGTATTTTAGAATAATTTAGAAGCAGATTTAAGACATTTTAACAGTCTTATATCTTTTTATATTTTATATACAAAAATTATAAAATTTGACAAAATTTAAATTTCATAATCACAGCGCTCATACATTAACATTTTTAATATATTGCTTAATAATTTATGAAAAAATTTCAAATAATAATTATATTGAGTCATATATAAAAAAAAATATGCTTGTAAAAGATAAATTGTTTATATAAGTATATATAAAGATGTATTATTAAATAATTAATTTCTAATAATTCATTTATATGCATATAATAACAATGCAATATTATACTTCAATGTGATGTATGTATTTTTATATATTAATAATGTTGATGAAATTTTTAATTCTTTATGTCCTGTCTTAATTCTTATGTCCTTTTAATGAAAAATATACTAATTTATAATATACTAAGCACAATTTTTTAATATCATATGATAATTTTTTATGTGTTATATATTTTTCAAATAATATTTTGATTGCAATTTATTATTAGAAATAAGGACATAAAGAATTAGCATTTGAAAAAAGTATATTATAATTCATACTTTACGAAACATTGCAGTAAGAAAAACTGCACAATTATAAATATAGTTTACATTATATAATAATATTAGTGATAATAATGCGATAATATGTAATATATTTTTAAGTTCTAAAATTAATAATCCTATTAATAAAGAAAAAATCACAATAGGCAAATAGCCAATTATATTCTAGTAATAAAAATATGATTAATGTTATAATAAATTATACCAGACCTGGTTTCAGGAATTTTACAAATAGTTCACGACTTAGCTATCAGAATTTATATCTATATAAGAAAATCAAAAAAAATTTTTTAAATATAAAAGATTTAATTATTGAATAATAATAATAATATAAGATATATATATATATATATATAATTATTATTCAATTTAAAAAATTATTAAACTATACTTAAGTATAGTAATTTAAAAAACATAAAAAATACATAAATATTTTTTTAATGAATATTAATGAAATAAAATATTTGAATTATTAAAATACTAATAAATTCAGAAATTCTGATAACAAAATAGTCGTACTTGATCACAGAGAGTATTCTAGAGAGTCTAATCATTATTTATGCACTACTAGAAGGTCTTTCACAACAACATAACCATCTGCGCCATAATGGTAAAGGTTTTCTACGTCTACATAACAAACTAGCACCACCTCTCCTTGTGTTAAGAGCACTAACTATTGCTTGATCAAATGCTTCTTTAAGATCATGTTGAGTTAATGCAGATGTTTCCACATAACTTACAGCTCCAACTTTTTGAGCCAATTGATGCCCTTGAGTACTTGTAATTGGGGTTTGACCATATCTTGCTAATTGTAACATAAGATGTACATCTGATCGTAAATCACTCTTTGTGCCTACCTAAAGTCATCATTGTTCTTGTTGTAAAATAAGATTAGAATACATATAATTTTGCTGATTTATAATTATAAAACAAAATATATTTTTACCAAAATAATTGGTGCATTAGGACAATATTTTCGTACTTCATTTATCCATCGAGAAGTTACATTATGATAAGAAGAAGGACATACAACACTAAAACAAACTAGAAACACATCTGTTTCTGGATAACATAATGATCTTAAAGGATCAAAATCATCTTGACCTGCTGTATCACATAGCTGAACATTTACTGGTTGACCATCAACATTGACAACCACTAAAAGAAATTAAAATATTTGAAAAGATTATTATATATATTTAATATATTATATATATTAATTCCAAAAAGCAAGTAATTTTCAATTTAATTTATTTTATATAAACTTTATTATTATATAAATTAATGATAATATTTGTTTATATACATTAATCCATTTAGAAAAATTTTAATATTTAGACATTACAGGTCAAAATGAATTATTAGATATTAAAATTATTGAAAGATTGACTTTATAACATTATTAATTTGATAAATATTATTTTAATAAAAAAATATGCAAAAATAATAATAAAATGAATTTCAATTATTTATTATGTATAATACATATTTTACATATTTAATTATATAAAATATTTACGTTGAATTTTTCTTCATTTATAAAATATATATTAGAAAAACTCACCATTTTTATTTCAAACTTTATTTCAAATTAAACTTGTCTCACTATTTGAAATGTCACTTACCACTATTAGATTTTCAACTAACCATTATAATTATCAAAAGCAGTAGGTACATATTCTCCCGGAAAACCATTCGTAGAATAAGAAACAACTAGGCTGGTTTTTCCAACGGCTCCATCACCTACCAGAACAACTTTGATTCTTCTGTCAAGTGGAATACCACTATGTTCTGTGCCACTGCCATTTGAATTCTGATTTTGTGTTGAACAAGTTGTTCGTTTCGATTGCAGTTGCATCGTTTGACCATTCTTAATAAGAGGTTTAGTCCAATTCGTATGTGACGACGGTGGCATTATTTCGCTCTTTACTTTACTACAACCACGAGCTTTCATGCGTGTATTTCTGAAAATATTTTATATATAACCTCTACTTGGGCAAATTAAAGCGATACAATTGTTGTATCTATCACAATAGGTTTCTTTTTCGAATCATCATTTCTTTTTCTTTCCGTTGACACTCGTGATTTGTAAGATTACAAATTTTAAGTTTCCGATAAGGAATTTTCTATACACTTCAGGTACTGTGTATATCACTCGAAAACAATGGGAGAATGTATATCCAGAAAAGATAAAAAAAAGGAACTGATCCACCTGCCACAACGCGGAGCCACCTGTTATTACGCTTTTCTTGCGGTGATTACAACCGGTGGCATTGATACATTATACAACTATAAAAAATTGCTTTTATCTTGATCTTCCACTATTGTCTTGAACAAACATTTTACAGCTAAATTTATTCAAATATTTCAATCAAATGGAATAATTTGAATAATCATATTCATATATATATAAAGTTATCTCATAAAAAATATATTTTAGCAGACAATTTTTTTGTAAACAATGCAATAACAAATATATTCACATATTTTTACAAAATAATAGTTTCAAAACAAATTATACAATAAAAAAAATTATAGCTTATTTTTCAAAAGAAATATTTTAATATTTTAGATTTTAAAATTCATAAAAATATCACATATAAAAATTAAAATAAAATAAAATAATATAAAATGTTAAATATGCATATTATAGTGTTGGATATATACTGCTGGTCGAATACAAAAATAAATATAAGCAACATGTATCAAAGAAAATCTGTTGAATATGAACATGACAAAAGAAGGGGACGTAAAATAACAAATAGGAGGGAAAATGATAACAATAAAAAAAAAGGGGAGAATGCCAAAAGAAGATAATGATAAAAGATAGAAGAAAAATGACAAAGAAGATAAAGTATAAGTACAGAAGAATAACAGAGAAGGAAAATGACAAAAAAAAGACAGAAAGATGACAAAGAAAATGTTTAGAAAAAGGATAAGGAAAGGAAAGAATCCTATGTGAATATTCTATACGAATAATAATTAATTAATTTATCATTATTCTTGAAAATATATTCCGAATGTAATTTTTTTCCGATAAAAAAATATTTATGTTCAACAAATTTTTTTTGATACATGTACTTGTTCATGCTTGACTGATGACATATATCCAACACTACTGTTATAGCTTGATTAGTCTATGCACTTCATGATTGGCTATTATTATTTGTTCATAACTTATTAACAAAGCCATAATGAATGTTTTTGTAAAGAAAAATATTTCTTGAAATTGTCTTTAGGAGTTTCCAATTTCTATTTTTGAAACGCTCTATATATATATATGTACAAATATTATTGAATGAACGAATTTGTGGTTAAGGAGTTTATAGTTATTTTATTCTAATTTCTTTTTCTTTCTTCGAATTTTTAAAATAATTAGTAACAACTTAAAAAATATATATAACAATTTCTAGATGTATAATTTAATGTACGTATAAAAAAATAATTAAAATTAATATAATATTTTATATGTTATTAAATTTGTAAATATATTCTAGCTGACTTATTTACATGTATAAAATTATTATTATTATGTATAAAACTAATTAAAATAAAAATATATTAGAAAATTTAAACATATATGTTTGTATTTTGTTATTTATAAGTATATTTTTATAGAAAAATATATATAAAATTCAATATAACCTAAAAATATAAGGAAATTATATAAACGTTTATATATTGTTTATACAAACGTTTATAACAACGTTTATTTAATAAAATTTATTTTCTAGATGAGTCTCTTCAGAATTTGTCGTTTAATTCAAGATGTGAGGTTTGTAACTTTAATATTAATTTAATTAAATAATTTAATATTTAAAATTATTAATATGTTTTAGAAAAAACTATTGTAAATATTATATAAATGTGTATACAAAAAGAAATTTTAGAAATATAATAAATGAGAAATTTTCAAAAGTATATAATTCAAATATATATACAAATCAATATAAATATTACTCATTTATGAAGCAACGAAAATGGACTGTTTCTATTGCATTTGGAATATCATTATTAGCAGCATTACAATATAGACATTTGAAAAACTATATAACTCAAGACAACAATGTATATGAGCCATTCAATATCTTTGCGGTATAATTTTTTATTATAATATTAGCAATTTAAATTAAAGATTTTAAATAATACAAATAAGAAAATTTCATAAATTAAATTAAATTTAAATATTTATAAAAAACTTTACAGGTAAAATGTTATAATTTTTTGCCACTTCGAATAATAAGTAGAATATGGGGTTGGATAGCCAGTTTGGAATTACCAGTTAGTTTAAGACCAACCTTATATGAATTTTATGCAAAAACTTTTGATGTTAATTTAAATGAAATTGATATAAATTTATCAGATTTTCCAAGTCTTGTTGATTTTTTTGTTAGACCACTCAAATATGATGCAAGACCTATTGATCAAAATACGAGTATAGTATGTATATAATTTTTATTATAAAGATTATTAATTTAAATAATATATTAATGATAATATATAAATTTGTTATAGGTTTCACCTGCTGATGGAAAAGTATTATATTGTGGACCAGTCACTTCATGTTCTGTACAACAAGTGAAGGGTGTAACTTATAATCTCAGACATTTTTTAGGTGATATAAGTACATTTGATTCTGATCATTATAAATTTACAAAAGAAGATGATGATGCTTATATAAAATCTCTTTTAACAAATCCAATGAATCAACTTTATCAATTAACAGTTTATCTTGCTCCAGGAGATTATCATAGGTTTCATAGTTCAACTCATTGGGAAATAAAATTTCGTAGACATTTTCAAGGTTTATTATTTTTATTAATTTCAAAAATTAGGTTTTATTGATATAATGACTTCAATTAAAATTAATAAAATATTTCAGGAAAGCTTTTGAGTGTTAATCCTAAAGTAGCAAAATATTTACCAAATTTATTTTCATTAAATGAACGTGTAATATACATTGGTAAATGGGCTGATGGTTTTATGGCTTATAGTGCAGTTGGTGCAACAAATGTAGGTTCTATAAAAGTTTACTGCGATAAAGATTTATATACAAATGCTATTAAATGGCCTGAAATCAAACACTGGAAAGATGCTAATTTAAATTGTATATATTTAAAAAAAGGAGAATTGTTTGGTGAATTTAGAATGGGATCTACTATTATATTATTATTTGAAGCTTCAAGAGATTTTAAATTTTGTGTACATGTTGGACAAACAATAAAAATGGGTCAAGCTTTAAGTGAATACATTCCTGAAATTGAAATAAAACAATATGAACATTCATTATGACAATTAATAATGCGCGTAGCGCTTGATTGGAAATATGTTTGGAGAATAGGTACCTAAAATTTATCCATTGTACGAATCTTTATTTTTTATGATATTGTTATTTTAAATAAACTATAAAGCAAATATGATTATAGATGGAAATATAATGAATATTTTAAATATTAAACATTTTATTAAAAATTAAAATTTAAGAAAATTTTATTTAGTAAATTTATAAATAAAATGCATCTATATATAAATTCATAAATAAAATGCAACTATAACAGAAATTATTAATAATTCATATTATTTAATATTTGAAAAAATTGAATTATTTTTGTTACTTATTATCAAATACTTAATAAAATATCTTGTATTTTTAAAATATTAATATATATATATATATATATTTATTATAATATATAAATATATTATAATATATAATATATATTAAAATATATTATAATATATAATATATATTAAAATATATTATAATATATAATATATTTATTAAATATTAATATATTTATCTTATAAATTATCATATTAAATTGATTATATTTACTTATAGTACAGTTATTTATATGTTTATATTTGTGTTCAATTTTGTAATTTTTGCAAATTTTTGTTTTGAGTAAAAATATGTAGTGTTATAAATATAATAAAATATCATAATATTATATTATAAAAAATATTAATCATCCTAAATGTTTTTTAAATATCTTTCATAATTTTATAAAAAATAATTTCAAATTTGTAAATTTAAAGAATAAATGTGATTAAAAATATTTATCGTATAATTTTTTAATAATTATATTCGCATATCAATAAAATATCTTAAATTTGTAAAAGTCATTTATTTATATTTATAATATTTTAATTATAATATATATAATAATAAAATAATTTTATTATTTATGAAAAAAAATTTTAAATTTTATATAGCATTCGATTTATATTTTCTTATTGAATTGAACCATCTTTATGTTATAAAATTTTTTCATTGTGGAATTAGAAATTGAAGTTTTTCATTTTTAAATTATTGAGATCGAAATATTTTACGATATCAAAGTATTTTTAAGAAATTATTCTAAAATATGATGGAATGAATATTTTTGATTTTGAGAATGTTAAAATAAAAATAATAATAAAAATAAGAATTCGTAAATTTAAAATGAAAATAATAATTTGAAACTTATCTTAGCAATCTAACAGATCTTATTATATATCTTACGATTATTTTTCAGTAAGTTTGATTGTGATTTATATATATAGTCCGCTTTATATCTTATTTTTTGTATTATCTTATTATTTTATAGTTTATATTATCATTCATTTGTTTGACATAAATATTTATTTATAGTTATTTTCAATAATTAATTGACAATATATATAATTGAGCATATAATTATTTGCATATAATTATAGCATATAATTATCTTTTTCGTTATTGAAAGGAAAAGCTAATTGGGAATGAAAAACAAAACGGAAAAAGTTGTCGTCGCGTGTCCGGAATCACATTACCTCTACGACGCTGCGGTTCAGTAAGCGTCGCGACGCCCACCGCGCACGTTGCAACGTTCGTTTGTCTTGTCACGGTGTTCCTCGGATTGTGCAAATTTTATAAATTGTTCTTTAAATAAAAAAAATTCATTTTTGTTATATCACGTGCACAAATATAACATGTAATTTAAACAAATTTATATTGAAAAAGTTGCAAAAGAGATATTGCGCTATTTTCTTTTTTATATTTCCTTTAAAGTTAAATTATGGAGCTAGATGGGTGCTGATGGACATTTTCGTGTGACCTTATCCCTAAGAAGGGAACCAACTGCTGGTCCAGTTTATTGCAAAATGGAAACTTCAGCGAGATTTCGACAGTTAAAAACCGTCAAACTAAGCTGTGAGGCCACATATCGGTTGGACATCAGCTTCAAACCGCCGCAAATATTAGAGTGGGTACAACAAATGTCACGATTAAATGATACATTAATTTTTCTTTTTTTAAGAACAATTATTTCTTTATTCATTATTTTCGTTCGTATTTGTGTCATTATTTTTTCTTTATCTGATTTTGTACCTTGTTTTATAGAACTTTATATTCAATCATAATTTTTATTATAATAATTGTAATTATAATAGAAGAGAAATATCTACGAAATTCTTTTAAATCCTTTCTTTAAAGGATTAAACATTTAATTGACAGATAATTGATTGTTATTTTTTGTATTTAATAATTTTGAGCTGTCCATTTCATTTTTACGTTATTTGATCTAAATATTTATTTTGCTACATAAATTTGCAATTAGATAAATTATATAAATGAGATCTAGTGCTAAATATATATATGATCATTATTTACATTTTTCATTTTTTAATAAATATTCATGCTTTTCAATAAACATTTATTCTTACTATTTTTCAACATAATTTATTAGATTGTTAACTAATTATATTTAATTGTTAAAATTTTTATTTTTTTAGAAATATCAATATAAAATTTTCAAATAAATTTAACATTTTTATATATCTCAGTTATTTTAAATTTCTGTTTTAATATTAAATCATTAATTTTTAAGTATAAATTATTGAATTATTAATTTATACTTAAATACAAATTGCAAATTTCATAACTTATTTGATGTATTATTCAAGAAATGATTATTTTGTTGTATCATCACTCATAAAAAAAGAAGTGCACTAATGTTAAATTTTCCAATAAAAAACCTAAAGAAATGATTTGTTTTTTTTAAAAAAAAGAAATATACATACTTTGAATTATATAATTACTATATAAAAAACAAATAAAGAAAAAGCACAACATTAATGAAAATAACTCCATTTTTTCTTTTTTAATAAATAAAGAAATTGTAAACTTTTGATTTTTCTTTCTTATTTTTAATAAATTTTTTTTAATTCTATTATAAGATTTGAATTGTCGCAATGATAATTGTCTTACGATAAAATCATGAAATATAATACTTTCCTCATAAAAGGATTTATATGAAAAATAGCGTATATTGTACAATATTAATATAGAAAAAAGATTAATATAGGGAAATTGCAAAATTTTAAACTTTTAAAAGGAATGATAAAATAAATCAATAATCAAATATAAATAAAATAAATTTTTTAAATTTTTATCATATATTTTCCTTTCGAGTTTTCGACGTTCGTCTTCAATAATAATATAATATATAACTTAACGCCCAGGGCATCTTAATGGAGAAAAATAAGAATTGTAAAATACGATCCTTCCGATCTTATAAAACTTCATGTGTTTTATGATCTCGACGAGCAATTTTAAAAGAGAAAAACGACATTAAGAAAGATCGATTTCCATCTAGTGCTCCTGAAATACCTTATCGAAGAAAGGATAAAAAGAAAGAAGAGAAAGAATCATCTCCTTGGACACCATTTTGAATAATTAGAGTGGAGAGTTTCTAAACGGCGATCTTCTCGGCTTAACTGGATAAAGGGAATCGATAAACCTTAATTCATAGACGATATTCTTCGAGGAACGAGGATTATGAAAGTAATCATTATATAATATATCACATATATTATATATTGAATAATCTTTCGTTGCTCGTAATACAAAACATAATTGATGACAAATGTGATGGAATTTATTAATGTTTCGTTTTCTTCTGCTCATTTCTGCTCGTTTTTTGTAATCGTCAAAAATTCAACATTTCAATTTTCAATCATAATATAATCGAATTATAAGTATAATTCTATTTATTCTTAAAAAAATATATTTTTGATTAGATTAGAAAGAGATATTATGCGATTATGCGATTTATGCGATTAACATCATCAATAATATTTTTTGATGAAATATATTATAGGATATAGAGTACAAGATAAAATAAAATATATTAGATTTAGATCTATTGGTATAGGTATAGATCAATTTTACCCAGTACGAGGGTTAAGAAGGATGGTTATAAAAAATTCATGTACCCGAGAGGGTTGGGAATATGTCTAGAAACTATTAAGTTTTTCATCAGAATAACCGACTTGGTGTATCTATTCGTAACTGAAGAATGTTTAAAAAAATAAATATCAATTTATTGATAATTTTGAACACTCTTGTTTATGAAGAGTTGTAGAATAAAGGTATCGAATTAGGATCTAAGATCAAATTGAGGTTACTGTGCCGAATATAGAAGAAAGGGATACAAAACGTTGTACATATATATCTATGCGACATACAAGTCGAAGAAGAGGTGAGAGCAGACCAGGTGTTACATATCTACTAAAATGATATCAGCACCTTGAATTGTAAAAATTGCAAATCGATTACGATCTTCATTCGGTTCAATGCTCGAAACAATTGATTCTTGGCTTTTGATTATCATTGACGAAAGCTGTAAAACATAAAACAAGAACTTAGAAAATGAACAATAGAAAATGAAAATGATATACATTTTAAAATATATTGAAAAAATTGTATATTCATGGCATAAATAAATGATTACGTTTTTCAAATTCGAAAGAAATAGATACAAAATTTCGAAATTTTTTTTAAAACTAATGTCACAATTTCATAATTGAATTTAGAATATTCTATAATCAAGGATAGAATCGAATAAAAATTTCATCGAAGAAGTAGAATTTGAAAGAAGCCTAACGATAAATAATTGCAATTGAGCTTCGTATATCGTGTTTCAGTACCGAAAATATGTCTTTATGTGATGAAATAGATACGTGAAAAGATGAAGGTAATCATACATGACGATTGAAATATCGACTAGTGTTATACTGCGCTGTTTTTCAATGCGTGGTAAGTAACAAAATCGTGTTCGTAACACGAATAGCGGCTAAAATTACTTGGCAATTACGATATGCAGAGTGTTGCTAGCGCATAGGTCAGTGATTTTGCGTGGATAATATTTAAACAACGAATAAAAATAAATATATGCAATTAAATCGAGTTTTCAAAGAGATTTAATAGCCTTTTTTTTACACGAAGTTATTTCAAAAGATTAATAATAATAGTCGAATTTAACATTAAAAATTTCGAAAATATATCTTCAAGTTTTCTAAAGATTTTTCTAAAATTTTTAAAAGCCCTAAAGATTAAAAAGACATTTTTCATTACAGAATTATAAATTAAAGAAATAAAATTGTTATCAAATAGACAATTTATGAAAAAATAGTAATAAAAAGATTTGAAATATTTACAAACAAAATTCTGTTTATTGTGATAAATAGAAATGTGATTTTTTAGTAGTAATAATCAAATATTTATGTATTTTTATCGATAATTTATGAATAGCAGTGAATTTTTGATGTTTCTTTTTATTACCGATGATATTGCTTTGAAAGTATATATAATATCATTCTCGAATGTAACATTCTCGGGGAAAATATTAATATCGAAATATATTGTTGAATATAAAGTTTTAAATGGATACATTCGATCTCACAAATTATTCTGCAAATTGCTTGACGATCAATGTGAAATTGGTTTCCTTCTCTTGTCTCTCATTGCACGCTAGTATTTGTAAAAATATCCTGTCCTTTGTTTCGAAATATATTGCTCGTTTTGTCATTCACTAGAAAGCATTTCAGATTAAGATGTATATGTAGTCATGACCATATTTTTTTTATTGATTATTTTTCGGGTGTAATAGGAAAATGTTCCTAAAAATTGAAAATGTTATTCGTGAATTAATTGTAATTTGAAAAATAAGAATATTATTTAGATAAATAAATCTCGTTGAAAATTGTATTTAAATTTCAATTTTATCAGCTCTAAAAATCGTGTAGAATTTTTAGAATTTTAAAATATGTAATTAACTTAAATCACGCGACACTTGAACCTACATTTCTTGAAGAAATATATTAATTAACGCGTTTTTTAATTATTATAATATGCTTACGTGTTTTAATATTTTCGAAATATGACCAATAGATATTAAAAAAAATATGTTATTTATATATATATATATATATATATATATTATATAATATATATATTATACATTATTATATATTATTTAAATACTTAAAAACTTCTTCTTTGCAATTTATATTTATTATACTATAATTTATTATCGATTTAACATCGAGAATTAAAGTGTCTATGAAATCTTTATTATAATGTTAATAACAGAAATTATAATTACATATTTTAAACATGTAATATATTTTTTCTCTATAAATATTACAATATTTATAATTAATTATCTGCGTTTTTTCGCGAATAAAACTTCAATTTCTATATACTTAAATTAGTCGTCAAATTTTTCTTCACATCTGGCAAAAGTCGATTAAATCAATTTGAATGAAAATCTTTGAATGCTCGTGATTTGCGTCAATATATATCGAACAGTAGCTATTGTGAAAGCACTAGTTGCGCGAACGATATAAAAAGAATACATGCCAAAAAAGCTTATTTATAAAATTTTCTACTAGAAAGAGTGAATTGTTTCTTCAAACATCTACTCGAATTATTTTTTACGATCTATGTAACGTAAAGTTACTTTCAACTATGGATAAATTTAAATTTACCGCTCGAAAGTACCGCTTTGAAAATAATTTTATATTATTTTATTAATTTTAATTTGAAAATGTATTTCATTTCATTTCTTTTTTTTCTTTTTTTAATTTCATATTACAACATTTGATCTATTTATTGCATTCATTAAATAATATTTCCTATCCTTCAATTGATGCATGCATTATTTATAAAATATTGAATCGCAAAAATTATTTATTTATTCTTTTTATTTTATTAAAATTACTTATTCATTATTTTTATTTTCATGAAATAATTGATGCATTAAAAATTATTATTAATAATAGCAATTATAAAGTAATATATAAATAATATATAAATATAAAATTATATATTATTATATATTAAATTATATTTTATATTGTTCAAGTTATTCGAAAACTAAAATAGATAATAATTAATTATTAGATTTGTACAAATTAAATTATTACGATATCGGTAAATTAATATTCTAATCAGTTATTTAATTATTGTATTATAAATGCAGGTGTTTCTCTAATTATTTTTAATAGACATATAAGAATCTATATATTGCAACCTTAATAATTCATTTCACGAATGACTAGCTAATGCATTTTAACGATCGAAAGTTTCGAGTTAACTCTGAGAAAGTCGAATGAGTCACGTACACGCATTGTTCCATAAAAATATAATGACATATGTCGTGATATTCTCGTATTTCTTTCTAGAGCAATTAAACTATGAAGAAAAATCAGTAGTAACAAGACTGATAAGTCATACGATTACAAAGCTACTTCAGCTGTAATATGAGATAAAAATCCATTTTCTTACAATTTTAATTATTAACCTTATAATTGGATTATTTCTCAACAAATATTCTATTATTGATATTAAATCAATTTGAATGAAAAGATCTATCAAAATGGCGTATCTTATAATAATAACATAGATGAAAAAAAATCTTCCAGTGCAGTGGTGTAAAGACACATTGGCCCGACAGCGTCATATAACAGGCAAGAAACCAGGTCACGGAATAAAAAATATTCCACTTTCAAAAGTATTATAGACTGGTAGAACTAGAACAACTAGCATATTTCCATGTGGTTTATAACATCGAATAAAAAAAATATAATTAGTAAAAAAAAAAAGAATATCAAAGAAACAAATAAAAAAAAATCTTATTCATTCATTCGAATTTTATCTGAAATCTAATCCTTTAAAAAAATTATTGAATATCCAATTTTTAATATTTATCAAAATTATGAATTTTTATAAATACATAAAAATAGATTATGAATAATAAAATTTTTAAAATCTTGATTAAGCGACACGTAAATGGCATGCAAATATACATTTATAGCTAAAGTAATCTTAAGGTTACATGAAAATTAATTATTCGAGATATTAATAAAATTATTCGACGTTTTATTAAACGTTAAAATTTTATTTAAAGTACTAAATATATATATGGAGATATGCGTGAAATAACCTAGTATGTATTCAGAATGTTTGCAAAATCTTCGATTTATTCAACACGATAAAATACAGAGTGCAAGTGTTTGCGCAAAGAAGATCTATTTATCGCGACACGAGTCAGCAATTTTCACGTCTTTGTTAGAAAACCTTCGTAAAACGCGGTTGTCGACACCTCTTAAAATAATATTTCTCAATCTTCTTTTCAAGATTTCAAGATCTTTTTTCTTATCAAGATTTAACAATAGAAAAATTGAAGTTGTCTTTCTATCTTGCTTAAATTATACACATTTAAAAGAATGAATCAGAATTTTTCAAAAATTTCTAGTTTCAATGTTAAATGTTTTTTTTCTTTATTTTTGAATAGCAAGTGCAAGGAAAAAAAAAGAAGGAAACGAAAACAGAGAAAAAGAATGAGAAAGAGGAAAAAAAAAAAAGAAAAATTAAAAGGAGTAAAAATACAAGATAGTGAATAGCTTTTTGTTTCAAGAGAGATTGCCTTTCAAAAGAGGATGCTTCATGTTACATTGCCCTCTTCATCTTCTCTTTATTTCCCGCGCGGCCGTTAAATTTGCTAATTGGAAATCTCTTTTGTCGGAGATTCGTTTGTATTGTTTGGTTGATTTAAGTAAATACATGCAGCCAATTATTCCGCGGATTATTTAAACTGAATATAATTTGTTAGACTCAAAAGAAATGTATACATTTTTGCTATATTTATTTTGTTGGAAAGAATAAAAAAAAATGAAGCAAAATTAACACTGACTATTTTACAGATTTCTTTTTTCTTTCGAGAAATAATATTAGAAAATTATTGAAATTCTTAAAAAATTTATGCATATAAAACAGAATTTCGATGCAATTTTAATCATTTGAAAAATAATTTTGTAAAAAATAACTTTTCGAATCAGATTTACTATAAATGAGTATAATATGCTAGATAATACCATGCCTAACTATAAAAACAAATCAAGAAAATATGTTTTGAAACAATAATAAAGTAGAAAAAGATATTATAAATAAGATTGGAAAATTTCTCTAATTTTTTTTTTCTAACTTTTTGAATTGCATAAATTCTGAGGAAAAAATATAATATGCATTAGAATTAATTTAAGAAGTTATTCAATTTTCAACATGTATTATCGAAATAAATTGATATAATAAAAATACTTAATCTTTGTATTGATATCCGAATATCGAGGTATATTCAAATTTAAAATTTTATTAAAAAAAAAAAAAAATATCGAATTCATTTAATTAAATGATGTCAAAAATATTAGGATAATGATTAAAATTATCATTACTATGTTCATTTAATTGGTTCTTACAATAAATAAGAAGTAATTAGTGGAACTGCAATAACTAGAGTAATAGATAATGGAACTGCATGATAGAATAGCATAAACCAGAGTCAATTGTTCGAGATCCAATATCGTTGAATAATAGCTTGCCAACGATTTAGGTCGCAACTAAACCTCATAACCGCGAAACAGTTCGACGAATTAATTAAAGTCTCATTTTGAAACTTTTCAAAATGTTTAGAATGTGTATTCGAAAGATACATCGAGGCATATGTACAAGGAAGATATTTTTCGCCTACCAACACGAAAATATATTTTCTTCCAAGATTGCGCGTGATCTATCAAAGTCATCGCTTCTGGACTCGTTTTCTCTTCCTCTCTCTCTTCCTCTCTCTCTTCCTCTCTCTCTTCCTCTCTCTCTTCCTCTCTCTCTCTCTCTCTCTCTCTCTCTCTCTCTCTCTCTCTCTCTCTCTCTCTCTCTCTCTCTCTCTCTCGCCTTTCTTTTCTCCAAAAAGTGTGCCTGCACTTTATTCGATTGAAGTCGATTTCTGTCCTTCTCTTTCATGATTATGGATGAGATATCTCGATACCACGATACCATCGTTTATGCATTACTATTAGACAAGACATTTTGCCATCATGATTTTGTTCATACGATATTATACGTATACTAAATATTTCATATTATAACATTGATTCCTATAGTTTTTTTAAGATAAAATTTTTCAATTATTATAATATGGAGTATCATATCATATACTAAGGAGTATCATATCAATTAGTTAGTATCATATCAATTATACTAATAGATGATGAAATATTCATTGGCACAATGAGAATCAATTATATTAGGCTTCATCATTGACTTTATCAGCCTATGAGGAAGTCGATCATGTAAAGTTCTAGTTTGCATAAAAATTTTTTTCTTATATCTATCAAGTGTGATCATCTCACCTGTTCGGAAGAAGAAGTCTTGATAACTCAGATACGTAATAGCCAAGAGGAGAAAGATGAAAGACAGTATAAGATCACTCGATTTTCTCTGAAAGAAATATATAATATTGCTTATATGATGCTATAAATAAGATATTTCGCTATTGTCACTTATGCAATATCGTGATAAAGAAAACTGTTAAGAAAAGAATAGAGTAAGCGCAAGGATGATAAAGCTTTCTATTTTAAATCGGAGATTTATAAAAATGATGAATCTTATCTAACACTAAGTGTATATTCTATAATCTTCTATATTTACTAGTTATACAAAACACAATATAAACTTAAATATATTAAATGAATACTTTGTTTTACAAACTATAAAAAATCGGTCCATATTAGAAAAGAAACGATAAACATAGAATAAAGTTTCGTGAAAAATAGAAGGATTATACTGTTCAATTATACTGTTCAATTATTGAAAGAATTATTTATTAGAAGAATATTTCTTTTTTATCATCATTTTTATTCAATTGAAAGAAAAGAAAAGAAACATGTCCGCTGAAACATCATTGCGAACAACATATTTAAAATGACCCATACATGTTGAAAGATATTACGATATTATGTATTAACATCTAGATTTCATGATGTATCAAATGCAACTTACATCTACAAATTTGTAACATGAAGAAATAATTCTATGAAATCTGGAATGATATTATGATTATTAAAATGAACAATTTTTTACTTGATGCGTAAAACTTTGAATTACATAGCAATAAGAGTTGACTTTAAATTGTCGAATTGATTACGAACGAATTTCGATATTGAAAATTAATCAAAAATATTTTGCATTTTTATTTTGTAATACATTATGACTTTCCACATTTGCATATTCCGAAATCAAGAATTTTTTTATATTCCATTATTTGTTATCAATCGGACATATCTCCATCACATCCATTTTTGCATCGCACTCCTTTTTCTACTTTCACCGCAATCGTTCTTAATCGTTCACTTTAAATCTTATCAACTTCGTATCCTGTAGAATTTTTTTTTTAATATCAAAAAATACTATAATATTATGGATTTTTGTAATTAATAAAAATTTTTACCATAAAGATCTGATTCCTTTTGATATATTATTAAACATATTATTATTATTTTGATATATTAGTAAACATATATTAGTAAACATTTGATACAAGATTACTGTTTTCATAATAAAAAAGTCTCAAGATTCTTCGAATATTCTTATCGAAAAAAAAAAAAGAAAAATTGATACTTACGATTCATAATTTTTTATATTTTTCACGAATAGTAACAAAATTGTATTAATCGATTATATATATGCTTTTAGATTATTCGTAATTCACTATTGAAAAGTTTTTTTTCAATATGTATATTTTCACTTATAAGTATGAGAATATCTGATTTGATTGGTATAAAATGATATAATTTTAATATTCTTATTAAAATTAGAATGTTGTAATCATCTTTGTGAAGTATAAAATAGAAAATAACTTACATTATAAAATTTTTAGTTTTTCTTACAAAAATTATTTATGTAATTATAAAAAAATAATGAATAATTATATATTTGCTATCTCTAATCCAGTCTTCATTTAAATCTAGTCTTTATTTACAGTCATAAAAAAATTTGCTGGATATGAATTCTTCGTCTTATATCATTATTAATGAAACTAAAAATAAAAAAAAATGTAATAAAAATCATATAACAAAATAATTTTAATTTAGTTATACATACCTAATTGTTGATAATTTTATCATGCATATTGAATATAATATAGTTTCCTTAAAATTCAAAAGAGATTATAATTATTAAAGGTTTTTATAATTTTCAATTTTTATAAATATTCTAAGATTTATGAACAAGTATATATCAGATATTTGAATCGATATATTCGTTGACTATTTCAATTCTATGATTGCAATTGATCGATATTAGGATATTGATCCAAATGCATTGTCTTAAAAAATTCTCGTCTTTTGTTCATTTTTTATTTCCTTTTTACTTTTACTACAATCGGTCGTGTATTTTATTTTTAGAAGTTACATAGTATGTATTGGAAAGTGATGTGCCGCAAATATGAATTTCAACTTCACAATTTTGTTTCGAATTTATATAATATTATCATTTAAATATTTAAGAGCGTCTTTGAATATCTAATCGATAAATATATCGATTTAAGCAATCGAATTCTTCAACATAAAAGCTAATTTTATTGGAGTTCGAAAATATAAAATTTATTGTAAATATTATACGATTGAAGATAGAAAATATAATTTCAATTTAATAAAATTGAATTTCTTCTTTAAATTTTATGATTTCAATGATAATTTTTTTTTTTTTTACAAATTGATATGTTGTATATTTTATTTTCGATTTGAAGTTCTTTCTAAAATATGAATATTATATAATTATAATAAGAGTTGGAATACAATATTAGTAAGATTGATTTCGCATTCTATTAATTGCTCAAAACTTTATATATTTTGTTTTTCATTTTTAATTTAAAATGCGCATAAATTTTATTATATATATATTATATAATCAAATTAAAAATATAAAAAATAATGATAATAAATAGTCCTGTAAATACATATAATTAAAAAATTATTTATCGAATAAGTAAAAATATAAAACAGAAACAATCTTAAAAATATTTAAATACAAAAGACAATTTTTAATAGAAAAATTTAATAGAAAACTTTTAAATAGAAAAGACAATTTTTATTATTTATAATACTAGAAGATTTGCAATAAAATCAATGTATTTTAATTAAATATAAAAATACTTTTATGATATTTCATTATTTTCTTTCTTATTATAATACATGCATTTTATAAAATCAATTTATTTATATATAATTATTTATATATTCAAAATACTAACCTATAACTTTCTGTTTCACTATAACACATTTTCTGTATAATATGAAAATAATAATAATAATATAATAATAATAATAATAAAGAAAGATATGAAATTAAAATTTAATAATTTATAAAATATTAAAATTTTGCAACTATTTTGTGAATGACTACAATATATACGTGCTAGATGATGCATAATAGAAACGAGATTCAGAATCTCAAATACCTGGTCGAGGATGCAAATGCATTTGAAGCACGATTCTGTCGACGCGGACGTGACTATCGATTTGCGATCAATAAATCGCTTCGATGCTTGCTTACAATTGAAACTAAAAAACGTTCGATTCGATTAACCTTTTAGTTTGCTTTTAAATTATCCGTTATTTTTCTTTTTTTATAGAACCTAACAATTTTTTCCTTTTTTTTAGTATTATTTTTAGAAAAATAAAAACAATAATATAAGAAATCAAAATTTAAAACATAGATTTAAAATAGAATAAATAAATTAATATTAGAAATTTAATAAAACTTTTAAATTAAGAAAATTTTAACAAAATCTTTAATATTGATATTTAAATATCTTTTATATTATTTTTATTCTATTATAGTAGTATAATACTACGAAACTTACCTAAATAATAATCTTTGAACTTATAGGTCCCTCAGCATAGGAGGTAAACAAGTGGAAACAATCGAGCGTGCACGGGACGGAACAGCCTGCGCTTACAGTGCTTATCATAGCACGAAAGGTATACCGGCAAGTGCTCGTGGACATCGTGAAGAATTGCCAATAGCTATGCGTGTCTTGGGTTCCGGTTACCTTACTACTTGCCTGCAAATCAAATACTACCGTCAAGATGATCAAAGCCATTGTGAATGGGGTGCCAGATTACACTGTATCGAATTGGATTGTTCAAGCGTAGAAGGCAGATTGGTTACAGTAGATCGGGAAACTTATAGAAAACTTGGTATAGAATCCTAGCAATCGATGGGTGTTAATGTTATGAAAGCCATCACATAACGAAAAAGCTAATATTTGTTTTTTCGTGAAAATGGTACATGACTTTTATCAATTGTAATTGGAATCAAAATTGTTTGTTAACTAATGAAAGGATCAGAACATAAATAGCAATTTCATTTGGAATTTGAGTCGTATATCATATGATAAAAAATATAATATAATGGTATTTTAAATACATTCAATTTTTAGACTTGAAAATATAAAAAATACTTGAATATTTTTGAAAACTATCGTAAAATTGAAAATAATAATCTTTTTATCAATCGACTTTTCTAGTAAAGAAATAATATAATAAAATATTTACTATCAAAGAAAGGAAATAATGACTAAATATCTATTAATCAAATAATGTTAACAAAATCATTTTATTAACATATTTAAGATATAATTTCATTTTCCTATTTTTCTATAACAAAAAACATATTTGTATATACATATATTAGAACATACATGTATATATAATGCAATTATTATAAATTGATATAGAAAATAGAATTAATATCATAATATAATTATAAGAATATCTTGTTTAATCAAAATGCAAAATACTATTTCTAGAATTATGTGTAATAATTCATTCAATATTTTTTTAAGGAATACATTTTTTAATGATTTATAATCATTAAGAAATCAATAAAAAATATTTATTTAATATTTAAAAGATATAAATATATCGATCTACTAATAATTTAAAAATATTATCAAAACGAAATTTACTTATAATATATTTGCAATATACACAATTTCGACAATTAAACATTTCATGCACTGACTAAATATATATATATTTTTTTGGCTTAATAAATAAAAAGTTGTAAATTAAAATAAATATGGAGATTTCTACTATTCACACATTTTATATATAATACACATATTATAGTACAGATCATACTAAAAGAAAATACATAAAAAAAAATTATTATTTATATCGGAATAAATTGTAAATCATAAATTATTTAAACATAAATTCATTATATTATTTGAAATGTATAAAAAATGCATCGACTAAAAATTATTTGTTGTATTGTTATATGAATGTCAACATAAATGAAAATTAAACGTAATTTATGTTAACTTATAAATTGTTAAAAAATATGTTAATTTATGAATTATATCATAGATTAATATAAAATAGTTTTAAAGAAACTGCATTTATTTTTTTAAATTAAATTTTTCATTAATTAACTATATTTTATTGTAAAAAATTATTATATAATTTAATATGAAACTTAATAATATAAAAAAAGCACATGATTATTATTATGCTATTCAAGACATGTTAAACTATTAATATCATTGCATAAATAGTATATTAATATTATAAATTGTCATAATATTCACATAATATTTTTACACTTATTGACATATACACTTATTTTTACACTATATATTATTACACTAATTTTTTATTTTATTTAATAAAGTTAATATAAATTTCTTTTAAAAACGATTTCTTTTAAAAAGATTATTTAAATTAATGGAATTATTTTTTTATACCATGAAAGCATATTTTAACCAAATAATTTATATGTATGATTTCTTACAATTATTATTCTTTACTATTTATATGTATAGTTCTTTTATTTGTCATGTAATTGTTGAATGTTTAATATTATAAATTTTTATATTTATATGATTAAAATAATTTTATTATTATTTATTTAATTATAATATATAATTTATAATTATAAATATTTATATTTTTGCACAATATTAAATGCAAATATTCATTTTCTGACATATGTGAATATTATACATATATTATAAATTCAAATATAATAAAGAAATAAATAAATAAAATTTTTAAATAAAATAAAATTCATAATTTATAAAAATTTATTATTGATAAATAATAATATAACAAATAATATAAATTTATATATACATTTTCTTGTATAATTATATATGTATGAGCAAATGCATACACAAATGTATATCACACATCATAAATTCTTTATAAATCAATTTTTATTACAATGCTTTCTTAATTTATTAAAAATCTTAGTAATCAGCGAAATGACCAAGCAGTGCCTCTATGCTTTACAAACACAGATTGTTCCTATTCTTCATTGACATAATTATTTATCTATAATAATACTGGTATCTGTATTATTACAATCAATTGAAATAAATTATTTAATCCTTCAATAATATATGAAATATTTTAATCCTAAAATATATTGAACATATAAAAAATTTATTGGTACAATTCAATTTAATTATAATAGTTTAATAGTTTAATTATAAATAAATAAACTCTTAATAAAGTTTATAATTACACATAAATTTTAAAATATAGGTAATTGATAATTTAATAAAAGAGCAGCTAGAACTTTGTTAGATATCTTTTCTAGCCGAGTTCTCATTCGTACTGCTAATTTATTTGATTTTTTTAAATACATAGCAGAATGATGTAATGCAATTGTATATGGAATAGGACACCAATTTTGATTCACAATTCCCCTAACAAGTGCTGTTATGTAACTTTCTATTAAAGATGTATCTTCCTCAAAAGGATATAAATATTCTTTTAATGGAATAATTAATTGTTCTAATGGTAATCTAATATATCGAAGTAAACCTACGTGTTCCGACCATAACAGTTTTCTATAATGAACATCATGTCTTTGTGAAATTGGTATCAATAATGCCATTGAAAAACCATAATCACCATAGGAAGTTGAACAAAAATGTTCACACATAGCAGTAAACAAATCTGTAAAAGAATTAAGTCCTGGCAGATCTATTGTAAAATTAAATTTTTTGTAGTTATCTTTTACTAAAATTGTAATGACTTTAGTAAGTAAAATAGAAACATCATTATTCAAATATAATGTATCGCACAAGTATATCAATATTAATCTACTAAATCTCAAAGTTTGCGATAATTTTTCAATTAAATCCGGTAATATTAATTCTAAACTCAATACGGTTAAGACAATAGTTTTGTCATTATCATTACATATATTATTATTTCTATATTTTGTATAGATATGTACAATAGGTAAATAAAACCAATCTTTAGGCATTGCTGCTTGATCCCATTTATCATTTAATGTTATATATTGTTCGTATAAACTAGAAACATCATGATTTAAATTTAATTTGATATCTTCTATATTTGAATTTAAATTTAATTTTTTTAATTCATTCGTTATTATTTTTATATTTAATTTTTCTTTTGCTAATGAAATCCTAAGCATATTTTGTACATCAGATGAATAATCAGCAGGTAAAGATGATACAAGTTTAATAGCAATTTTCCAAATAGTATGCATCATCTTATCATCCAATTTATCTTCAACAAAGAGAGTTGCATTTACTATAGCAACCAAAAAAGAAAATTCTGATCTTGTATACCATGATCTTTCTAAACACCAGTCTGTTGTTTCTAATTTTTTTAAATACTTATAAAGTTGTGGAAGATTGAGTATTGCCTGGATTTCTTCTATGAAAGAATGATCAATAAATATATTTAAAACTGTGGCAAGAAAAGGCATACAAGATTGTTGAGATACAATAGGTTGTAATTGCCCATCATATGTTAACACATTTAAATGAGGTAAAGCAGAAGGATTGCGTTCAATAGCTAAAGAACAATTACTTAACAAATTTGAAGTAGAACTAAAAAGTAAAAATATAAAAATTAGAACATTGAAAATTATTGTAGTAAAAAATTTTAATATAACAATTTTAAGTTCTTAATTTTTACTTACCCGAGATTGGAAAATACTTTTGATCGAGATATGTTTAATTTTTTAATTACAGTACTATCTTTTATTGCCAATAATGTTTCTGCGATCAATTTTGTATTACCCCACTATAATATAATATAATTATTATATAATATAATAGTATTTTATAATGCATATATACTCATATTTTATATCATATTTTAATTAAACATACCGTGATATTATCTAAAGATAGAAGTTGTATACTCCATTTAAATAATAAAACTGATATATTTGCTTTTAGAGATTCTAAACAACTTGCAACAGCAATTAAAGCTGCTGCATATTCACAAAATAATTCAGAAATGTTTTGAATATCGTGATTACTTAACAAAAGTTGTAATTGGGATATAAGAATTAATTGTGCCCCACTTAAACTATCTGTTGCCTCTTCATACAACAATAAAGTCTTCCACAATCGTAAACTTTCAATGCTGAGATTAAAACTTATTTTTCTATTAAAAAATTTGTTTTATATAATATTTATATATAAAAAAATTGATTATTAATATATTAATTATAAAATTGATTATTGATATTAATTAAATTAAAGTAAATAATATATAATATTACCTTGCATCACAAGTGATGTACGAAATAATACGTTGTACAATTTTAAGATTATTTAATTTTTGTGCAACAGATTTTTCTCCATAACAAAGTAAAACACGACAAAATCTAACTGCAGCAACTACTGGTACTCCATAAACATTATTTATAGTATCTGTTATTGCTATAAATATGAAAATATATAAATTTTGATTACATTATTTCTAAATATTGTATTATCTCTAAATATGATAATATTTATACGAATATTTATATAAAACATATAAAACATATAAAAACCTAATGCATTTGTAGATAACGGTATAAAATGTTCAATTATAATCTCCAATAAATGTGAAGTATTTGCAATTTTTATAGTAGTAATAGGCGAATGTCGTACAAGTCTAATTAAAATTTCCAATGCACAAGTTATAGCAACTGGTGATGGCCGCACTTCATTCAAAATATAGCTACAAATAATTTCAATTAGTTTTTTTAATAAATTTTTCATAGTATTTATTCAGAAATAAAATAATTGAAAATACCGAATTCTTAAAAGTATATCAGTTCTTAATAAACCAGCAATTGCATCCAATTGCACTAGTTCATGATCTTTTAAATTATTTATATCATCAACATCAGTTTTTGATGTTGTTAAAATAGGTTCTTTATAATTTTTAAAACCATATAATCTATCTAAACAAATTTCATCCTCTTCACTATATAAAAAAGCTCTAAGTGCTTGTAAAGTTGCTGTAATCACAGCTACTGATGTATCATCCAAAGAAAATCTTAATAATAGTAAAAGATTTCTTTGACTTAATGCAATCAAGGGTGGAGGTTGTAATACTTTATCATACCAACCCTTACGACTTTTTTCTATAATATTTGCTAAAGTTATAAGAGCTGTACAACGTTGTTGTTGTGTTGACGATCGAGTAAGTTGCAATAATTCTTGTAAAGAATAACCAGGACGTTCAGGTTCTTCTCCATGATGATGTAAACCTTTTTGCATAGATATATTGTCATCTTTATAAGCTAATAATACACCTATTAAAAATATTACAAAAATATTTTAAAAATATTGAAATGCATTTTTTATTTTTTTTTTTTAAATAGATTGATATTTAAAAACTTACCATTAAAGTCAAAACGAGCATTGTATGGTTCATCTGAAGCAGATTCATTTGTTTTTTCTGCAGGTATATCTTCCATCCATTTTAATTTTTCATATTCAAGAGAATCCATATGTATCCAACCTTTTTCTTTAGCTTGTTCCATTAATTTTTTAGAAGATTTTGGTATATTTTGTTTAAGATCATCTATTTGCATAGTATTATCATTATTTTTTATTGAATCATCATGTTTATTAGAAATTTTTTCTATAATTGTTTTTTTTAAAAATGTAGATTTCACATTTTGATCTTGAACTTCATTATTTGATATTTCATTATTTTCTCGAATTTTATTTATTTTTTGTTTTTTAATTCTTTTATCTCTTAAAAATTGTATTAATTCTGGTTTCAGAGTTATTTCAAGTTTACTTTTTTCTTTTAATATATCTTCTTGACTCATCTGGTTTAATCGTTCTAAATTTTCTTTATGTATTTCATTTGCCCATGATCCTTCAATAATAACACTTTTATCACTAATGCATAAAAAATCAGAACTTTGGAATTCTTTTATATTATTTGAAGCATTACTTTTAGGAGAAATTTGTTGCCAAAATAAACTTTGACTTTTATCATTCTTCTAAAAAGATAAATAAATAAATTGGAATCAATATATTGAAATATTTTAATATTATTTATTTTTAAAAAATATATTTATATATACCATATCTGTAGAAACAAAAACTTCAGGAAAACCTGTATTATAACAAAAGAATTTTTTTTTATCAAATTTATATGTATCATATTTTTTTTCCACAATATTTCCTATTACTATTTTTGAAGATGTTATATTTTGGACAGAATCCTGTAATTTGTTTTTTTCAGTTTCTTTAATTAAAGGATTTATAATATTACCACTTCCTTGCGAAGTACATATTCTATCTTCTGTTTTTAATTTTTTTAATTCAGAAAATTTTGATTTGACTTTATTAAAACTCTTGTGCTTGTAAGGAATTGCAGTAAAAGTAGTATTTAAAGATTTTGTGGATTCCTTTAAATTAATTACTTTAGCTGATGGTTGTTGTTTATTTCTTAAAAATTCTTCTTGCATACGAAATAATTCTTCTTCACTATCAGTTGGTTTAGGTCGCTTTAGAACTGAATTTCCATCCATTATAATTTAAAACTTATTTTTAAATTCCAAAATTTTAATTCTTATTATTAAATATTTTTATTTTTATTTCTTATCTTTATGATTATATTTAAACAATTGATAGTTTTATTAATTTCGATATTTATTATTTTGTATAACTTTATATGTCAATTTACTTTATTTTTTTCAAATATTATGATAATATTTAAAATTAATATATTTTAAGTAAAAATTCTTACTTGTTATTTGGATATGATCATGAATATATATCAACATACAATAAAATTGCATTGTTATTGCATCGTTGCTATGTCTGGTCTCGTGTCAAAAACAATCATAGACAAAAAAACAAATAATGGAAGAAAAATAGATTGTGCACACATAGATTAACTTTGCTTTTGAAATGTTTTTAACACTCAAGAGATGGCATTGATGGTTTTATCTATCCTTTTTCCCAATATTTTTATCTTTTCTTTTGTTTTATTTATTTATGATATTTTAATGTCGTTGATTCCCTAATTTTTAACTAAACTTAGTTCTTTTCCTACCATTTATTTTTTTTTTATCAATATTTGCTTTATATTTTAATATTTGATTAAATTTTAATTTATTGTTTTCTTTTCAAATCATCGATATCTTATCTATTATCTACTGCAAGAATTTTTTACATTTATCACAATATTTATAATTACATTTATTAATAATGTGTATAAATAAATTTAATTTATATGTATATAATAAATTAATAAATTAATATATTATATTATTATATTAATTAATTTATTATTAATAATATTTTAATATTAATAATAATATTATAAATCAGTTTTTATAAAAAAATCATAATTTGATATTATTTTTATCATATAAAAAACACAAGTATAAATTTTAATTCATAAATAATTATGTCTATCTACTTTTATAATAAAGTATCTAAAATTTATAATAATTGAGAAATCTATGAATGATATTCATATAATGCATAGTAATATTTATGAAAGGATATATTAAAGAAATTATATTTAAAATTTATTTAAAATTATAATTGCAAAATAACAATATAATTTGTAAAATAATAAAATAATAAAAAATTGTAAAAATTATGTATTTGAATAACCTTGAACAGTCTGCTACATGCACAATAAAGATAGTAAATGCATGTATGCGTGTGTGCATGTGTACGTAATATTTTAAGTTTACCATATGTACACGTTACATAGTTATCATTTGTCGTTATTGATAGTAAACATTCCATTTAATTTAAAGTTATATTTTTTGTAGTGTTGCTTAAAAATCAATAAGAATGTAATAATAGTGAATTATAATATATACAAATTATAATTTTTTTCAAACATTTATATAATATTATTACATCTGGTACGTTTTCTTTGTTAAAGGTTATGAGTCATAGCCAGTTTCTTTATAGAATTTATCGTTAACTTGTGCTTCCTATAAAATAATTATTCTGTCATTGAAAGAAATTTTGAATATGATAAAAATATTAATGAAAAGAGAAAATATAAGAAAGAATATAACATTAAAAATATTGAAAAGAAAAATAAAATATAAGTATTGATGTATTATATAGTGAATTATATTTATAATTATTATAATATAAAAAAAAAATCATTTAAAATTTAAAGAATGTTATGGAGATTATATTATTACATTATATTTATTGAAATAAATATATATCATTTTTATTAAATAAAATTTTATGTAAGTGAAGAAAACGTGCACAGTATTATCTTTCATTGTAGCAAGTATTAATATACAGCTAAATGTGCACAGTATTGTCTTTTTATAATAGTATTAACATATAGCTTACAGATATTTTCTGTAAGATTTTAAACAATATAAATAAAAATTAATTTGGTGATTTTTTATAAGATAAAAATTAAAATTAAAAATTACAAAGTACAAAATAATCATATAATAAATCTCAAGATATTTTTAATATCTATAATAAGTTAATTAATAATTGGAGAAAGTATATTTTAAAAAATATGACTGGTCCATTAAGAGATCAACCATGGGGTTTACAAATCATAGAATATATGATTTCCAAATGTTGTCCTCATCATCGAATCAATCGAATGACATGGCATCAAGGTGGTATTTTGTTACTCACATATTTAGCATACACATGTTACCATATGACACGAAAACCTATGTCTATTGTAAAAAATGTGTTGAGTTTTAATTGCAGTACTTTATCACCTCCTCCAAACTTTTTAATTAATAGTAGTAATCGAGATACATGGTGTGATTGGGCTCCATTTGGTAAGAATAATATTATTTTAATAATTTTAATAATTCAAAATTTAAATAAGATTTATTATATATTATTTATTTTAATTAGACACTGCTGATGCTCCAGCATTGCTTGGCATATTAGATTCAGCATTTCTGTTTGCATATGCTGCAGCCATGTTCCTCAGGTGACATATTGAAGTGAGCTTATTTATGAAATCAGAGATTATAAAAATTATATTGATAATAATTTTGCATTTATATGTACAGTGGTTTTATAGCAGAAAGAGTAAATCTACGATATTTTCTTACATTTGGCATGCTTGCATCTGGTATTTCTTGTTATCTCTTTGGTATTGCTAGGCCATATAATATTCATAATTTATGGTATTTTGTTCTTATTCAAGTAAGTATATGTATATAAAAAAAATTTTTTATTCATTATTTTTTTTGAATGAAATTAACATATATTATTACAATTAGGCAATAGGTGGTGTTTTTCAAACATCAGGTTGGCCAGGTGTAGTTACAGTTGTAGGAAATTGGTTTGGAAAAGGAAAAAGAGGATTAATTTTTGGAATATGGAATTCTCATACATCATTAGGAAATATTTTAGGCAGTTTAATAGCTGCTGAATTTGTGGAATCTGATTGGGGTTTAAGTTTTATGGTACCTGGAATAATAATGGGTCTTGCAGGATTTATAATATTTTTATTTCTTGCACCAAATCCTATAGATATAGGATGTATACCACCTGTCCCAACTAAATATAGAAAATTTGATACTATTCATAGTTCAGATGAGGATAGTGGTGCAGAGGATTATGATCAATCATATAATGTAAGTTAGAAATATATTTTTAGTGATGTTTTTATTTAATTTTCAGCATGTTGTGCACTATTAGTTGTTTTTATTATTATTGGAATGTAGACATAACATCTTTCTTAAATATTTCATATATATTAATATAATATATTATAATATCATTATATTAATATGATATGCAAAGAAAAATTTAGCAATGTATATTTCTTTACTTATATTAATTTTTTTTTATCTTAATAATTTTGGATGTTTAATACTAATTTCTTTCTATTTTTAAATGATAATTCTTTAATTTTATAATATTAAATAATATTCTAATTAGTTGCAAAAATATTTTTATTAAATTTTTATATTTATTTTTCTTTTTTGCGCATATTGTATGCTCATTAAAGCTATTTACTTTATTATACTTAGCGTCTCACTTATCGCTGTGCCTACCGCGAACAGGTTGATATTGATGTAAGTGCATGCTTTGTTCTTTTTATGTAATTAATTACTTTATATATTATTATATTAACATAAAATTATATTGTGTTTCAATGTTTACTAACATTTTAATATTCAAATTTTTTTTGAATTTGCATGTGTATATGTATATCTATATTTTTTCAATACTTCTATAAATTTATGAAAAGTTTATTTTCTAAGAATATAGAAACTGCACGATCTGAAACTAGTCCAATATTACAAAGGCATAGACATGTACAAGAAATTCATAGAGGAAATGCAATTGGATTTGCAAAAGCAATGATGATACCTGGAGTAATAGAATATTCTCTTTCCTTATTTTTCGCAAAACTTGTTAGTTATACATTCCTGTATTGGTTACCATTATATATTGCAGCCTCAAGTAAGTATTCTTTAAATTTTAATTATAAATTGTATATTTTATGTTGAAATTTTCCATAATTATTTTTTTTTATTTTTAGCTACATATGGCACAACATTAAGTGCAGATTTATCTACTTTTTTTGATGTTGGTGGTATTGTGGGCGCAATAGCAGCTGGTATTTTATCTGATTATAGTGGTACAAGTGCTCTAACATGTGCAGTCATGCTTGGATTTGCAGTTCCTATTGTATGTTTAATTTATATTGAGAATTTATATATAACAATTTAAATATTTATAATTTTTAGTAACTTAAGTTTTAAATATCATTAAATTAATAATTATTTACTTCTATAAAATTTTTTTATAACTTGTATAGTTATTCATATATGACTACATTGGAAGCACTGGATGGACATTCAACATTATATTATTACTAATAGCAGGTCTATTAGTAAATGGACCATATGCCTTAATAACAACTGCAGTATCTGCTGAATTAGGAACTCATCCTAGTTTAGGAAACAATTCTAAAGCTTTAGCTACAGTTACTGCAATTATTGATGGCACAGGAAGTATTGGAGCTGCTGTAGGTCCATTACTAGCAGGAGTAGTAGCACGTTGGACTGGTTGGCATAATGTGTTTTATATGCTTATGATTGCAGACATGTTGGCATTATTGGTAAGTTTATTTAAGAAATACTTAAGAAATAATTAATATTTTTAATTTTAATGTTTTGCTTAATTTTTAGCTTTTGTCAAGATTAGTTTATCGAGATGTACAAATATATAGACGACGACGAAGAACTATTTAATTTTATTCTTATTAAAAAACAATGAGTATATATGTACAAATAAATAAGTTCTTAAATATTTATTTGTAACTTAAATCATTTTATAAATGATGTAAATTGTATAAAATGTTACATTTTATGTTCAATTATATTTAATTAAAATTTGAATGTTTTATCAAATTTTAATCTTATTTAAAATCAGTACATTTAAATAAATAATATATTTTTTACATCTGAAAGACAATTATTTAATTAAATACCAAGACAAAAGAACAGTCTTATTTCATTTTAATTTGTACAATAAAAATTTATATTATAATAATCACTTATTAATATACAAAGATAGATATATTTTAACATCAAGGAATGCCAGTTGGAATTATGTAACTAATAGAATCTGCAAATTCACCCCATGCTGCTCTTTGTGTTTGAAATGTAATAATCCATGCTAAAAGAGCAGCTGACCATATAGCTGCTCCAATTGCAGAAAATATTACATCTGAAAGTTAATAAAAATATTAATATGTCAATATATATAATAAATATATATATATATATATATATATATATATGTATATATGTATATATTTACTTAAATAAAAATTTTTAATATAATAAAAAAACTAAACTAAATTAAAATATAAGATTTGATAAAAATAAAATCAATAACATTAATTAACTAATATAATATTATGTCTTATAATATAATAGAAAATTTTCATTACATAAAAAGAATTACAAAATTCAGATATAATAACTTGTATTAAGTTATTTGTAACTTACATCTTTTAATTTGTTTTTGTTCCTCATAATGTGGTTCAACGAAAGCTTCTTTTGCAAACCAAATAGCATTCACAGCCCAAAGAAATGGTAGAAAAACAAATCCAGCTTCAAAAATAAAGAAACATTTATATATATTTATAAATGAAGAATAAAGCAATTAAATATGCATAATTTACCTCTAAAATACCATTTGCAAAGATATAATTTTTTATCATTTGGAATTTTTGATAAATCCATTGTATTAATAATCTCAAAATTATAACCTATAACTTTGTTACATCAGATATATAAATATACACTTGATATTACTTTAAATATCTTAAGAATATATATTTACAGAGTTTTAAAAAACTATTAAAGATACTAACAAAAACAAGAAGATATGTGAAAGAATAATGCAAAAACCATACTTATTACATGTCTAACCAAAATTTAAGATTTTCTTTTAAATAAAAGTATTATTTTATTTTCTCAATAGATGGAGCAATCATATAATAAAAAAAAAGAAAAAAAGCATATTTTAGTTGTTCTCATAAGAAATTTATCAAATATAAGAAATCATTTCAAAAATATATATTATAGTATGAAACATTATAATGAATATTGTGTGCACTTAATTGTACATGAACTTTATATTTTATAAGAAAAATTAAAATAATAATTTTAAATAAAGATCTGACTTAAACAAATGGATGAAATTTTGAATGAGCACCATATCACTAATCATGATGGTGGGAGCACATCACGTGATCAGTTAACTTGCTGCTCCGCTTGTCGCGCGAGTAACCGTGGCCAGCCATTTTGATTAGTAACATGGCGTCAGCGGAGATTAATATGGCGTCCTCGGACATAATAACCGAAGTGGAGATTCAACCAGATATCCAAGAGGTTGAAATAGAAACAATACCAGTAGAAATACCCTGTGAGACTGTGGAAACTACAATCGAAGGAGAAGATGGGCAACCGATGATAGCTCTTCAAACTCTTCCAGAGCCAGGACGCGAAGAAATCATACTACAGACGCAAGAGGAAATCGTCGGTAGTGATCCACTAAGCGTATATGATCAAATCCCAGTTCCAGAGAACGATATTTATGTCGAGTCAAGCCCTGGTCCATCGAGGAAGGGTCCTAAGAAGGCCAGAAAAGGTGGTTCGTCGAAATTTAAATCGTCTGATCATACGATTTTTGGGGAAATGGGCTCAGAAACGAAGGCTAGAAAGTGGGAGCAGAAGCAAGTGCAAATCAAGACGCTCGAAGGTGAATTTTCGGTGACGATGTGGGCATCGGGTACTGACGACGGTAAGTTTTATATTTATTTCTAACCTTTTGATAGTTTAAATAAAACACAATGAGGTAATTAGAAAACTTTTTGTAACGAGTTCTTCATGCACACTGTTCATACGTACTTCCGGTGATGTCGAATCAATACTGTAGTTTCCAAATGCGTTTCTCAAAGAAATTAATAGAGTCCTCTAATTTTTTATTATTGATGAATTCGTTGACAGTTTGCGTTGTTTGTTTTGATCGAGGGAACGCCATTATGCTACCAGGGGGCAGCCATATTTTGAAAATGGCTTCTTTTACGTGGATCTGTCTTGTTGAATGATAATGGCGGAGATATACTTACAACAGAATAGACAAAGATCTATGCTTGTATTATCTTTATTTTTTTTAAATACGCATTATTTGATATTTAATTTTCTTTATTATATTTGTTTTTGTATATTTAGAAAAAAAAATAATTTGTTTTTTGTATTAAAATTATTTAAAAAAAGATAGATTCTTTTAAATATGAAACACTTTAACTTCTTACATCATTCGATGTAATACCTGTTTCTCTTTAAATATTTGCAATTATTAAATTAATTTAGAAGATTAAAATTTTAATTTTCATTTTAAAAAATTCTATCAACAAATAAATCATAAAAAAATAAAAAGATATTAAAAAAATAAAATAAAATAAGTTGACAAATAGTATATAATCGTACATTTGTATTATTTAAATCAATAATCAAATTAATTCATTAAATATATTTTAAAATGAATGTGATATAAAAAGAAATAAAATTATGAGATTTTTTCTTAAATACAAGTTTATATATTATTTTTATATCTATATATAAGAAAAAAAATAATGTATATCTATTGAATTTATATTTTATATATTGAAACAAAATATTAATGGAATAAATATTTTTCATATTAATTTTTTTTGTTATCAAATTCGTATATATTCTTTTATATTAAATATAATGTATTTTATTTTTTTATTCATAATTAATTATTCTATATAAATTCTTTACAAATTATTTGAATATATAATAATTTTTTAAAGAATATATAAGAATATATATAAATATGAATTTTTAAAAAAATACTTTTTTTATATAAAAATACAATTAAAAAAAGTTTTTGCTATTCAATTTATGTATATAAATATTTATTTTTTTTAGTTAAATAGTTATAAAAAGTTTATTCATTGTACAAATTTATTCTGTTATTATATGTAGATAAAAATACGTGATTTTAATAATAAAAAATAAATACAGTAGCTTTTGTTTGGGACTGCTTGTTTGTTGTTGTTAAAGGGAGTGTCCTATTAGCTCCTCACCTGGTGGATGTTCCAGATGAAGGCTCAAATCCAGAGCCTGATCCAGACTACACAGAATACATGACTGGTAAATCCAATGCCAAATTCAATCATTCTGGAAGCTCCATTTCTGATGGAATGCCAGGTCTTGACCTTTCGGATCCCAAACAACTGGCAGAATTTGCTAGGCCGGGCCATAAATTGAAAGTACGCAAACCACCTGTTCTAGATGGTGTTGAACGTACTATAGCCTGTCCACATAAAGGATGCACAAAAATGTTCAGAGATAATAGTGCAATGCGTAAACATTTACATACTCATGGGCCAAGAGTGCATGTATGTGCAGAATGTGGGAAAGCTTTTGTTGAAAGTTCTAAGTTGAAAAGGCATCAATTAGTTCATACAGGAGAAAAACCTTTCCAGTGTACATTTGAAGGATGTGGTAAAAGGTTTAGTCTGGATTTTAATCTTCGTACACATGTTAGAATTCATACAGGAGACAGACCTTATGTTTGCCCATTTGATGGATGCAGCAAAAAATTTGCACAATCAACAAATTTAAAATCACATATATTAACACATGCAAAGGCTAAGTAAGTATTTAATTCCTGTTCTTTTTTTTAGATGTACTTTTTAAATGAAAACTAATTAACAAATAATTATTATTTAGTAATATGAATTATTTGATTTTTATAGGTCACGTAATGCTATTGGAAGACAAGTACAACAAATTCAACTTCAACAACCTCAATTTGTACAAGTTGAAGTTGCAGATGTGGATAATCAACAGTTCATTGTTTATGCTGATTAGCCCCCCTAAACAATGATCTCATATCCTATAAACTTATTATGAAATATCGTAATCATTAATTAGTAACCTAAACAGTGTAAATATTTTCATGATATAAGTGATGCGGGCAGGACATTACTAAGCTGTTAGTTATCTTAAGAGAAGAAATTAATTAATCAATTTATACCTCTGTGCTTAGACGCAAAGTAAATGGATATCACAAGCACTATACTACCTACCTATAAAAAATAAAATAAAATTACACTAAAGAAGGTAGTATATCTTCTGAGACATATAAAGTAGAATATGGCGCACTGCTCAATCTCATGTTTGAGACACACTAAATGATACTTAGTGCGCACTCGTAATACAACTGTATATATTTATACGTAAAGTAAAATATTGTATACAGTATATTTTGGAGAAATTCTGATGAGAATAAACTACAAAATACGTCTTTTCCGTCGGATTCAATTGTACTACTTTAATATACTTTTTACATCATATAATGGTAACTGTTAATAGTCATTGGAAAAAGGAAATATAAATGCGTCTACTGTGTATTATACCTTGATGTCCACAAAATATGATACATTTATTCCTGTAAAATTATTGAGATGTTTTTAAGTATTGTCTATTTCAATAGACATTGAAATGTTGTAAAATCAAATGGATGCGTGTTTAATATTGCGGCATTTAGAAAAAGCACCAGTCATTTTGAAAGACGTACGTTGACATAATATATTTTATCCGTGATATTCACGAATACATTGTGATGTATACATGTACATCGTTGCAATGACGTTAACAAAGTTGTTAAGAAGTTCGTGTCATTTCGAAGTAGGAAGCAATAGTTTATAGATAGATTTATAATATTTACTGTATTAAATGGCGATTGCGTGCATCCCATTACATCGTTATTCATTAATATTCGCATATCACAATTTTATACATGCAGCTACAACGTTAAAATAATTCAATCTATATATTATTTCTAGAATTATTTATAAAAAAAATTTGGATAATTTATTTAAGTCGTATAAAGTATATTCTTTCATCAAATTTTGTTTGCAGCTATTCACCTTATTTTTCATAGCTATATCCATTAAAAAAAAGCTTTATTAAAAAAAAGAAAATTTCTCTATAAGTATTTCTTAAAAATTAATTTTCTAAAATATTTTAACAAATATTATATATTAATCATCTATAATAATCTTGGTTTTTATTTCGTGTATATTTCAATGTATATATATTTATACTTTTCTCATAAAATATAAAAAAATTATTATAAATTTTAATAATAGAGTATATGTATATGTAATTTGGCCTATATTTTCATATGAATGTATATGACAAGAAATTTAAGAAATATTTGTAGAATTTTTTATATGTTGGACAAAAATAGAAATTTTTTTTTAAATTTAATCCATTATACTTTATCAATAAGTATTTTTTATTCATTTTTATATTATGAACATTCAACATAATTTTTTGCATACTGTAATAATTATTGCTTCCTGCTGGAAGTAATACTAAATATAGTTTGAGGTACATAAAAGCAAGCTTTTTGTATTTGAGTATTACCAAACTAGTATTACAAATTAACTTTTTTAAGTTAAAATTTATACCAGTGTATTTAAAAATAAGGATATATAGTT
This sequence comes from Apis laboriosa, assembly GCF_014066325.1. Taxonomy (NCBI): domain Eukaryota; kingdom Metazoa; phylum Arthropoda; class Insecta; order Hymenoptera; family Apidae; genus Apis; species Apis laboriosa. Next base: position 3,712,837 of record NW_025221370.1, read on the forward strand.
TTCTAATTTTTATTTTTATTATTACACATGCAAAATTTTTTATACTGCGATAATTTTATAAAGTTACAATGTTTACATATATATAAAAAGAGAAAAAGAGAAAAGATTCAATTTCTTAGAAATTTTATATACATACATACATATATATATATATATGTATGTATATATATATATTTTAAATTCAGATATATCTATTTTACAAATTCAAATTATTAAAAAGAATATTTTAAATATTATATTTAATATTTTAAAAACAGTTCTCAATATAGTACATCTCAATCATTTTGAGTATTTTTATCTCATCTAATTTTTTAATCATATTTTAAAAGTACTTATGTAAATGTCAAATTTCGTTTTAATAGAAGTGTATTTTTCATTTTTTTTTAAATTATTTAAAGAAATTCAATATATTTAAAAATGAAATATAATTGATAAAAATGTTCAAAAATGAAAATTTAAAAATATCTTGGCAGATTATTTTTGACCAAACAGTTACAGAAGTAATAAGTAAATTTAAATCATTTTATTATGAAGAATTATTACAATTGGAAATTAATATAATTAATACCTTCCAGATCGTCCATCTCTACCTTTATCATCTCTACCTTTTCGGCGATCTTTGGATCTGGATCTCCTGTCACGAGATCGTGATCTTCGTTTACGATCACGACCACGGGATCGCGAACGTGATCTTGATCGACCCTTACCACCTTTTTTTCGACTATATAAGTAACGTCGTAATTCCCGTGAAATAGGTTTCAAATGCATGAAATTACAAAATCCTGAACGTGTACATTCTCTGCAAAAATATTTTAAAGATGTTAATTTATATTTTATAAAAGTTATTTTTTATTATAAATTATTTTGAATGTTATTTTATTATGTAGTACACATATTATAGTAGGTAATATACCCCATTTCATATTGACGGCAACATGCTTCTCTAAAATCAGTAACTGGAGAAAGTTCAGCATAAACTGGTCTTCCACCAAACCATCTATTGTTCAAGTCATTAACAGCTCTTTCTGCATCTTCTTCTCTTCGAAATTTAATATAAACATTTCCAACTAAATGATCCCCAAGATTATCACACACATTCATTTCTTCTATTTCACCATATTTATCTTCACATTCAACAAAGACATCCTCAAAAAAGTTGTCATAATGTTCTTGCATTTCTTCATCAGATACATTTGCAACCACTATAGAAATATATTTAGTAATTATATGATTTTATAGAAATCAAATAATAAAATATTATCAAATATTAATAAAAATATAATTTATTATAATATATTTACAATGAGATCCATCTGCACTTTTTGCTGAATTCTGAGGGTTCACATAAAGATTCTGCAATAAGCATGTCTAAAAGAGTTTAATTCTTAATTAATATTGATATGAAAAATATACTGCATGAGAAAATTTAAAATGATATAGATATAAATACATTTATATAATTTAATTTTATTTATATAACTTTTACTTATAATTAATTATAACCTCTCATATAATTTATTTATTATAAAAAAATTAAAATTGACAATTGACAAATCTTTATGTATAAAAGTTTATAAAATAATAGAATATCATTTAATAAAAAATGTAAAAATTTAATAAATTTTGAAGGTTAAGAAAAACATTTTTACCTGACTGAAAGTTGGCTTGTTATGAATTCGTGAACACCGATCTCCATGTCGACAAGCACCGATTTTAAAATAAAACGAACAATTTACTCTAAAAATAAAAAAAAAATATTATTGATGTTAATTTGGAGAATGTTTTTAAATAAAATATTAATTTGGAAATTCAACTTACTTATCTTTCTCTGTACCAAAAATTGATGCCAAATACTCTGCCATCTCTTTGTCGTTTTTTAATAGCTCAAAATTATATAGATGCAATGTTTTTAGAACATGCACAATCGCTCTGCCACAACATACACAACTTTTAGCATGTAACTCTGATCCAAAATGGCGAACGTAATATTGAAAAAAATTTACTTAATAAGTTTGTGGTTGCTTGATTTTAAATTTTATCTCTAGAGGGCATTACTAATTTTACCACTGATAAAGTACAAAATAGATTTTCCATTTTATGGAATTTTATGACGCATGTTCTAAATTACTAATTGCATATTTGGTATGCCTTCTGATTTAGAGTATTTAGTATAAGAATTATATTCAATCTAAAATTGATAATGAAAGAGAAATACTTATTCGTGTATTATTAATTTTATTAATTTTATTATTAGTTATGTTTATATTTATTTTGAGAAATTCCAAAAATTAATAATTTTTTATGAATAGATTATATTAATTATGACATCCTCAAGCTGTAGAGATAAAATTGAATATATTTATCAATTGCCATTTTTTACGCGATCGGAATTTTGTAAAATACTCAATCAAAATGACAAATGGGAAGAACTTGCTGGTAAGTTATAAAAAGAACCTAATATTGTGTTTATGTTATTTAACAATACTTTTCATTATTATGATACAAAAAATAATAACATTAATAGCATTTATTTGTCACGAAAAAGAATATATTTGCTTTTAAAAACGGTGAAATAATGTTATTTTTTATGAGAAAATTAAAATCTTATTTGTCAAGAAGAGATTACTTTTTATAATACATTGATATAAAGATTAATATTAAATAAAAAATTTATTTAGGAATATATATGAAATATGATGTATTAACGATACAAACTTTAAGAAAAGAAAAAAATCCAACAGATGAATTATTAACATTATGGGGACATCATAATCATACTATATTGGAATTGTTTGTTTTACTATCAAGAATGCAGCATTATCAATCTATGTTACCATTAATACCTTTTGTTGAAGAAAAGTTTCACAAGTTACTTTATAATGGTGAAGGAAATTTTTATAGATTACTTGGAAAACAATTAAATAAAAATACAAAAGATTTAAAAATAGGAAAGCAAAATTTTAATCATATTGCATCACCAGAACCAAATGTACCAAAAATTACTGTAGAAAAAATTACTAAGGAAGAATCTTATAAAATTTTAAATAAACCAATGCAAGCCATACATATTGGAGTTAGTCCAAGTAATTCTAATAATTTACTTGTTGCTTCTTTAGCAGCAGCAAATCCTTTACCAGTTTCTTTATCACATGTTTCAACAAATAAAAAAAAAGATGATGTTTTGAAACCAGAAGCAAGTATACCTTGTGTTATTTATAATGAATTGAATATAGCTACCAATGAATGGAATAAAAATAATATATTAGGAAGAGGTGGTTTTGGAACTGTGTATAGAGGTGATTAATATAAAATACATTAATTAAAAACTTCTTAATTGTATTTGAATTTGAAATTATTTCTTATATATTTATTATATAGGTACTTGGAAAAATACAAATGTAGCTATCAAAAAAATAGAAAAAAGAGGAACAGATTCTGATGAAAGTTTTGTACTTCAACTTCAACAATCTCTTAGAGAAATTAAAATTTTAAATTTTTGTCGGCATGAAAATATTTTACCATTATATGCATATAGTATAGATAAAGTACCTTGTCTTATTTATCAACTTATGAAAAATGGATCTTTAGAAGACAGATTACGAATGAGACAGAAAAGTCAACCATTATCCTGGATTCAGCGACATGAAATAGCTAGAGGTACTGCTTGTGGATTACAGTATTTACATACAATTGGAGAAAAACCTTTGATACATGGTGATATCAAGAGTGCTAATATTCTACTTGACAAAAATTTTGAACCTAGAATTGGTGACTTTGGTTTAGCAAGAGAAGGTCCTGAAAGTGATTCTATGAAAGTAAGTAATTCAAAAAATCATATTTGGAAAGATTAATGAAATATTGATTTATTTTATGATTTATTTTTTTTATTATTATTTCAGGTAAGCAAAATTCATGGTACTAGACCATATCTTCCAGAAGAATTTTTACATGAACGAAAATTGTCTACAAAAGTAGATACATATAGTTATGGTATAGTTTTATTTGAACTAGCTACTGGTTTACCAGCTTATGATGAATCTAGATTAGAAAATAAGTTTTTAAAAGATTTAATTGATACACTAGAAAATGAAGATCTTGTTTTGTTAACAGATAAAAAAGCAGGTGAAAAAGATAAGCAGGTTTTTGATAATTTTATGATCTTAGGAAAATGGTGTAGTAATCATATGGCTCAAAATAGGCCCGAAATGTATAATGTATTCAAGAAATTAAATGATTTATAATTTAATAAGATTTATTTTTTATATAAATTCTATTTTATATTTTATAAATTGTTTTGTATATAGATCATTTCTTAATAGCAAATGCATTATAGATAATGTAAACTATATATAGTTTGTAATATATTATATATATTATATATACAATATATATAATATATATATTGTAATATAATTTATATTGTATTGTATATCTTAAAAATATATTGCAATGTTAAAAATATTAAATTATGAATATAATTTTCTTATACGATTATAATTTTTATAATTATAATTGTATTATATATATCGATGTACATTTATCGATGTGTACGATGTGTTAACATGTATATGCGTAAAAAATTGTTACTAATTCCTAAGGAATTTTTAATTTTATTGTATTGTATGCTATGTATGCTATAATATTTTAGAGATAATTATATTAATATTTTTATTCCATAAAGAATATTTATATTTTCATATAGAATTTATATGCAATAAAAATATTTTTAAAGGAAAATTGTTTATTATTTTAATTATTTCTATAATAGAATAGATGACATCATAGGTAATGATATATTATCTTAAGTATTTTTATAATAAAAAATTGATTATAAAAGTATTAAAATTTATTATAATAGATAAAATAATTTTTGTATAAGGTATAAGTAAATATAAGTACATAATATGTAATAATTGTTGTTTCTGTTTCATATATTGAATAATTCTAAATGAGATTTAAATGTGATTTTATAAAATTTATATAATATAATTTAATTTCTACAAAAATATTCAAACAAGGTATAATCATAAATATTTATAGTAACTGATAAATTTTCATTAATTTGTTATATTAGAAATTGTAATTAATTTAATTATATTTATAATTATATTATAATTACAATATTTTTTTATTAAAAGGAAATTCTATACTAAAACATATATAAGATGTTTCGAGTAATAAAGATATTTCCGGTGATGCGAATCTGAATAGAATGAAACGTTACACTGATTGTTTCAATGAAAATATTAAATATAGATATACATAAAAATACAAAAATTTAATGTTAAGAAACACGTAAGTCATTTATTATTTTTGAATTTTCGCTTTTTATTTTCAAGTATTAATAATAACTAATATAATTAAAATCTTTTTATAAATTAATTTCATCAATTGTATTTGTTACGTAATTCTTTATATAAAAATATAAAAAAAATTATATATTTGTTTTCATTATTTGAAAGTATTCATTTTTTTTAAATTTTCAATTTGTTCATATTATTGGTTATGTTACGTATTAATAATATTATATATATATATATATATATANTATATATAATATAATATATAAATTATTACAATAAATAATATCATAATAACATTTGCATACATATAAAAATTAATGCAAGATAGATGATATTATTGATATGTCATTGTAATATTAATAATAATAATAATTCATTATTGTATAATATACATTCAATTGTGTATATAATTATATATTATAATTATATATAAATATATGTATATAATGAAATTTCAAATTATTTTATCATATATTAAAAAAGAACAAAAAAAAATTAAATAATAATAATATTCCGATAGAATAATATCGATCCATAATATTTTTAGTACAAAACCCTGAATGTGTATCGTAACGTAGAATACCTTTTTTTGTATTCTGAGTCAATTAAAATAGTAGGTAGCACGTCGATACATTTTTTTTCACGAAGAAAAAAATTGATTGCTATATCTATTATCTATAAACAGATAAAAATGTTTTTTTCTTTTTTCCCTTTATTATTATTTAAGTGTATGAACTTCTAAAATTTTTCTATAACAACTGATTAACTAAATAAATCTGACTTGGATCTTATCTTTTTGATATTCGGCAAAATACGTATTGTTGTGTACTGGTTGTAATTCAATGGGATTCGTAAATCGCAACTTTCTCTCCTTTCCGATGGAAGTGGTTCTTGTTGCTGATTAATAATCCACAATATAGCTAATAACGATAATATGAACATTGTCATTCCTGCGATAGCCAGTAACCAAATTATCACTGTTTGTACCATTGGGCATATTTGAAGCATTAATTTTAAAATGAATATCAGGTCATTTGGTAACGAATCCATTACCTGAAAATAAATTTATAAAAAAATGGATTTGATATGATTATAGTTTTTAGTATATATATATATATATTTAGAAAGGAGATATAGCTAACAACGTATTATTTCTTAAAATTTAATATCTTAAGGCAATGAAAATTATATAAATTTGATTAAAGATATATTAAGAATATATTAAGAAACTTAAATTATAAAAGAAATTTTATACATTGAATGAGTTTAGTGGCATGTTTATATCTTTAATAACAATTGAATAGAATTGAATATATTTTATTTTATATGTTATATTATATATTGAAAAACAGAAAAATATTTACCAAGTCAGTCCAGAATAATGGTATCGTCATATCATTAAAAGCCCTGATTTTGGAATTGTAAATTGTACGTTCCATAACGAGATTAATCTGTATTTTCGAATTAATTTTCATTGGAATACCGATAGTCTATGGAAAAAAAAAAGAAAAATATAATTTTGTTGATCATTGGTCTTTGATAATCAAATTCAATTATTTTTAACTTTGATATTAAAAGTGATTCAAATTAATTATCTTAATTATTTAATTTAATTTTTAATGGTATTAGATAATCATTGAATATAACTTTCGAATATATTATTGTTTCACATATTATGTCTTTATTTGTGAAATATCAAGCAATTCTTCATTATAGAAAATATGCTCCAGATAAAAATTATTTAAGAGAAATTAGTTTTGTTTTATATGTATAAATCATTAAGTAAATAATAAGATCAAAAAATAAATTGCAAAAAACGATCTTGAATATTGAATAGAATAATTTCTTATAAATACAATGAGATAAAATAAAATTTCATTCATTTAAATTCATCAGAATAATATAAGTAGATAATAAAATTTTATCAATTTTTTCCTATTGCATATAATTTTTTATTTAAATAATATAGTTTATCAGATAAATAAATTCAATCAATGGAAATTCATTTAATTGGTTAATTAAAATTTTGTTAAAATAATTGGAATTCTAATATAGCTTTATTTATTATTAATATCTTATTTACCGGCTGTATTATAATTTGCGAAGTATGTTTTTCAGAATCCGGATTAAGACCTTCCACATTATCGTATATACTAGAATCAGCATAAAGAAAATGCGGCAATGACATCGCTGCAGGTATTCCTAAAATAATATTTACATATTTTATATTATTTGAAAATAATACATTTAATATATTTTTTCTTTTTCTCTCTCTATTATTGATATAAAAATTTTAATTTAAAAAAAAAATAGTAAAAAGAAAATGTTGATTATCACTTCCAATTAAAGAATTACATATTTTTAATTATATTCAAAAGATAATTAATTTAAAATCATTTTATGAAATATCAAATTAAATACAATAGCTAACATTTTGTACTATATTCTTCATGTAAAATTCAAACTTTGATATTTGATATTACAATGATGTTATTCTTGCAGAATAGAAGATGATTTGCCATCATAATATTCATAATTCAACAACTCGTGTAAGAGTTCATATCATTGAATAAATCAAAATACGGTAAGTCAGTCTTTTTTTTTTAAATTTTAGTAATAAAGCTACAAATTTGAATTGAAGATAAATTAGATACTATATTTCTCAATTAGTAAAAGATCCTTACTATAATAACATGGTGTTATGTCAGAGAGTCCTTTCTTCAAACATCGTTTTTTTTTCTGGCAATAACACGCATTATTCGGATTCTGTTCAGGAGTATCCAAAAAATCATCCGACATGCTGTAAAGATAACCATTCAAACCATTATCCATTATCACTTCCTTTTTGAAAACAATTGGTATAGCTTTGCAGAATGCTTTTCGGAATATTCTGAATACAGCATGTTTGTCTAGATAAGATGGAAATAATTCCCCTTCAGTAGTTCCTTTAATGCGATTGCAAATAGTGTTTCTATAACATGAATAATTTGTAATAATTTGTATTATTTTAATTATCATTTAATTTTTATTATATTTTCATTTTATTTAGATTTCATACTCTGGATAAGTTTCGTTCCCATCTTCTTCTCGATAACCCCATTGTGACATTCCTGGACTACCATTGTATAATTGTATACTTAAATAACGTCCTTCTTCCTCAGTCATATTTTTATTTTTTGCAATATTCATCAATACTATATTTTCCCCTTCGTCGTACATCTAAAGATTATCAATAAATTTTTTTTTCATTACACTATTCATAACATTATTAAGCACTTTTTCATGAAAAATGATATTTATTGAATCTTGATAGCAAATATTACAAAGCGATAATAAATATTCAAATATAATAAAAATAACGTATATATAATAAGCGGAAATGCATTTATCATTTCAAATAAATTATATTCGTTTATAATTTATTTATAGCTTTCTGATGTTTGTTATATGTTTTATAACAATAAGAAAAATAAAACCATAATTTATTGAATATTTTCATAAAAAACATTCCGAAGTTAATAAAAGATATTTTAAATTAATTGTATATTAATGATTACAAGTGCATTGAACTCGTTATAATATGTCATTATGCTTTTAATGAGATACTGCTCCAATGTATAAATTATTTTTCCGCTTCTCAAATACATACACAGAAGTCTTTAGCAATAAATCTTACATAATACAATACAAATTCAAAATATTATTAATTGTTGATTAGATATACATATTATGTCGACATTTTCAACAATCGAAAATCTAAAAAACAAAATTTTTGCTTTATAAATAATCATAAAAGTTGAAATTTCCAGTAAAGAATAATTCGTTCAAATTAATTCATAGCTAAAACTCTTTATTCAAGTCTAGGAACGACTATTACCGTTTTTTTACGATAAAAAGTTGTTGACTTTAACCTCATGAACTCTGAAATGCATGTATACGTGAATAGTGAAAGGATCAATAAGTAGAACCAATTGCGAAAATGATTGCTAATTTGAAATAGTAAAAATATTTAAACATAATATCGCGTTTTGCTCGTATATTAATGCATATGTAATATTTTGTTTTTCTTATAATATATATTATATATATGAATGCATTATTCGAAAACGTTTACACGTGGTATAAATATACTAGTTTAATATTATAAAAACTTGAAATAATTCGATTTATTCATGCGCAGACAAAGTCGATTGTTTTAATTCAACCAATATAATTTATACTTGAATTTTATAACCAATAATTAAACTTATGCGCAATATAGTTACTATGCAATTAGCTTATTTACGTCAATTTAATGATACAAGTTTCTTGAAAATAAGAATTAATCGTTGAATATGTCGAAACATGATTAACACATTAGCTGCTATATGATATATATCAATTTTTTATATAACAAATATATTATCAATTCATTTACTTTATGCCAATTCATTATTAAAATATTTTACATTTTTTTGACTTGTATATAATACGTTAAGAAAAGTTAAAAGTATATAAAAAGTACCATAAAATAAATTTTTGAAATTTTAGATAATAATATGATATAGCGGTACTTGAAAAAAAACATGCTAAATTAAGCATGAAAATATTATGTTAATTATCAATATTTTTTTATTTTAATTTGATTATATTAGATATTTTCGATAGTTCTAATCGTGAATATTAATCTTGTACTATTAGTTCAGACTTATTAATAGATAATAGAAATTTTAATGTAATAAATTAAAAACTTTGATTTCTTAATTCTAAAGACTTTAAACGATGATATCTTTTATATTAAATTATTTTTTCAAATTTTGTAAAATATTTGTTTAATATTGATATCAATTGATATAGTTTCAAATATTTTAGATGCATTTAAGATAAATAAATTCTATTAGAACAATAAATTAATTATTTATTAAATTGCTTTATTATTATTTATTATTAATTAACTAAATTACTCACTCTGTCGAGTAATCCAAATTTAATGAAGTCTATAAAATTTGGCATAATTCCACTAGCAAAACGAATCAGTTTATCTTCGTAGCCCCAAAGATAATCATGAACGTTCAGTTTTAATATCGGTTTACTATCCAATATATTTACCAAACTCGTCCAAGGATAGTTAACAAAAAATCCAGCGTCGTGCAACGATGAAGAAAGTCCCTGAGTGTTATTAAATATAAGGGCATAATTACGAAAGACAAAAAACGTAAAAACATATAACTATTTTCTTTTATTAATAATTATTAATTTCTTATACTATTTGAGAAATAATCTTGTACAGATTTGATTCGTATATATTGAATAATATTTAAAATCACAATTAATAGAAATCAAAAAAATAATATAAAAAAAAACAATTATTTTTATGTATTATTTTTATGTATGAATTTCGAAAGTTCTCTATATATTATTCATATCATGTATTCTTTAAATTTATAATGAATAGAGTCGATATCGTAGTCAAAATACATATATTTTGTTACATGTTATTTATTATGTCAATAGATCATATTGTAAAAAATTGTTAAATAAAATATTTTCAAAAAAAAAAATAATGATTATTATGATTTATACTAAATTTATTTCTATATATTATGATTAAACTATTTTTATTGAATATTAATTATAACTTTTAATTAATTATTTTAAATGTTTAATTATATTCGTAATTAATTTTGCATTTAATGAGACATGTAATGTATATTTTTATAATTTTTTTTTGTTAATAAGTCACAATTAAATGATTGAAATTTTTGCTTATAATGGATACATTAATTCTATTAATTAATAAATAACAGATCATTATTGATTGATTTATAAATTAGATATTTATATATACTTACCAACATCGGTATATTTGGAACATGAATTATATCTTTTTTTGGATCATTAATTGACATTTCTGGAACATATATTATTGTTCTTTTTGGAATGTATGAAATCATATTTTCATGCCAAGTAACATTATGGTTTTCTACTATTTCTCTAAGAAAGAAGTATTAATATACAATTAATATTGTAAATAAAATTTATTTGATTTATGAAATTATTAATTATATATTGATTACTGATAGACGTAAGGTCCAATTTCTTCAACTTTTAATTTTACTCCGCCTTTGAGGAATTCTTCCATGTTTGTTATATTAAATATATATACTTTTATGTAAATCTGAATTGGAGGTTTCTTCCATAATTCAAAAGCCATTGAATTCGGTCTCATTTCCAGATTCTAAAAGTATATTTTCGCAATTAGTGTTAAAATTTAATAATCATATACTAAAATATGTATACATTTGTATTTAACATTTTTATAATATAATTATAAAATACTTACGTATTCCAATATTAATTTTGATGGATTTATTATATATATTAAATAAGATAAAATGCTGCAACTTATACCCAATGAAAATAATATTATGCATTCTGTAATAGAAAAGAAAAAATAATTAATATTTTTTAATTTAAAAAATTTTTTTATATTTTATTTTTTATATTTTATTACTATTTTTTTGTATTGATATAATCATTTGTTTATTTATTTATTTTTTTAATATTTGATATAAAGATCATTATTTTATTTCGAAAACATACTTTGATAAAGATTAAATGAGAAACATTGAATTAATAAAGAACAGAAGACTTTGATTTATTTAAAATATGATTCAGATAATAAATATATAGATAGAGAATAAAGATAAATAAATGCTTATAAATATTAAATATATAATATTATAATAGATAAATGATGGAAAATTTTAGATAAATATTATTTGATTATTTAACTATCTGTTTTATATTAATGAACAGAAATTTTTTTAAAATATATAAATATTTCGACTGCGATTTATATGTTAAATAGTCGAAATCCGCTTATCGATAAAAATTAATTTATCTATATTGATTGATTTCATCATATCATTTAAATAAATTACATTTTAAAAGAAAAAAACATATAAAATATATGTTTACTAAAAGATGAAAAGATGAACCGATAAATAATTATATAGTTAAAAATAACTAAAATATCTGCGATGTCTAGACTCATTAAAGATTATAAAAAAAGAATTAAAAAATTATAGTTTTTCTTTTATTTTTACAAATCTGAGCGACACAAATTTGCATAAATAATATGATTACAAGTTAAAAGAAATTAAGATAAAGTGACAAATAGATTTAAAATTATGCATATGGATTATGCATAGATTTAAAATTATGAACTGAATATTTATTTGAAAAATTATTAGTAAAGATAATATGTTTTTATGCATACAGCTTATTATCTTATGCATATCATAAAAATTATATTTTATTCTAACTTGTATAAAATGGATAATTCTGTGATTCAGAGAAATTCAAAAAAATTATATGATCATTATTTTTATATTAGATGTAATTTTATCGTTTTCATATATTGATATGCACTTATTTTGACTTTCGAGATTGTTTCGATGTTAAAAATCCTTAATTTATTATGAACTTATTTCATGACAATCTTATCTAATAAAAACAAATTTTTAACTACGCACTAATTGTTTAATAGTAATATAAAAAATATATCTTATATAAAATTTTAATCAATATATGTGCATATCTTGCAATTATTATAAATCTTCTCTAAAATAAATGACTTTTGATTTTTTAAGTGAAATCATATAATTTTAATAAAAAATTAGTATAACAAAGTATTATCTTATAAATTTTTCTACGAGATTTTATTCTACATATATAAATAGAAGTTGCATTGATTAATGATTGATGCATTAAAAATTTTATAATTTTATTTAAAAATTATTAGATAAAGATTATTTTATTTTTAAAATCTCTTGTCGGAAAAATATTTACTTAAAGAAAAATTAATAATCATCATACGATATCTACCTTGAAAGTAACTTCTTTTTTTCGAATAATGTGAAATATACATAAGTTATTAGTTAATTGCGGTCAAAGATTCAAATGGGATACTTTGTATATTCAATTTGATCATAAGTGCATGATTTTCAAGAAACTCTTCATTACAGAAGGACATTTGTGGAATATGTATTTGGGCCAAAGACTTTACGAATCACTCTTGGAACATATATATATATATATATATATATATTTGAGACATCAAGACAAAAATGTTATTAATGAACGTCAATCATGCCCTATGCTACACCATATATGATCCATACTATCTTGCTTACCTTGACTTAAATTTAATTTAAATAGTCATAAGAAAGAGGATTTATGTAAGAACGAAATGTTCGATATAAAAGAAAAATTTTTATGATTTCTTTTACAATCATTTATTATAATTTGATATTTATGTTGAATTCTCGAATTTTTCGAAATATTAAAAAGAAAATATATTATTTAATAAATTATTGAATAAATATTCAATTACATGTGTTTAATTTCATAAATGATTGTATAATAAATTAATAATATTATATATATATAATATCGTTTCAAAATGATAATTTTAAATGACAATTTTCCGAATATCATATGTGTTAATTATGAAAAGACATTTTTCATTTGATTAAAATTTATACAAGTTTATTGGATATTTAATAAATCAGTATCAAAAATTTGTAATTTCTCTAATAATTTTTTTGATTATTTATAATATTTATCTATAATAACGCGAAGGAATATGGATATCGAATAAGTTAATTAAGTTTTGAACAAGTATTCTTATTCATATATTTTATTGCTTTTTCGATTAATATGAAATACATATATATAGTTTATTGTATAAATATATATATAGAATTAAAGTTATGAATGTTATAATTAATAATTGTTTATTACTTAAAAACATGTATACTGTTACATTTGAAAATAAATGAATTAATATAATAATGCAATTGATATTATAATATCTTTTTTACTTATCATTTATAATGTTATAAATAGATATTCATTTATCTTTTCAAGCATATTAAATTAATCATTATAAAATTCAATTGAAAGAATTAAACAGAAATAAATTAAGAATTATCATTAAGTTATGAATCATTACACATATCGCCTATCATTTTCATATATTATGAAAATAACAGAAAACATATTAAGTAAAACATGGTAAGTTTATAAATTCGATATATTTTAAATCTGCTAATTTTTTTAAAAAAATGAGCGTATTTTCAATGTCGTTTTAACTTTTATCATTATTTAGAATATATTCGGATATTTATAATGTAATAATTATTTAATATCATTTTGTTTGGGGAAAGTCCCCACAATCATTTCGCGTTGAGAGCAATTAAATGACTGTATAAATATAAAACACTTCTAAAAACTTTGAAAAATTATAATTTTTTTTAAAAGTTGATTCTTGCAAAAACAGTGGAAAAACCGGTTTATAGATTTACATTCATTAAAATGTATAAGAAACGCGTATCGAAGATTATAAAATCAGATATATATCGACCAAATATAAGATATTTTTTAAAAATTCCTCTTATCACTTTTTTAATGAATGAAAAAGTCGCACAATTTCATTTGATTAAAATTTATACAAGTTTATTGGATATTTAATAAATCAGTATCAAAAATTTATAATTTCTCTAATAATTTTTTTGATTATTTATAATATTTATCTATTTGATTCTAATTTATAAATTAGAATTTAATAAATTATAATTTGATTAAATTTAAATTAATTCTATATGATATAATATTTTATATAATGAGCTATACATTTCTATTCAAAAATTTTAAGATAATTATTATATTTAATTTTAATTATTATTTATATAATTATATATGTATATAATTATATATTTATATAATAATATAATTATTATTTATATTATTTTATAATATAATTTTAATTATTATATTTAAAATTGAAAAAATTAAATAATTAAATTATATTTTACATAATAAAGAAAAATATAAGAGAAATAAATTATTTTACTTAAGAAAAGTATACAATTTAATATATCGAAGTTATATTAAAAGTATATCTGTTTTAAATTTTTTTTAACGTAATATTATTGTTATATAATTTTAAAATATAATGTACGATATTATTTAAAAAATTAAAATATTTATATTTTTTTTTAATCATTCGTTCAAAGATTTTTTATCTGTTTTATTATTTAAATCAATTTATATGTCTTTTAAAAGAATTATGATATGTTTTCATACATATCAAAGATTTGATTTAAAATGATTAATGATTTATTCCGTCTTGATATTTCATATGCATTTCATATTATTCATTATAATAAATGTCTCATTGACATATTTTTAAATGTAAATTAAATATTTTCGGTTATCGTTATATTACAGATAATTTATTATTGAATTTGTTTCGTAGTAATATAACTGTTTTTATGTTCTGTAAGAAATTAGCATATTATCTTGATATAATATCATCGATATCTTTTCGATATAAGGAGATATACAACGTATACATATATGTGTAAATAAATCAATATAAAAGATTTACTGATGTTTTATTGTCAAAATAAGAATATATTCAAATTGTTATTATCATTGTTAATTAATAATTATTAATTAATAATGTGAATTAATAATTACATCGATATACAGATATCATTTATTATTATTTCTTTTTTTTTTTTTTTTTGATTCAGCAATAACAGAATGAAAAATAATTGAAATAATAAATTAAATTCATGACAACGCGCGTTTAGTAAATTAAAATTTTTTTTTTAACAAGTCATTATCAACCTTTATATATTATTATAACAATAATTATAATAATTATCATTTTAATCACATATAATTCCCAACAAAAAAAAAGATATAATAATAACTTATTACTTAATAAAATATTATTTTGTATTTATTTTATATTTATTCAATAAAATATTCATTCAAACATTAAGATAAAATAGTTATAAATTTTGAATTACAAACAGATTTGCTGTTCGATTTCAAAGCTTTTTAAACGGTTGCCGCATCGGTTAATTTATGTCAAAAATATGTTAATGCGACATTCTACCGAGATAGGTGTCATTATACGTGAATCTCGCAATATGTCTAACAGGGAATTCCTTAGACCCATTTATTTGATAGAAATATTTGATTTTGCTAGTGTATTACTTGATTAAACACAATTAGAGGTAAAAGAAAGTTATAACGGGATAATCATCTTCTTTCCATCTTATTCGTATTAGTTTTCATCGTCTCGTTAATCGGATTTTTTTCAAGGTTTTGATTACATGATAATCACGTAATAGAATTTTTTTATACTTTCGTAAAAATCAATCTTCCGCTCTTACATTATATTTAAGAGTAATTAATTATAAGTATATATATATATATATATATAAGCTTATATCTGATAATTACAATTATATTCAAATTATCATAATTAATCTTAAAAAAAAAATATTAAATCATTATTATTTTTTTACGTAATTAATGCAAATAGTGTTATGTTTATGATAAATTAATACGTCATTAAAAAAAAAAATGAAGAAAACATCATATAAAAAACGTAATTATAACTAATTAAAATTACATTGATTTATTACATGAGTATATTACACTTTTTTTTAAAATACTTATATTCAATATATTGAGTTATTATATTCAATATTTACTTACTTTTGAATCGTTGCAATGGATTTGCGAATTTCATGATTGTAACCCAGTTTTCATGCACTTATCTCTTTACTTTTACCTCGATTTTACTTTTATTCTGAAACAGTTGAAATGTTTTTATACGATTTGAAGAACAAACTCTTCACAGAGTGGCAATTTTTTTTTGTTGAGAAGGAAATAATTATTTTCGTCATCTTAATACATCTTAATAATAATATAATAATAATATAATAATCAAAAATATACAAAATTTTAATATAAAATTTATATTTATTGAAGAAAGTTAAATTAAAAATAGTTTTTATCTTTTCTTATCTGAAGTATTTACATTACATTACTTTTTGAGAATATGTTTATTTTTTTTTTTTAATTAGTATTATGTTAGTTTTATATTTCTAATTCTTATATATAATATGTAGATTTTCGAGATATTGAAATGAATCTAAAAAAGATTGAAGAATGGTGTATTAATTATGTTGAATTATATGGTGTAAAAATATATATATATATATATTTCAAATAGTATTTCCAAAAATACAGGAAGTTTGAAAAAAGTTGTTTAAATATATAAATAATTTATTAGCTATAGACTAACATAATACACGAAAGACAATAATTAGAATTTCATTTTTAAGAAAAATATACCTACTTTAAATTTGAAACGGTACTTCATAAAGTTTACTTAAATTATTTGCATTCCCATTGTGTGTCTATATAGCTATGACTAAATATATAACTTCTTTCACTTAAAATTTCTGACATCTTTCTGAAATTGTATTATTAATAGTTTTATTATATACTTAACAACATCTTTTATTAATATTGTTATGATTCAAAGATTACATTTACATAGCGCTAATGTATCTTTGTCATCGATGTGTATCGAGAATTTGCAATGTTAATTGAATGGTATTGCAGCAATAATGCTAATTGAAAAAAATAACGAGTGTTTTACAATGAATCTACGTGACATATCATAAAATTATTATCAATAATTAGAAATTAATCGATATTTAATATAGTTTTTTTCTAATATGTCTAAATAAAATGCTTGATTTAAACATCGTTGATTAGAAAGAACCGGTTTATTCATCTTTATTTATTTCTTCGTGGTTTTTTTTTTTCTTTTAAAAATTTGATAAATTTTATGCTATTATATCATAATAGCATAACAAAGTTTCGCATCTTTCCTTTAAATACGATAGAATTAATTAAAAGGTCACTGAATATAATTTAAATTTTAATTTTTTCTTTCTTTCATCATTTTTTTCATTTTATAATTATAATTTTATATTTCTAATTCTTATATATAATATATACACGTTTTTAATATGCAATGAATATTGAGATTTGATTCTGAATCATAAATATCTTTTCTTAATACATTTTTTTAAACGATAATATTTCAATGATTTAACATATATATGTTTGCTAATAAATAAATCATTAAAAAAAAGACATAAGTTATTTAAAGTTCTTTAAAATTAATTATATAAAATAAAGATATATTATATAATGTGTTTTTAAAACTTATTTATTTTTATACATATTTCATTTTTTGTTGTTCATAATAAAAATTTGTTTTATTTTTTAAGATCAAAATAAAATAACTTTAAAAAAAGAAACTTATATATATATTATATATATATTATATTAAAATATAATATTTTAAATATTTATTTACTAACATTATTATTCAATGCTTGTTAATTTATTAATTATTTATATAATTGAATTTGGATTTATATTTTGCTTTTAAAATCCCTGATTCAATTCATTTAGTGACTTTAACGCTTGGTTAAGCGACAGTTATGTTAGAAACCAGCTCAGAACGGTACAATTTAAAATTTTTTATACGATTTTTATAATTCGATTTAATTTTCATTGAAATTATATATTATGATGACATGAAATTTTTAAAATCTTACACATTTTTGTTTACTTTCTCGGGAAAAAATATCTTAGAAAAAAATATCTTGGGAAAAAATATCTATGAAATTAACCTAAACAATTAATACACACACACATATATATATATATATATATATATATATATATATATATTTTAATGTATATACATAATATATATACGTATATATTTGAAAATATATTGTTTTAATTTTCTTTAGATACAATGAAATTTGAAAATTATTTTGAATCTATAAAAAATAAAATAAGTAAATAAATAAAAAAATCTATATAAAATAAAGTAAATAAATAAAGTATTCAATAAATAATTAAGCTGAATAACTAAATATATTTGTTTTCCTTTTAATTATTTATATAGATATTAATAATTATAATATGTAATAAATAATTATTAATAAATAATTTATTGTAATCATAAGTGTTATAAATATAATTGTACAGATTTTTACATTTCTTAAAATTTTTAGTTTATAATAATAAACAATTAGAATTCAATGGTTTTATTCCTTTTTCTAATAATAAAATTTCAAATAAAAAAGAAATGACAAGTTGAAAGTGTAATAAGTTAAATAATCTGAATAAAACAAGTTTATCATCTTTCGAAACACGTCTTGCATCAATATCGATGCACAAAAAGAAACAAAGAGCATACGTATGCAAAATCATACGTGACTCGTATATCCATCTCTTAATAGAATTACAGCTATTAATTAGCCGAAAAAATGTATATTCTGAAAATATACATAGTGAACTGAGAAATCATAGTAAGTTTAATTAATAGAAAATGATTGGAATGATATTATTTTATTATTATTATTATTATGATTGTCAGTTATTTAATAATATTAATAATAAATTTTAATTTTAATAAACTCTATTAAAATAATATTTGGCAAAATAATTATATCAAATTTAAATGCAATTTTAATCTTTATTTACAAAATATATGTTGGATCTCTATAAAATTAGAAAAAAAAAATTATTTATTGATATATTATAACAAGGCATACTTAATTAGTATTTAATTTAATATTAATATTATATAATATAATGTACTATATAATTTAACTGTTTATTATTTTTGTTATTTCGATTCGTTTATTTAAGTTCTTAGATATCATGATAATGTATTTAAGATAACACAAAATATATTTAATTATATATTAATATCGTTCTTATGAAATTAACATTATTTCTGAAAACAAAGAAAAAATAAGTTTAAAACTACATCATTCAAGAAAAAAATCTTACCTGAAAAAATTTTTGAGATATTTACAAGAGTCAAAAAATTCCAACAAATAAAATTTTTTTAAAAATTTATAATTAAATATATATCACAATATTATGTGATACTTTTTACACTTTGATATAATTAAAATTTCGATAAATAGATAATATAATATTTAATTTTGACACGTTTCAAAAATTCACAACTTTTGCTCCATCAAGACACTTTGTATTTTTACTTGTCACTATATATGTTCTCTCTATGTTATTAGTGAACACGAATCTTGTGGTTCACTCTGTTTTATACTGTCTCCTGATCACTAACCCCCATTCGACTCCAAAGACGTCCATGATTTCTTTCGTTATATGTACAACAGATATCAATATATTATTATTAATAATATTTGATTCGTTTTATAAGAATATAAAAGATATCTTTTTTTTTTAAATGGTGAAATATGCTTATTTATAAGTGATATGAATTAATTTTTTTAAAAATAAAATTGTTTTTATTGAAATATTAAATTTATTTTTAGAAATTAGAAAATTAGTATGTAATAATATATATTTAATATATATTTAATATATATTTAATACAAATATTTAGTACTTTGTATATTTTTTCAATTAAAAATATATAAATATATAACATATATAATGCATAATCAAAAATCCTTAATATTTTAATTTTATAAGAAATGATTTATAGATTTTTGAAAAAATTTGTTTAAAATGCATAGCAGTATTATTTATAATAGTGAATAATATTTCGAATATGAAAAGTAAGCTTCTTAGTTACTCAAGATATGGAATGTAGACATTTCCATATTTCATATTTCTAAGAATTATATTTTAAGTAAAGAAACATTTAAAAACATTTCTAAGAAAAATATTTTTTGTAATTAAGTAATTAAGTAATTTAATATTATAATATAATATTTAGAGTTATAGTATAGTAAATTATTAAAATATTTAAATAAAATTGCATATAAAATTTTTTATTTATTAAAAAAATTATACAAATTTAAATTATATTTATATAAGTATTTACGATAGTGGAAGTTTCGGAATTGTGCTTTTTGCAAAAAATTTATTAATATGGAAATATTCATGTATATAAATTATATACATAAATATATTGATTAAGATTTACAATAGCTATTATATGATAATATATTATTCATAGTATAAATTTTAATTTTTTATATGAACTGCGATTTCTTAACTGATACACGTATAATTAATGATAGCAGTATATATTTTCAATTATAATTATAATAATAAAAGATTTTTGAAAATTTTTTGCTTTCAGAAAATCATATAAAGATCAATTTTCAAAGATTACTGGAATCTATCTATTTAAATTTATTTACCTATTTTTGTAATTTATGATAATAATAATAAATAATAATAATCATAAAATTGATTTTATCTTTGATTCTATAAACTTTTAAAAAAATACATTTAGTTGATAAGTTAGATAATGATAAAAAATTTCAAGAATCAGCGCCATCTCGCGTTTGGAAATCCGAAGCTCTGACTTGTGATTAGCATAGCATAATATACAAAGAGGTATTTGAAGTCATAGATAAGGAAAGCAACATTGCGCGAGAAGGACAAAAAATATCTCCCACCATTTCAAAGACACCATATTGAAAATTCATTAATTATTCGTTTTCTAATCAAAATTTATAAACTTTTAAGCTCGCATTTTGAAGCTGGAACTTCAAACAAGTTTCTCATATCAATTTTAATACGATATTCTTCTTCATTAATTATTTATTAATAATAACGCATCGTGTTATGTAATACATCGAGGATGCCATATTGAAAATTCATTAATTACTTATTTTCTAATCAAAATTTATAAACTTTTAAACTCGCATTTTGAAGCTAGAACTTCAAACAAGTTTCTCATATCAATTTTAATACGATATTTTTCTCCATTAATTATTTATTAATAATAACGCATCGTATTATGTAATACATCGAGGATGCCATATTGAAAATTCATTAATTATTTATTTTATAATCAAAATTTACAAACTTTTAAGCTTGTATCTTGAAGATAAAACTTTAGACAAGTTTCTTATATCAATTTTAATATGATATTCTTTTCCATTAATTATTTATTAATAATAACTCATCGTACTACGTAATAGATCGAGAATAAATCGCCATATTGAAAAATAATTACTTGTTTTCTAATCAAAATTTATAAACTTTTAGACTTGCATCTTGAAGATAGAATTTCAGACAAATTTCTCATATCAATTTTAATGCGATATTCTTCTCCATTAATTATTTATTAACAATAGCACATCGTATTACATAATAGATTGAGAATAGATCGCTATATTGAAAATTAATTAATCACTCGTTTCCTATTAAAAATTTATAAACTTTTAGGTTTGTATCTTGAAGATAGAACTTCAAAGAAGTTTCTTGTATCAATTTTAACATGAAATTATTTGTAAACAATTAATTATTTGTTAACGATTGGTATGTTATATCGAATTGACTTCATTGATGAGCAATAGATTTTTTATTAATTTTCATAAGAATTTTCATATTTTCATATAAATTTATTTTTAAATATGATTATATTTTGATTATATTTGAAATATTGCTATCTTCACTATATTTATGTTTAAATTTTATTTATAATATTGTTATTTAAATTACTAATTAAAATTAATTGTTTATTACTCATTATAGAGTAATACCTCTTTATATATTCTACTATGCTAATAATAAGTCAAAACTTTGAGTATTCAAACGCGAGATGGCGTTGATCTCAGAAATTTTTTGATCACTGTTTAATTTATCATTATCAAAATCTATTTTATGTTTTTATATGGAAAATCAAATTCTATATATATTTTTATATCTCATACATATGCATATTTTATATAAATTTCTGTCTTTTAAACTTATTGTCAGAAATTTTGTATTAAGAGAATATAAACCAAGATGATATGGTACACAAAATTTTTTTTATTTCAAAAAAATAAAATTTTTTTACAAGATATTTATATATAATTTATTATTGTATAAACTATGTTTAAAAATTATATACATTATTACTAGTACTTAGGAGTTTAGATTTATATAATAGACATTTTTAAGATATTAATATTATAAAATGATTCGATATTTTTTATTCTAGCAAAAAAAACAAAAAAAATTTTAATTAGTATTAATTAACACTAAATTAGTTTATTTAAATAATTAAATTCGAATACTTGTATAAATACAATAACATTAAAATGAATAGGTAATCTTAATAGTTCATTGTCAATGTTTCTGAACCAGATGATTACCGATCTACCTTAACCTAAATCAAGTTAAGATTTGTCAATTACGTGGATAAATTGTTCCATATTGTAATAGTTTATAGTGTTAACACATATTAAATATCAAAATGTAATTTATAAAATAATTTCCTATTTTATCATATTTTTTAATATAAAATATAAATAAATACGAATACTAATAGTTTGACGTTACTAATTCAAGCGATTTCGAACATATATAAAATAATTAGAAAATTATGATACTTTTTTTATTTTATTAATAAAATATAGATTTTCTGGTATTTATGTTTTCATTAAATTTTATTATTTTTTTTATAATTTAATAAATAATTTTTTCTTTATTAAATAAATAATAAAAAAATATTTTATAAAATTAATTTCTTATATTTTTTTAATATATATATATATATATATATACATATATACATATATATATATATAATTTTATAATTACAAATAGCATTAATAATATATAATTAAATATTTATAGAAAAAAAATAAAAAATATTAAAATTTATTCTATTGAAATGATGATGGAGTTGAGTCATAGTTTGACTCTCAATGAGGATGCCCTTAATCAAATCCCAGAGGCTAAGAGACCAATTTTTATATTTGAATGGTTACGTTTCTTGGATAAAGTTTTAATAGCTGCACAGAAGGTATTATTAATTTAAATAATTGTTATAATATATTTGTTCTATGTTATAATCTGAAATAAATACATAATATATTTTCATTATAAAATTTTTTTTCTATAATGATACATCATTTTTAGAGTGACATTAAAGGATGTCAACAAAAATTAGTGGAACAATTAACTAAACATATGCAAGGATCTCCTGGACCTCCTACAAGAAGACTTATTGCAAGATGTCTTGCAACTTTATTTAGTGTTGGTGATACATTTTTGCTTTTTGATACTGTTAATAAATGTAATGATATTCTCAGAAATAAAGATGATTCACCAAGTTTTCTTCCGACAAAGTTGTAAGTAAATTTTAATTTTAAAATGCATTTATTATTTAAAAATCTTTAGATATTATGTAATTTTTTAAATTTATCATTATTAGAGCTGCTATATGTTGTGTGGGATGTATGTACGAAAAATTAGGAAGAATGATGGGTAGATCATATGAAGAAACTGTACAGATTTTAATAAAATCTTTACGTTCTGCAGAATCACAGACAAGAATAGAAATTATGTATACTTTAGAGAAGGTAATATTTAATGTTATACAGATGTTAAAATTATTTGAAATTTTACATTTATATTTAAACAACTTGAATTATTAGGTTTGTGCTGGTATGGGATCTGCAATTACAAATGTACATAAAGAAATATATAAAGTTTCTAAACATTATCTTACAGATAGAGTAATGGCTGTAAGATGTGCTGCTGCAAAGGTATTTTATTGTTCATTTTCTATCAGTTTGTGAAAATATTGCTTAAAATATATTTAATATAATATTTATAGTGTTTATTAGAAATGTTGAATCATGCATCATTTTTATATACAACTGAAATAGAAAGTGTTGCTACACTCTGCTTTCGAGC
Source organism: Apis laboriosa (assembly GCF_014066325.1). NCBI lineage: Eukaryota > Metazoa > Arthropoda > Insecta > Hymenoptera > Apidae > Apis > Apis laboriosa. The sequence continues at coordinate 3,737,727 of NW_025221370.1, forward strand.
ATTTGAAGGTTCAAATTATGAAGTAAGATGTGCTATTGCAAAATTACTTGGCACATTAGTAGCAATGACACAATTACCAACTCCAAAAGGAAAGAATCCTTCAGGTATTTTAAATAAAAATATTTAATTGTTTATAAATGATCAAAAATTATATTAATTATTATCAATGTTTAGTTACCCAAAATAAAAATAATAAACAAATCTCACTTGATGAAGTATTGAATATTTTAATGTCTGGATTTTTAAGAGGAGGAGTAGGCTTTTTAAAAGGAACTGGAGAGATAATAAAAGGAAATTCTAGTGTAAATAGAGAAGTTCGAGTTGGAGTCACACATGTAAGAAAAAATATAAAAAATAACATTGTTTTTTTTATAAAATAATTTAATCCATTATTTATTATTTTACCAGGCATATGTTGTATTTGTTCAAATGTTAGGAGGATCATGGCTTGAACGTAATGTTGGTACATTAATTGCACATGTACTTGATCTTGTAACAAATCCAAAAGCAGCAAGTTCACATGTTGATGCTGTTTATTCTAGAAAATGTGTTAACTTTATATTACATGGTACTGTAGGAAAATTATTAGGTGAAGGAGCTCAAGCTGCTGCATGTAAAGAAATAGCACATATTATTTTGAAACAAATGAATTCTATTGGTAAATTTCATTGTTTAAAATTTTTATTGAATAATTATTTAATAAAATACATATATTTATTTTTTATTTTTTTATATTTGAATTATTAGATTTTAGTCCAGAAAATGCAAAAGATTGTAATCAAGAGACATTATTTAGTCAACATTTATTAGTATGTGCATTACAAGAAATGGGAAACTTGATTTTGGGTTTAGGTACAACAGCTTGTAATTTATTGTCTGATCAATCTTTGAGTATGTACTTTATTTACATATATTTTATCTATATTTATTTAATTTTAATTTCAATAATTTTCAATAATTGATTGCATTAATTTGCATGTTTTCTTAGATTTGATTGATACAATTATGGCTGTTTTGGTTCATCCATGCCAAGCAGCAAGACTTGCAGCTTCTTGGTGTCTACGTTGTATTTGTGTAGCAGTTCCAAGTCAAATAACACCTCTGATTGATCGTTGTGTTGATGGAATTGAAAATATGCGTAGTTCACCAGAAGCAATAGCTGGATATAGCAGTGCATTAGCTGCTGTTCTCGGTAGTGTTCATTTATCACCACTTGGCGTTCCACATACAAAAGGAAAAGTAATTATTTTTAAATGATATCTATATTTTTTTATGTAATTTTATAAAAGCGAAAAATTTTATCAAATAAAAATTATCTATTTTATTTTAGATTATTTTTAATACTGCAGAAGAACTTTTAAGAAGTGCAAGTCAAAACAGTCGTTTATCATTGAATAGAACACATGCTGGATGGCTTTTAATTGGAGCTATAATGACTCTTGGTATGATAAATTTAAATCAATTAATTATATAATAATAAATATTAAATATATTTGAAATGTTATATTTAATATTTAAAATTTTATATTTAATATAAATATATTTTATATTTAATATGTTTTTTTGTATGTTTTGTATTCAGGAACTGCAGTAGTAAAAGGACTATTACCTAGAATGTTATTATTATGGAGAAATTCTTTTCCTCGTTCAAATAAGGAACTGGAAAGTGAAAAAGCTAGAGGTGATGCTTTCACATGGCAAGTAACTTTAGAAGGTCGAGCTGGTGCATTATCTGCAATGCATAGTTTCTTATTACATTGCCCAGAACTTTTAAATGATGATATTACAAGACGACTTCTAACACCAATTGAATCTGCATTAGCAATGTTAACAAAGTATGTTATTTTTTAATATATTTTTAAAATATTTTAATGTAATGTTAAATCACTTTTATTTACTCTAAAATAATATTTTAGTTTATCACCTGTACTAAAAAATTATGGTCAACAATTAAAAGCTCCAGCTGCCATGGTTCGTTTACGTTTATATGAAACACTATTATTATTACCACCTCAAACTTTTGAAGGTAATTAGAAATTAATTTTTTAAAAAATTATTATTTAGAAATGATATTTACAAAAATGTATATTATATTATTGTATTATATTATTGTAAATGTATATTATATATATTGCAAATTAAACAGGTTCTTATACACATCTTTTAAGAATGTTGGTATCGGAGTTTACATTAACTGAAAATCCCGGAAATACTACAACTTCATTGTTGCGTGCTGTTTGTCATGCTAATGATTCTGTAATTCTTGGTACATGGTTACAAGAAACTGATCATCGTACAATAGAAGATCAGGTATATATCTTAAAATATTATTTTATGATTTTGTATTTTTAATGTAATTCGATACGTTACAAATGTAATATAATACTTTATATGTTTTTTAAGATATTTCTCATTTATCATTATTATTAATATTCATTAATATAAAAACATATTAACAAAAGCAGAAAAATTGTAAAGATATTGAGTACATATTATATTAATTCAAATTAACATTCAAATTTCCACTCATGTCCAGATGGAACCAAACAGAAGGGCAGATTTGGAACATGTGAGTAATGTCCTATGAAGCCTTTCGTTATCTGCTGTTCATCTGCACAATTTTCTTTTTCCATTTTTTATTTTTAATCATGATCATTGATTCATGTTTTAGTTTTATTTATTTTTTTAAGCATTAAAAAGTTAATCGAAATATTAATTTTAATTTGTTTTAAAATATAATGATGATTATTTTCATATAATTTTTATCAATATAAATATGTTACATTTGTTTATTTTTAATTTTGTATTGTAATCATATTGTTTATAGTAAACAAATAAAAATGGAATTTAATCAATCTATATTTATTTATATTTGTACTTATGTTCCAGTTACAACCAAACAGTGCTGCAGGATCTGGAGCTTTGGAACATAATCCATGTTGTCTTTATAGACCTGTGCCACAAGTAAACATTTTATTTTTTTTTATTAAGAATACATAATAAAAATAGATCTTAATGATTGCAAATTATTTCTTTCTTTTTAGGATGATATAATACCTGGACCTTTACCTTTGGGAGTTGCAGTCATTGATCTCTCTGTATCCTTATTTGGTCAAATCTTTCCACGTGTAGCAAATAAACATAGATTACAAATGTTAGATCATTTCAGTGAATGTATAAAACATACAAAATCTGGTAGACAAGAAGCTATACAAATGAATGTTTTTACGGCTGTATTAAGTGGATTAAAAGGTCTTAATGAAGCAAAAACTGGTTTTGGTCAAGAAGATGTTAAGAAATCTGCTACTAATCTCATTATTGTAATATAATTTTCGTATATTAATATTGTAATATTTTTATTTTCTTAAATTTATTATAAAATATAATTAAAATATAATTTAATTTTATATATATAAATTTTACTCTATATTATAGAGTGCTTTGGTAAGCAGCAATTCTATATTAAGATGGGCAGCAGGAGAAGCTGTTGGAAGAATGGCTCAAGTTATTTCTGATCCTAAATTTACGGCAGAATTAGCACAAACAAGTTTTGATCGTTTAAAATCAGCTCGTGATGTTGCTAGTAGAACTGGTCATTCTTTAGCATTAGGATGTCTTCATAAATATGTGGGTGGAATGGGATCTAGTCAACATCTGAATACAAGTGTCAGTATTTTACTTGCACTTGCTCAAGATAATTCGTCTCCTGTAGTACAAGTAAGTATTGAAATATATATATTTATATGTAGTTCTTTAATGTCACGCATTAATTAAATATGATTTATATTTATTCAGGTATGGGCATTACATGCTCTTGCACTTATAGCTGATTCTGGTGGACCAATGTTTCGAGGCTATGTCGAACCTACATTATCTTTAGCTTTAACTCTTCTTCTTAATGTTCCTCATTCTTATATTGATGTACATCAATGTATAGGAAAAGTATTATCAGCTCTTATCACAACAATAGGTCCAGAATTACAAGGTTTTTATTTTATTATTGTTATTGTTAATTTCATGATATTTGTGAAAATTTAAAAATTTATGTATGAACTTATTTATTATATATATTTTTAGGAAATACAACAACAATTTGTATGGCACGTTCATCATTTCTATGTGCTTGTGCAATTATGCAAGATCATCAAGATCCTCTTGTACAAGCAGAAGCTACAGGATGTCTTCAACAATTACATTTATTTGCGCCAAGACATGTTAATTTATCTTCTCTCGTTCCTACATTATGTGTAAGATTTATATTATATTTTTCTTTCATTTACATTATATAAATGATGCAAATTTTCGTATTTTCTATTATAAATTATTTTACAGCGAACTTTATCAAGTAATCATCTACTTTTACGTAAAGCTGCAATATCTTGTCTTCGACAATTAGCTCAGCGAGAAGCAAAAGAAGTATGTGAACATGCAATGACATTAGCTAATGAAAGTCGAGATACTAATATAGTAGAAGGTCTTGTTATAACAGAAACTGGTCTTCCGGGCGTTTTATTTAGTATGTTAGATACAGAAACTGATGGCAAATTAATTAAAGATATTCATGACACGTTAACTAGTATGCTGCAAATTCTAGCAGCAGATCATTTATCTCAATGGTTATCCTTATGTAAGGATGTTCTTACAATAGCATCAGGTATGATACATATTATAATACTTATATTAAGTCGTTGCAAAATTAAATAATATTAATAAAATATATTAATAGATACATGTAATAACGAAGAAGGAAATACTATTGATGTCGAAGATAGTACTACAGATATTGATAATGCTGATGTAGAAGGAGATGATGATCAAGCTGAATTCCATGCTGATGAATCTACGAAACAACGGCCAACTATTACGCCACGATGGCCAACTAGAGTTTTTGCAGCACAATGTGTTAGGAAAATTGTTGCTGCTTGTATAAATAATAAGCACGCACACTTTGATCTTGCCTTAGCTAAAGAAATGCAAATATCTAAAGGCAGAAGTACGATTCTTTATTTTTAAAATTATTTTTAAAATTTTCAAATATCATATACTAAGATTTTGATAATTGCAGGTGATTTTTTAGTATTACATCTTTCTGATTTAGTAAGAATGGCATTTATGGCAGCAACAAGTGATTGTGATCCTCTTCGGCTTGAAGGATTGAAAACATTACAAGAAATCATAGATAAATTTGCTAAAGTTCCTGAACCAGAATTTCCTGGACATTTATTACTTGAACAATTCCAAGCACAAGTAATTAAACATAGAAATTTTAAATATATTTTATATAATAATATATATTATTATTTACTATTTAATTATTATAGGTTGGAGCTGCGTTGAGACCGGCATTTTCAGCAGAAACAGCATCACATGTTACAGCTGCAGCATGTGAAGCATGTAGCGCTTGGATTGGAAGCGGTGTTGCTAGAGATCTCAATGATCTTCGTAGAGTACATCAATTACTTGTATCTTCTTTAGAAAAATTAAGAGAGGGACATACACGACCACAACTTTATAATGAAAGTTTGTTAACACTTGAAAGATTAGCAATTTTAAAAGCATGGGCAGAGGTAAGAGACAAAATTTTTCTTTTAATAATTTTTATTTATTTCTTTCTTTTTTTTCTTTATTAGGTATATGTAGTCGCTATGATAAAAGATGGTTCTGCATTGAATAATAAAAATACATTCAATCAAAATCCAAATCAAATTGATGATAATAATTCTGAAGATTTTGGAAAATTTGAATTTCAGACTGAGAGTTTATTAAGTTTAGTGCAACCAGAATTATTAAGTTTAAGTCAATATTGGCTAGCTGCTCTAAAAGATCATGCATTACTTTCATTACCTTCAGGTATGACGAGTATTTATATTATTATAATTTTATATTATTTTATATTATCATAATTTTTTAAATTATATGTTTTTATGTAATATTTTTATAATAATAAATCAATATTTTATTAGAATTTTCTAGTCAATTACCACATGATGGTGGAGCTTTTTATACAACAGATACAATGGAATCTGCTCGACCTCATTATGCTGAATCATGGGCCCCAATCTTACATGCTGCAACACTTTGGCTCAATGCAAAAGGATTTGAATTGGAAGAAACAAAAAATGAAGTGAAAATATCAAATGCAACTAATAACAATAACAATAACAATAACAATAATAATAATAATAATAATGATGTTTCTACTAATACTAATACAAATGTTGAACGTTTTCATTTATTATTTGGTAACTATTTTATTTTTTTTTTTAAAAATCTTTATTTTTTTACATTATTATTTCTTATTATATTAAATAATAATAATATATCATAAAAATATATAATATAGTAGAATGTATATTATATATCATTTTTATTTATTCAATATTTATTAATATTTATTAAAAATTTTAGGTATATGTATGGAAGCTTTGTGCAGTCCTCGTATTTCAGAGTCTACTCAAAATATAGAAACGTGTTTAAATGCATTATATACTTTATTAGATTCTACATGGGCTCGTAAAGTTTTAATTACAGATCGTTCATTACCGATTGAATTATGTAATGTTCTTCACAGGTATCTTTTTTTTAATTATATATAGATATAAATATATAAATGTTATATTATAATTAACAATTTATGGTATTTTGTTGTAGAATGCTTTTAACAAGAGAAAATTTTATGATTCAAATGATAGTAATGGAAGTTTTAAAACAAATAATGAAAGCAGCACACGAAGATTTAATAGAAAAAAAGAAATCTAAATTGAAAGGTAAAAAGAAATAATATTTTTTTTTATATAAAATATATTATTAGCATATTATAAATTATTATTAATATATATTATTTTGTAATAGAAATTGCACCAATACATGAAGAAAGCAATGAAACTGAAAATGTAGATTTACTAGGGGAAGGAGAAGAAAGTGGTGAACTTATTCCTGGAAAATCATTAGTATTCGCTATTTTGGAAGTGTGTTTGTGTCTTTTGGTTCGACAAATACCAGCATTAAATCCTAATCCTGGTGGAACTACAGCAATTTTATCTCAAAAGGGATATATGCCATCTGAAGAAAGTGGGAAACTTATAGCTGCTACACTTAATATAATGGAATCTCTTCCTACTCTTTGTTCTCCCCAAGGTAAATATTTAATTTTAAATAAGATATTTAATTTTAAATATTTATTTTTAATACATATTTTTGAATATTAGGAGCAATAGCAATTTTACCAACATTATTGTATTTATCAACTGGAGTAATTAGAGAAACTGCAGTGCGTACTGACAATGAATGCAATAAAACAACATCAGATGCACCAGTTCATGCAGCTTTGCATTGCATAAAAAACCTTATTACAAATAAATATGCAAAAGATCATAAAAGTAAAGAACAATGGACAAGTCTTTTACAAAGCGCTCTTGCTAAAATTATCGACCTCGCTAAAACTGGTATTGGAAATTAAAATTACATAAGATTTATTTTCATGATAAGATGTTTTTTTAATTAATAATTTTTAAAAATATTCATAGGAAATGATGAAACAAAAATGGATGAAGTGGCAATGATGTTAGGAATTGCAGTATTTGTTCTTCATGCATCGCCTGAAGTTGTGAGTGCACCGAACTTACAGTTTCCGTGTATAAATCATTTTAGACACGCTTTTCAATCAGAAAATATAATGGTTATTATTTTAAAAATATTTTATGTATCATTAATAATTTAATATACATATATTCTTATTTCTTGAAATATTACAGGTTAAATTAAAATGCGTTCAAACATTGAGAACAATATTTTTACATCCAGAACGTATAATAAGTACTCCTTATATTCATGCATTAGCTCCAAGATTAGTAGAATATTTATATAGTGATAAAAGTAAACAAGTCACAACTGATGTGGGATTGTCTTTCACCTTAGAATGTGTTAATACAGTTGAAGCTCTTATAGGACTTGCTGATCTTTCACATCGTATGTATATTTATTTGTATTTTTATTTTGATTTCATTTATTATAAATTCAATATATAATAGTATATTAATATCAGATTAGTATATATAGTTATATAGTAGTGTTATATAATAGTATATTAATATAGATATTAAAAAGCTGATAAAAAGTATGTTACATGCTATTCAGGAGATCTTTTACAAGGTGTGTGGAAAAACAATATAATTATACAATGTAATATATTTTCATCATATTTTATATCATAAAATATATTTTATTTGTTTAAATGTATTAAATATAAATATATTATTAATTCTTGTAAGTTTATTATTTCTAATATTTTATTTTTATAAATATCTAGGCATACAGATGTTAACTTTACTTGTGCCAATCCTAATTAATTATTTATTGGAAGGAGATCAACTACAACATGCTTCCAAATATCAATTAAGTCTTCATCAACAAAGTTTTCAATGGCTTAATAAAATAGGACCAAAATATCCTCAGGTATCTAAGTTATATTATAATGTACAATGTATATTATAATATATCTCGAAATTAAAATATATATAAATTATAATTATTTAAATAAAATTTTTTATTTTAGGAATTTAAAATGTTAATGTCACAATCTACAGAATTAAAAACTAAATTAGAAAATGCAGTTAGATCTTCTCATCAACAAGCACAAAAACACCCTAGACCAGTAGATCTTGTAAAACCACAGATAAAAATCTCTACACCATCTATTAAGCTCAAAACAGATTTTTCAAATTTTAATTAATCTTTTTTAATATAGTATCATTATTATAATAGTATCATTAAACATGTTGTATAATTATTTAAAATATATTTAAAATATAATTTTATTATAAATTATAATTTAAGTTATAATATAATTTTATTATAAATTAAACTCTCATAACCAAACACAGAATACTTTTATACTAGAGATATTAAAAATGAGATAACAACATATATCACATAATAATATTCTGAAATATAAATATACAACATGTTAAAAAATAGTCTTTGTAAATCTATTATAATATATTAATAATAGCATTATATTAATTCATCAATTAAATTACATAATTAAAGTAAATAATTCAATATTATGTATAACAAAATATTTAAGTTATATGAAAATTCTTATATCTCGTTTTCCGGTACTTATTTATATATGTATATTATCTAGGTATATGCAGGTATCGATAATTTTTTAAAAAAATTGGATTATTCTGTTCATTCTAATGTTACAGGTATTTGTTCGAACTCGTCTGATTTTTTTAAATCCAAAAACTCGAATCCAAATATAGGATGATTTCAGGTACTTGCACATTTCTAATGTTTTTTGTTTTTCTTGTCTTTTAGATAAATAAGAATTGAATTTAAATATAAAAATATTTAAAAAGATAATATTAGCAAAATTTAATATGCAAAATATTAAAAAATTTTTTTTATTTAGTTATATTTTTTAAGTTAAATTATTATTTTTGCTTTTTTATATAAACATATAAAAAAAATTAGTGCTATACATTTAGAACATGTGTATATATACTATAAATGTATAATTATATTTATTTTAAATTGTAAATCTTATATATATATATATATATATATATAGTATATTTTGTAGAAAAAATTAATTTTTTTAAGTTTATTTATATTAATTATATTAAAATAAATATAAAAATTGAGATTTATTATATCAAGACATAATAAAAAATTATGGAAATTAATGAAAGAAGTAGTATTTTATGTTATGTAACTAAATATATTTTCTTAAATTATAAATATATATTTTGCATAGTTAATATTACAATATAAAAATATACAATATTCTATTATTAATAAATTAAGATTTATAATGTTACTAATTATAGTGTAATTTAAGAAATTTTTTTTATATAATTAATCATTTTAAGTACAATTTTTAAATATTTTAAAACTTAGTCAAAATAAAGATTATTTGTGTAATGATTGTATTTTACATAAATTTTAACTTAATATATTTATAATAATTTATTTTTAATAAATGTAATAAATAGATTAGATTTTTGTTAATGAATAGGAAATTCTTATTCTCTAAAAATCTAATTTATTAGTATTTAAAATAACATATTATAAAATAAATAGATTATAAAAAGTAGATATTATAAAAATATATTGTAAAATAAAATAAACATAATCTAAGAAAAATATCATATATTATGAAATTAATGAAATTCTTATATATATCATGCAATATATATAAATAAAATAGAACATAATTATTAAATCTAATAATAAATCTAATAAAGTACTTCTTTTTAATATAACATTAGTTAATAAAATATAGAAGATATATTATATTGTAATATAATGATAATAATTATGTATAATAATAATAATTATTATATTAATTTTGATATTTGTTAGAATAATCAACTTAAAATATAATAGAAAAAGAAAAAAATAGATTTTTATCCATTAAAAATATTTAAGAAAATTATGCATATATAAATATTATAATCTATTATAAATGTTTTTAATAAATCATAGTAATTTAATTAAAAATTTAAATATATTTAATTATTTAATAAAAAATGTATGTTGAAATTAAAATAATATTTATATTCATTTAAATATAATATATAAATTTAAAATTAATATTAAATATATTAAATTATAAAAATATAAATGTTATAAATATTATATTTACTTTATTCTAAAGTAACTTATATATATGTTATTAAATATTAAGTACATATTAAATATTATATAATATATATGTATTATCTATGTAAAGCAATATATCAATGTTATGTATTAAACATTAAATATTAAATATTAAAGATATTAAAAAATATAAATATTTATTCTTTTAAAAATATGTAAATTATTAAATAAAGTAATAATTATATAATTATACATTGCATTCTCGTGTTATTTTTTACTAATCTCACAATTAGAATATATATATATAAAGCAAGTATATATAAAGTATATAAGTATATAATCTTATAATATTTACATTTTGATATATATGTTGTATATTTGTACTGTATTATTGGGAAAGATATGATATTATAATTGTATATTAAAGAAATATAAAATTTACATTAATGAAATATAAAAAAAATTAAAATTAAAAAATTTAATATTTCGTTGGTATGATTCGAGTTTCAATCGTCATTTCCTCGTATGATTTCCAGTTCCAATTATCATTTAGTAGAGTAGGATAGCAACTGATATATTCGTATATAAAAAATATTTCGTTAGCTGTGCATGACTTTTAATACATTTTATCTTTTCGTAATAATGAATAATCGTATTTATCTTCAAGTGATATTCTTCTAAATCATATTGTGAATTGCATAAAATTGTAAAAAATAAATTTACAAAATAATTGCATTTTTTATTGTTTATTACAAATATTAAAGTAAAATGATAAAAGCAAGAAAATTTATTGTGTTAAAACATTTTAACGGAAAACCGAAAAAATCAGATTTACAATTAATTGAAGAAGAATTACCTAGTCTTCAGAATGGAGGTAAAAATTTAATATTATTGTATCATATTAATATATTTAATATATATATATATTTATGGAGATATTTTTAATTTAAATATTTCATAAAATAACGTATTTTTAGAAAAAATATAAAATTTAAAAAAAAAAATACAACTATACTATTTATTTTTTATTTGTTGAATATCTTTAAGGTCATTTGAAGATCAACTGTTAATATTATGTTAATTCTTATTGACTATATTTCGATCATATTAGTCCTATTTATTAAAAGTATCTATTTTACGCATTATTTTATGTGTATCTAAATACACATATAATAAATAATTTATAATTTTTTATTTTTAATATATTAATACATTTTTATTACAAGTATTTATTACAAGTATATGTATTTACATATATATCACTTATATATATGATATACGTATATATCACTTTTGTATATTTATATTTTATATTCTATTTATTATTATAATTTTTTTAATTTTAGAAAATAATAATTGAAAATATCTTTTGAATGTACAAATTTTTGAATAAATATTAACAAAGAGAGCAAATAGTAAAAGAAGGACAGAGATATGTTAAAAATGAGGAAATCAGCGCCATCTCTAGAGTGCCGCAAATGAAACATGTAAAGAAAGGACAGAAAATTGTGGGAAAAGGATAGAGATAAAATAAGAATTGACTATCAACGCCATCTCTTGAGTGTCAAGCATATTTCTTTAAACTTTGTTTTTCTAAAAATATTGAAGATGGTGCTGACTCTCAATTCTTGTTCTACCTTATCCTATCTTTAAAGAAATATCCTTAATACTCGAGAGATGGCGCTAATGGTCAATTCTTACTATATCTCTATCCTTTTCCCACAATTTTCTGTCCTTTCTTTCTATGTTTCATTTGCGGCACTCTGAAGATGGCGCTGATATCAATATTTTTATCCTATCTCTATCTTTCTCTCATTATTTACTCTCCTTGTCTATAATTCTTAGCATATAATGATTACAGTCGAAGTATGAGATATCAATTAAACCCCTTTTATCATTTCTCTTTTAAAATTATAATGCATTTTAATCTTTAATGTAAAAAAAAAATATAGATATTATAGATATCCTTTTTCAAGATATGAAAGAAAAAATACATTTTAAATTTATTCTATATTTTATCTTTATGTTTCTATTTTTATAAGTAAAAATAATATACTATTTTTACTTATGTATTAAAAATATATAATTCTATTTAAATATAGCAAGTTAATTTTTATACTTCGTGTATTATTTGAAGAGAAAAATAATTACATAATATTATTTTTGAAACTATTTAATTCTTATTTGAAATATTTTTTAATATTCCAAATAATAAAAATACAATACAAATGCTTAGTGTATTCTTGAATTCTTTAAAAATTAAGAAAACGAAAAATGCATTAAAAATGGTTTTATATTAGGAGTTTTCATGATAGAAGATAAATATGCAAGAAGTAAATGTTTAAATTTGTTTATTTAAATTGTAAGAAAAATATTTTAAAACTTTAACTAACTCTAAAAAAAATTACAATACTAAGAAGAATGATAAAAAATTAATTATAAGAACAATAAATATATAAAAACCTCTTTTATATATTATATTTTCCCCATATAAAGAAAAATTGGATAAAAATTTCGTTCACTCAATCTATAATTCATAGAAAGAATTTTAATTTTTTCCAAGAATTTTAATGATTCCTAGAATTCGAGGTCATTTCCAAGAATTATCAAAAATTCCTGAAAAAATTTTTCGAGTGACCTTCTATAATATCATGTTCTCCTAATATAAAATCGACTTTTTGGCCAAAAGTTTCGTTCGTTCGATCATTCGGAAATTTCCAAGAATTTGACGTCATTTCCAAGAATTTTAGAAATTCCGAGAATTTGACATCATTTCTAAGAATTGCGAAAAATTCCTAGAAAAAGCGATCTCCTGTTCTATCATGTTCTCCTAATACAAAATCGAATTTTTGACCAAAAATTTTATTCGTTCAGGAAATTTCGATCTTCCTTATTAAATATCTCGTTTGTTTTCCATAATATTAAAAAATGCTTCGAATAAAAAATGAATAGTTTCGTAACGGCTATATTTCGATGTCTTCAATTTTTTTCGTAGATGAACTCGATAAAAAACTTATCAACTCACTATATTGATGGAATACATTGTAATTATGTAATAATGTTGATGCAAAATTGTACATTATTACATTAACTAATACTTTTATGTATTTTTTAAATATTGTAGGAATAATCATATCGAAAATTTAAATAAAATGTTATTTTTAAAAATAATAATTAAAAAAAAAAGAAATTTTAAATTAATGTTATTATAATTGATAACTTACAAAGTTGTGATGATACAAATTTTCTTCGAATTTATCGAATAAAATCTTACATCTGATAAATTTCATATTTGAACATATTTTAAAAAATTTGAATGAATTAAAAAAAAAATGAAGAATTTTAGTGATTTCGCTTAAATTTTCGAAATTCAGGATTTTAAGTATATAATAAAATTTATATGATGATTATTAAGAAAAAAATAAAATAAAATAAAGTAAAAATAAAAAATTGAAATTATCATAATTATTCTTTAATAAATAAAGTATTTATAATATAATATATATTAAAAACTATATAACATTTTACATTTAATTTTGCTTACTTTTAGAATTCCTTATTCAAGCGGAATATCTTTCTGTGGATCCTTATATGCGAGTTTATATGCTAAGATATCCAGTGGGTTCAATAATGCTTGGCTCGCAAATAGGCAAAATTATTGAGTCAAAGAATTCAAACTTTCCAGTGGGGAAAAAGATTATCGCTGATGTCGGTTGGAGATCACATACAATTATAAATCCATTTCGTTGTAATGCAGAATATGAATTCAAAAAACCAAGACTACTTCCTGATTTAGAAGATTTGCCAATGTCGTTATATTTAGGAATGTTAGGAATGCCAGGGTATTAATTATTTGAATATTGAATTTTTTTTTAATATCTTTTCATAAACTAGATTGATATTATTTATGTTTAATATATATATATATATATATTTGTTATTCCAGGAATACAGCTTATTTTGGTCTTTTGGAAATTTGCAAGCCAAAGAAAGGTGAAACTCTTGTTATAAGTGGAGCTGGAGGAGCTGTTGGTTCTCATGTTGGTCAAATAGGAAAAATTCTTGGACTTACTGTCGTTGGTATTGCTGGTTCGGATGAAAAATGTAAATGGCTTGTGAAAGAGCTTGGTTTTGATCATGCTATTAATTATAAAGAAGGAAATCTTGATATTGCTTTAAGGAAGGCTATACCAAAGGGAATCGATTGCTATTTTGATAATGTAAGTACAATGTATTTCTTTAATATAATGAAATGTTTAATGTAATGAATGTTTAAATTTTATTGTTATTTTATTATTATTACGTATGTTATATAATAATAGGTGGGAGGAGATATTTCTAGCATTGTTATGTATCAAATGAAACTCAATGGCCGCGTAGCTGTTTGTGGATCTATTTCTTCGTATCACGCTGATGCTTCATCGTTACCAAAAGCGACGATTCTTCAACCAACAATGGTATTTAATGAATTAAAGGTAGAAGGTTTTTTGGCCACTCGTTGGGACAATCGTTGGAACGAAGGTATAGAAAAAAATCTTCAATGGATACGCGAAAAAAAAATTCGTTATCACGAAACCATTGTAAAGGGTTTCGATAATATGTTTGATGCATTTGTTGAAATGTTAGAAGGAAAGAATATTGGTAAAGCTATTGTTCAAGTTTGAAGAAAAAAAAAAAATATTGCGATTTGTTTATTAATTATTTTTATATCTATCTACAAAATAAATATATTTTTTTTTCGTGCAATGGTAAATGTATTAAAATTTTAAATTATATAATTATATAAAATAATATTTTCGATTAATGTACATTTTTATTATATATGCAAATATAAAATTTTTATATAATTACGTATGAATTTTTTTATTTATGAACCACAAAAGATATGAAGTAATTAGCATAGACAGTTTTATTGCAATATATTACATAGATCATAATGCATCACAATGAATAATTACATTTGGTTTTTCGATGCCCGAGAGCATGATGCTTAAAATTTAGGTACATATCTTAATAATAATCGTAACGTTACGTCTAGTACAACCTTATACGATACCTTACAGAAAATTACGCAAACTTACATCCATTTCTACTTACAATATAATACATTTCTCAGTTTAATGGAAATTCCATTGTTTCGAAAAAAAAAAAAAAAGAGAGAAAAATTTCAATAAACAGAAATATATATTTCAATTCAATTTGTATGTTCTTGTTGGTAAATATTTTTTTGTTGTACGAATTAATTTCAAAATAATTATTAACATCAATTGAAACACCATCAATGTTATGCCTATCGAAAAAAGAGATTGATCGTAAAAAATAAAATTCCTTTTTTTATATAAAGATCAGTTTCACCAGTTTAAAAAAAGACAATATCATTATAAATACAAAGATCGTATCACGGTGCAGGATTAAAAATCATTCGATCAATTCGGAAAAATACATCAATTTTAAAATTGTACGAATATACGAATCGTTTTATCAACAATGTAAAACAATCGGATATCGTAAATTTTATCATCTCGATTATAAATCATTTGGAATATTCCGTCCAAATCTGTAATGAGAATCATTATTATTTTTCATCAAAAAGATATATTTCGATTACGATTTAGCCGGATATGAAACTCGAGTTCGAATTTCACCGGATCGATGCAAATTGTCCTCCTCATATAATAATCCTGAATTGCTCGGATCATGTCCCATCAAACGAACACATTCGCATCAGGATATTCGTTGGAATTTCATCACGTGACATTGATCTCCTCGTCCTCCTCGTTCTCTGTTTGTTCTTCCGGCCGCTGTGGACTCGTCAAAGGACTCACGTCGCTTAAATCCAATCGAGGCCTATCTCCATCGGCGTCGCTTAAGTCAGGATTAGGATTGTTCTTGTTTGGTAATGTCTGCTCTCGTGAACCCCCGGTTGCTAGCAACTCCCTCTCTTTGCTGTTCCTCCACTTCATTCGCCGATTTTGGAACCAGATCTTTACCTGGACACACACAATTCGAAACGTGTTCATTTTATGTGATATAATATAAATTAAATAATTTAGTAATAAATTATAATAATATTATAATTATAATTATAATAATTTAGTAATAAATATATCGTAATAAAGATAAAGCTACGATTTGACGATTCCTTCTTGGAATCAATATTAGGAACAATTTTATTAGGAATATTCTTGACGATGGTTTAAACTATATTTAAAGAATATATAAAACGTAAAAAATGTTATAAATAATATAGGACAAACAACTCCATTGAAATGGCTCTATTTAAAAATTAAATTTAATTGGCGTTCTTTTAAATGATTTGTTTAAGCGTAAGTTTTTCTTTTCTTTTCTTTTGTAATTCCACAAACGCTAATTCCTGGAATTAGGAGATTGAGGAAGGACGCGTCGTTCTCATAGTTCTCTCAGTCATTTTCATCCACTATTAAAGACCATAATACATATTACCGAACGGTCGAACGAGCCAACGTCAAACGCACATGAACTTTGAAAATTTTCCGTACCCCTACCCTTTGTATCCCTTTTCCAGCCAGTTTCGCCTCTCCTTCGTGCCACCCTTCACTTCCCCGATACCTGTGTTCCCGTTCGCCACTTTATTACAGCCTTGAGCTATAATAACGTCGAAACGTTGACCCCGCGTTGGCCGCGAATTGATTTATCTAAACTACTTTTCGAATTTTTCATTCCTCCCTCCCCCACTTTGTTCCATGGATATGATCCGTTAATTAATCGCGCGGATGCACTTCACACCCCCCGATCTCGAAGATTTTAAGAAGTAAGAAAATAATTAAGATGTGATGTTTACAAAATTTTGTTTAAGAAAGATGAAAGAATATTCGATAACCTTCCCGATTTTTCCTTAATTTGAAGGATTAAATTTTGGAATTTTTTGATTCGGTAAGTTTACAAAATTTTGTTTAAGGAAGATGAAAGAATATTCGATAACGATTTTTCCTTAATTTGAAGGATTAAATTTTGGAATTTTTTGATTTGGTTTGGTAAGAATTTTAAAGAGTCTGGCGGAGATAAATTAAAAATCGTTTAAAATCGATCGATGCAGAGATGTTGTTTGTGCAGAGTTAGAGAGAGTGAAAATGATTTAATGTCGATGGATTCGTTCAGAGACAAAAGGAAACTCATTGGCATTAATATTCGTACGATTCGTATTCGTTATTTGACGCGATATTGTGTTTTAAAAAGGGTTTTAAACAGAACTATTAACAACTTTTGAAATCTTTTCAACAACATTATCTGCGCTTGACATCAGCTGCCTCGTTATTAATACTGCTTGACCCTGTTGGTAGTAGGAAGGGCGAGAAATTGATAAAAAAGGTTTATTATTCTTTAATATCTCGTCGAACATTTTATGGAACTTGGCGAACGTGTTGCGTGCAACTGACATGTTGAAATGTGAACGAACTTGATGCGTCAATGCATCTTTCTTCTTGTTACATACTTTTTATTGTTTTCATTTATTTCCTTCAATTTTTATTTTTTTTTTTTATTTTTATTCATCAATTTTTTTTCTTCCTTCGTTTTTTTTTTTTTTAAGTAGAAACGTGGCTAAATTTAAATAATATATATCAGATTTAACAAAATTTACACGAAAAATCTGATCCATGTTTTCAATTTACAATTTCTAGATTGAATCTCATCAAATTTATTGAAACGTATTTAAATTTTATATATAGTAACCAAATAGAACACTTTTTCTAATCATTTTTGAATTCGAAAACGTGGATAAACAAATTTTAAGTACGTAGGTGAGAAAATTATATCTGGATCTGCCAAGGGTTAATTTTACCCAAATTGTTTTCGTATTTTCATTTGGCGGGGTGTGTGCACTTGACACGATGCACGAACCCTAACGATTCGACGTGTTAATACGCAGTGGGGTAAATTCCGCGTTGTATCTTCAATAGATACTGGTCCAAAATTTGGAATCAATTTTTCTCTCTCGTTTCGTCGTTCGATCCAATTTTTTCATCGAATTGAAATCAACGTTACAGATCTATTAACAGTACTTTCATCTATTTCGATAGATAGATTTTTGAATGATTCCAAATTATCGTTTTTGACACGAAAATACTATTGCATCATCATTATGTAACTCGACACAGTGTGAAAAAAAAATATATGTATATATATATATGATTTGGAGCGAACGAATTTTTGTGATCAAACGATTCTGCGATAAACGATTTCGTGGAAATAAATATAGATAATTTGTATATAATTCAAACTAATCGAAAGATTGATTTTTTTTTATTTATTCGATATTTAAATAATTACGCGCGTAAATTTGGAATTTTTTTAATATTTAAAAAAGAGTCTTATATATTTTTATATCTCAATAATTGATATAAATTGTTCTTTATTGATTCGGTCATTTATTGCTCGATGATCGATTGAAAGGAGTACAATCTACAATTTTTGCGCGAAATTTCACAAACGTCGATCTGGTTTGACGTTTTGCATAAAAATTCTGTTTAAAAATTCCACTTTTAACGCCCGATTAATTAAAATGATTTGTAATTTGGTGTTTGAATCACCTTGGGATGATAGATTTCCGAAAAATATATCGACGAAATTTTCTTTCCTTTTTTTCTTTTTTTTTTTTTGAAAGTGTCGAACTATCGGATAAAATAAAAGTAGCGTCGAGCCGTTTAAAAGGCAAAAATCCCTTGAAATCCGATGCTTTCGACGAACGAAAAAGATTATAAGAGGGTGGATTAATATCGAGCTCAAGACGTTGCTCGCTTAGGGTTGAACACTCCATCCAGGAGAATGCTTGAAAATGAAAACCAGGAGGGGATCGAGTTGCCACGCGAGTACATATTAAAAAAAAAAAAAAAAAAAGAAAAGAAAAGAAAAGAAAAGAGAAGAAATGAGAAAAAGAAAAACGAGATAATATCGATATTTATTCACTGCTATTTAACGTTTCTTTTTACTGCAGGAAATTTTAGAAGAATGATTTCAGAAGCAAGAGAAATTCATCGATAATTCTACGATTATCGTACAATAAGTTCTCAACGAGCGGAAATTTTGTGGAATGTATTCCAACGGAATCAAAGGATTCGTACTTCCGTACTTCCGGTTCCGGCCGATTCTTCTTCTCCTCCTTCTTTCCGTTTTACGTTTTGCAAGTGGCGACGGTGATTGATTGTCCCGTCAGCGGCAGACAGGTTCGGGAACTGTATAACAAAAGTAACAAAGCTGTTCTCCGTTCCTGGGTGTGAAAGACACGCCAAGCTTTTCGTAGAATTCGAATCATTCCATTGTTCACGCTTTTCATTGCTTCTGTCCCGTATATATATATATATATACATATCTGTACCTTTCCTCAACTTTCGATCATTTTGTAAATCCAAGTTCCAATCTCTTTCTGTCAAATTTTCCCTTCGAAAATAATATCCCCTCTCGTTCGCGAGATAGAAAAAAAATTATATCCAAAATTTTAACCGAAACAAGATTCTCGCCGATCTCTCCTTATCGAACCGTGACATAATTGAAATTACCCATTAATGGCCATAATTGCTATTTCAATAACAAAGCTACGGATAATTCGAATATCATAATCAATGATCACTCGAACAGCCACGCTCGATGCAATAATTACTCGAATCGCTTCACCGCCCCTCGATTCAATTTCTCTCCCTCTCCATCACCACCTCCCTGCCCCCGGAATCACGTTTAATCGTTAACTTATTGGCTGGAGAGGCCACGCGTTCGCGCGCCCCTCTCACCTCTTCCCTCCCCCTCCTTTCCCCAATTCAAAATCCTTAAACACCCCCCTATCCTCTCCTCGATTAAACACCAACCCCGTCCCCGATATATCCCACCTCAGAGACCAGGAAAGAAAACACTCGATCGTCGTAAAATTTCTCTCCTCATCCCCTTTGAGAAAGAAAAAAACTTCCCCCCTCTGCTTCTAAATCATCACCCCCGAAACCATCCTGAGGATCCGATAATATAAGGCGAATATAACTCCAATCCTTCACGATTCCCATTAAAATAAAAAAGAAAAAAACGAGAGAGAGAGAGAGAGAGAGAGAGAGAGAGAGAGAGGGAGAGAGGAAGAAAAGGAAAGGAAAACCGGAAACGTTTCACGCGATACGCGATAAGGATCGGGACCGGATACGAAAGGATCAGGAATAACGAACGACATCCGAAACGCGTTCTATAGAGTGGGTAATCGTTAAACGATTGGCTGCAGTCAGCCTACCGGTCTCTCCTTTCCTCGACCACCCTCTAACCCTCGCTCCTTCCCACCTCCGAGTCTTCTCCTCCATTCCCTTCTCCTCGCGGCCACGCGCGACCGCCCTTACTTCCGCCCCACCTCCGCGAGAACCACGAGGGCCACCCTCTTTATCTCCCTACGACTCACCCTCTTTCGTCCTCTCTCCCTGCATACGTATACATACACACACATACATATATACACAAAGTACGATAGGTAGTTCGGTGCGCGGCGGTGACGCCATCTGGCGCAGTTTAATAAAAGACGATCGATTATGACGTCGGCCTCAGAACTACCCCTCAGTCACGCTCGCTCTACGATCCTCCGGCTCGCCATCCCTCCATTCCACTCCTTTCTTCCCCTCTTCCTCTTCTTCCTTCGTATATAATCTCCTCTCCTTTGTCTCTCCACCCCTCTCGATAACCTCTCGCCCCTCTCTGTGCATCGTTCTTTCCTCCTCCTCCTCCTCCTCCTCCTCCTTCTTCCGACTTTTCTCTTTCTCTCGTTTCGCCCCAAGTGGTGCGGTGCATCGGAGGGAGAGAGAGAGAGAAAGAGAGAGAGAGAGAAGAAGGGTGCACCATCACCACCACCATCAGCACCACCACTACCACCACCGCCGCCGCCTCCAACCTGGCCGTGGCATCGTTCGGTGGGGCGAGGAGATCGAAGGGCACGGAGGCGGAGAAAAGGGGCGAGAAGCGGGCACGAGTAGGGTGCCAGAGAGGGATTATTTTATTTTTTTCGAGGGAGAGAGGGGTGCGGTCAACGGAGGGGCGAGTGGGCGAGGGGTGGAGAAAAAAGGAGGAAAGGGGGGAAGAGGAGGAAGAGGTACGGCGCAAAGCTGCGATTCTGCGGCCGAAGGGTTGGCTGATGTATGGAAAGGAAGTCGACTCTTACTGGTGGGGAGGGATTTATCGGAGGAGCCCACGTTCCATCGGTGATGCTTTAATTGAGCCCTCCGCTTATAGAACGATAGTGTTAATCCGTTTATCCTTGGATCTATCAGGTTCGATTAATCCATTCCTCGTGACGACGAAAGTACAGTGACACAATTTTTCTGGACCAATTTCTCAGCTTGTTATGATATATTTATGTAATAATCCATTTCATTAAAATGTCCCATCTCTTTTTTAATATTCCGCTTGTACGTGACAGGTTCCATCTTGAAATAATAATTGGAAATATATACAAATTATTATATATAGTATTTTTTAATTTAATCAAGTTATTTCTCGATTTTTGATCATTTAATCTTAAACATTTGTGCAATAAAGAATCAAAGGAAAATTAATTTCCTTTTCGCCAATCGAAAATTTCATCGATCGGGAAACCCGCTCTCTAAACCCCGCACGATTTTATTAGACACGATTCGGCAATTTTTACGAAAGGAGGGAAAGGAACGAAGCGTCGATCTCGCGGCGACTTTTACTTGGAAGCACGATCCGCGAATCCGGAATTCGCCCGCGTGCCAATGGTACGTGCATACACAGCTACAACTGTGACTGGCTACGATTTGGCACGAATGGGAACCGATATTTCCGGGCGAAATGTCGTGGCAACGATGCTAAACGCATTCGATCGCGACACGTGAAGATGTTTGAACGTCGATTTAAAGGATATGTGACAGGGGGAATCAAACGATCTTCCTGCTAACTTTTTTTAACATAATTTTAACAAATCGAGGGAAGGATCGTGGAAATTCGTATAAAAATTGCTGATTAATTAACTTGGCAAAAAGAAAATAAAAAGAATTATTGATAATATTCGGTTATAAACTTTTCAAAGAACGAGACGTACTAGATATTGTTTTTTATCAACAATTCTTATCAATAATTCTTCATCCTGATAAGAGCAGTGGATTATATTTTTCTCTCGATTTCCTCCCAACACAGGGACGAAATTTCGAGTAGTGTGTAAAACGAGTCCAGGAAGATTTTATTCGATCTTCTTTCTCATCATCGTTCTCGAGGCATCGTTAGTTTCGTGGAAAGTGATTAAAGTTGATTCACAAAAGGATGAATCTATATGCATACCGCGATATTGTATATTCATGGTTTCTTAGTTCGTCTGACGTCTCTGGCGGGAGGTAGGGGGAGGAGGTTGGTGGCGGTTTCTCAAAGTAAAATCCATAATGCATGAAGGTCCACGGGCTAAGCCGAACAGCTTAAAGCTGTAAGATATTGCGCGACGTTATATTCATGTTATTCCCTGTAAGAGGCGGCCTTTGTTTTTAATATCCATCCCAGACTGTACCGGTGCAAGTTTAAACCAACTTCACCGATGACTCGTTCCAACTTTCAGATCCTTCTTCCTTGTCGAGAAAGAATCCTCTGATGATTTCTTAAAGATTCGTTGAGATCTTTTATAGATAAAAATTATATAAATTATCCTATTTTCATATTCTATTTACATTAGATTTTGATTCCATTTTAGAAGAAAATCTACATTTTTTTTGATTTATAATTTATCCGTGATAAAATAAAAGAAAAAAGATTCCGTATCGAGTGGACAAGTGATGAAACAAACAAGATCGTGTTGTGTTTTCCAATCGGGATAGAAGATCGACTATCGAGTAAATAGTAAAATGGTGAAATCCTTCGTCACCAGGGAACAGTGGCCGATTGTTCTAGGGAAAGGTTGGTCAAAGTAAACCCGATCCAAAAGAAGCACGGCCCTAATGGGTACAAATTGATTTGACCGACGGAATTCAGGAAACTCGATATTCGGGTGAAATGCAACCCTAATGGTCGATCTATCTAACAGTGTCGGTTTCATGGGAAAGAGCAAGCTGTTCCTCTTTTGCCCGCGGATCCATCCCAGTATTAAGATGTAAATACCACGACACGCGCGTAATCTTATATTTTTATAAAATAAAAATTCAATAAGCGGTATACGTCCCTTTTAATCAGATTTAAAATTAAAGCCTCCTCCTTTTCGCTGGAAGACTAAATAGGGCTGTCAGTAACACCGAATGCGAGCCATTCTTCGCGCGACCTTTATAATTCGCTAAATCTTCAAGACATTTCGATCATCGAAGGTCCCTTATTTTCGAGATAAAGAAATGAAAAAGATGGAAGGATGGAGGGTGCGTTTTAATTTAGCATTCTCCACTCGATCTCACGAAGAGGCATCACCGTTCTGATATCTTTATAATTAACACGATATCGTCCCCTATTCTCCTTATCCCTTATCACGATTATTTGAAATTTATGATAAAAAAAAAGACAATAACGTGAAAAAAGTTTCAATAAAAATTTCAAATAATCATTTATTGTTACATAATTTATATTCAATTAAATATATAACTTTGAATTAAAAAAATCTACGTTTCGAAGGATCGTGGTTAAAGATTATAATTTCGAATAATAATAATTGTTAAAAAAAAAAAAGAAGAAGAAATAAAAATATATTTATAGAAAATGTAAAATATAGATGAACAAGGCAAGTGTTTTTTTTAATTATAGCACAAGTTGGGATTAAAAAATTATTCTTTACGAATTAACATCGGATACGTGACTCTGGCAGGTTTGAAGGTTTGCGAAGAGGAAGAAGAGCGTCGTGGTGCCGTCGGTTTTGATTATTAAAAAGATAACAAGCCCCGCGGTTCCTCTCTTTACCTTTTCCTGCGCTTCCGCCTGCCCGACGGAAACGTCTTAAGCACAAAAGTGGCTCGATGCTCTTAATTCCGGTTAATTTAAGGTCGACGCGTTGATGATGAATCCCGCCCAAGGGCGATACGAACGGTTTTGACATGGGCTACGCCTCCGATCTTCCTCCTCCGTGATAGGATTTGAAACTTTCTTTCTTTTTTTATTCACCGTGCCACGATGAATCTGACAAACTTCTCCCGATTTTATATTCTTCCCGTAGCGTAAAAATTCGACGTGAAAAGTATGGGATGATATTTACTTTCAACAAGTTGAACATTAAACATTTTTTTTTTTTCTTTGATTCGATCAAACATCTCGGAATTTTCAAAGAATACGAATTTCGAAATGTTGCAAAGAATTGAGGAAAGGGAAGAATATATCGAGAATCTTTATTTAACGATTAACTTTCTTCTTTTTCGTCGAAATATATCCTTTAAAAATATATATATTCACCACGAAAAAGGAACGGTGAATTAAGATTGACGGGATATATATGAAAACGAGAAGGGATAGGTAACTTCTTAAGTATTTAATTTTTCTTTTATTTTTTTTTTTTTTATATATATAAAAAGACTGGCGATGGACGTTTTCTTCTCGTTAAAGAAATCAAGAGGAACAAAGACGGAGGAGGGTGTACGGAGAAGGGTGAGGTCGCTCACCATCACTAATTACTTTAGTCATCCCCCTTTAACCCTCGACGTCCCTCTTAGACCCACCCTCGTCATAAACTGTAGTGAAGACTCGAACCTGAGCGAAACGACGGCACCTTGCCTTCTCTTCTCTCCTGTCCCGAACCCTTCTTCACCCCCTCGCCTTTTCTCAAAGTACGGGCCACCCCTTGGAAAAGCTTTATTATTATCATCCACCCGTACACCGCAAGTCTTTAATTAAATCTCACGAAAGATTCATAAAACCGGTATGATTACAAATACGATAAAAGACGAAACTTAATAGGAAAAGATTCCTCCATTGAACGGGATTTTTTATATGATTTTTCCTTTTTTTTTTTTTTTAAAAAGAACCATTTTCTTATTTTCTCGTTATATATTTATTTAAGCAGAAATTTTTCTAGAAACTTTGATCTTTAAAATTTTCTTTTATTTATTTTTCGTCATTTTACTATTGTATTTAATTTAACTAATGCCGTTACATCGCATGATTTATTAATAATAATTGTTACTTCCTCTATATTATTTGATAAAGTTAATGGAATTTTGGATTTAATTAATAAATTAGATCGAAAAATCATCTAGGAAGTTATTGGAGGAGATAGGTAAAATTCGGCATCTGGTGCTCGCAGCTGAACATTATTAAGAGAAACAGAAAAGAGGAACTCCGGAGGGAAGAGAAAGCCATCATCGGACAATAATCGCTTTTATGGGTGTTCGTGTGGTGAACCGTGATATTAGATAGCAGCCAAGTGCGCAGGCCATGCTCCTCAAATCGCACAACACTCAACATACCCTCCAACAACTTCGAAATTGTTCTTTCCTTTCCTTTTTGTCCCGTTTCCTACGTGACGATACAAACATTAACGGTTCATCGTTTCAAAAAATAAAATTGTTACTCTCAATATCGCGAGAGAAAAAGAAAGAGAGAAAGAAAGATCTCTCTCTAATTCTCGACAACTTTTAACCCACAATTCCCTTTTTAATTTAATCGAAGAATCAAGGATTGAAAATAAAAATGATTGAAAAAAAATCAATTACGTATCTTTTGAAATTGTATCACAATTTCACGCTAAGAAAAAACCGTGACATTTTAAGATTAGAGATTGATTAAAAATAATATAAATTGAAATAAAACAATATTCTTCAAGCAATCTTTCTTCATCGTACAATATTATTATCAAATATTCTGCTGATCAATGAACTTCCAACCCCTATAACCATTTTATTATGACAGCTCGTGAAATCTCGTTCGAAAATGCGGCAGCCTTTAATCGTAAAAAAAGAAGAAGAAGAAGAAGAGTTCCTTATATATATCTCCACGTTGATATTATCAATTGTTCCACCACCGATTGGACCGGAGGGTGAAGAAGAGGAAGAAGAAGAAGATGAAGGAAGGGAGACAAACTCTTTGCATTATTCGGATTCGCAAGAACCGCCAATTTACTTCAACTCCAAAGTACCGGTTGGTTCTTACACATATATGTATAAGTATTTCTCCGTATGTACGTATATATACAGATATCCATGCACATGTATGCGTGGTCCTTAGATTTTCTCGTAAAACCACAGCCAGAGTGGGCTTCAACCAATGGCGGTGAAGGCATGGCGCTCGAGGTGTGAATTATACATGAGAATATATGCCCTTTCCTCTCCTTCTGTATATCCTCTTTCTCCTCTATTCCTAACCTCATCTCCCTCTACTCGACCCTTCCCTAACCAATGGTTATCTCTTACCCTTATTTGCGCCTCATCTACATACGATCCTATGCTCGTACTTATGCAAAATGTATCGTTCCAGTTACGAACACGATGAGAAGAGATCCGAATTTCGAATAAGAAGAAAAAAAATAAAAAAAAAACCGACCATTGTTTGATGCAAACCTTCGATGGATCTTTTCTTTCATTCAACCGATCGAAACAAGTTTAAATAAAGAAGTTTAATTAAAGAAGCGATCGATTTAGAGAAATCTCTTCTCCTAATTCGTCTTCTCCTCTTAAATGCTCTCATTACGTCCCGTTACGATTAAATAGATTCGTACGTTCGGTAAAAAACAGTTCTCGAAATCCAGAATCCAACACGAATCATTTTATCCGTTTAGATTGATATATATGTACTGTTGGACGAAAGCCAAATTTTCGCAGGGAATTTTAATCTTGACTTTACAACTATTGGCAATACGATTATACATGTAATAATATACGCGTAATCAAAAATAAATGAAACTTTCGAATATTGAGATTTATTATCGTATAATGGTTCTTATCACAGTGTCTACTCTCGACAATTTTACTTTTATTTTTACATTAGTGAACATCGTTCAAACGACGAAACAACAAATAATTTCAGGGGGGGACAGGGGAACGGCTATGGCGGAATTGGAACGTTGGTTACCAGGAAACGAAACTAACGAGAACACGCATCCCAGTGTATCAGAGCGGAAACTACGCTCATGAAATCAAATGAAACTAACTTACAGTGCCGTTTTCTGGGCATCGTTTAGTTTCATTAACGTCGCCGCAGCAGAACCGGCCTGCTAGAGACGGCGACGACGAGAGTCGATGTGTGCGCCACACGAGTGCACCCCGTGTGGGGGTGTACGTGTGCAGCTAATGAACTGGCATCGCCCGATTAACCCCAAACCGGGGCTATTATACGCTTCTAACACCATGTGCACCTACGCCACCGCTCTTTCTCTCCTCTATATACATACGGATGATGATATCTCGCGTGATCACCTCCATGATCGTCACTTTGCGACTTCAAACTTTCTGCGATTTCTAATATGTGTCCAGAAAATGATTCTTTATTCTTCATATATACTTTATTGTTTTCGATTGCGAGCATTTGATGATACTTTGGCCGATGATCGTTTGAGAATTAAAAATTTTCCATTTGAATCTCGTTGATTATTTTTACAACTCGATGGTCGATTCGAAGACTTTAAAACTTTGCAATTTCGAGAATGTTATTTCAAAAGTTAGTTGGATTTTTAAAAGAAAACGGTGATGCTATAAACGTTTGTTGGAATTTGTTTCTTATTTAAAAAATCATGTTGCACGGAACTAATTTCCTTTATTTTATGTAAAATATCTGATCTCTTTGATCGGTTAAATAAAATTTCTTTCGGATTGAGTCGCTATTTTCGTTTATTTCATATCCTGTCCCGTTTCTAAACATATCAGAATTTATGGAAGCCTATTTGGTGAAGTTTTCAGAAATTGATGTATATTCAACGTATGAGAGTTTGTTCGGCGAAATCTGAGCATTAGTCTCTATCAATTCGGTGAATGGAGTTGTTGAAAGGAGAGAGAGAGCAATTCCGTCGGTGAATTAAATTCTCCGTTGGAAACAGAGGGTTTCGTACTTCGTTAAAGCGACGATTAGTGCTCTAATAAGGTCATTAAGTGGCATATATTCCGGACTAACCTTCCTTCCTAGTGCGGATTAATTTCTTAATCATGCGTTTCCCTATTAATCTCGAGAATCGCATCGTTCGTCACACGTTTACTATAAACACGTAAATAACCATTGTCGAATCTCCTAATAATAAAGCGTGATAAATTGAATAACTTTCGTCCAAAATATCGGAATTTAAATTGGTTATAATTATATAAATCGATCGATCAATTATCTTAAAAAATTTGTCCAATTCGAAAATATAATTTTGAACGAGAGTTTCTATTTCCATTAATAATATGTATAATAATTTATACGAACAAATTAGCCTTCTAATAACGTGTAATTGTTCATCGTGGAAACGATCGATAAATAAGTGTTCGCTTCGATAGTTGGATCAGTAAATTAGTACGCTATTAAGATCATTAAACGCGGTATTAAGCATCACGTTGCCCATTCATGCGGCTGCGAAGGCAACCGCTTGATCATGACAAGCCTGTGCACATTATAATACACGCAAGTTTACCTGAATATATGATAATGGCATATTTGATGCCATTATCTCGTAATCGTTATTATCTACAAAATAATCTGCTTTTTTTCCTCCTTTCCTTTTTTTTCTCTCTCTCTCTTTAATTACTCGATCGTTCGATTAATAAAATCGCTAAAATTAAAATTATCTTTACATTTTTCCTTACCTGGGAATCCTTAAGACCGAGTTTCTCAGCCAGCTTCTTACGATCCGGCTTGCTGATATATTTTTGAATTTGAAACCTCTTCTCAAGCCCGCGCCTCTGAAGATCCGAGAAAACCGCCCTTCTCATCATTCCTCGACGTGGTTTTCCACGGGCGTTCGTCGCCCATGGAAATACCAGGCCAGTGCTGGCAAAATCGCCCAGACCACCTTGAATCGCACCTGGGAACGCTGTCCCGCCACCTGGGGCACCCGGATGATGACCTCCAGTTCCGGAACCGGCAACTACCGATTATACACAATTCACTATTCGAGTGATGACATGGCAGTGTTAAATTTCGTCGAAAAATTGACACATACGATATAACTCGTATCCTGTATACATATTGTGATATTATATTGTGATACGTTATATATTTTTTGTAGTAAAAAGTAATTCGATCGATAATAATAAAATAATAATTTTTTGGAAGAATTGGAAAATGTGTTTGGAAAAATTAAGGATTAATTTTATCGTTAAAACAATTGTACATTACACGAAAAGAAAAAGAAATGCTCTCTTCTTCTTTCTCGTTTCTCTGGTTAATCAAGGAGTTGGGAAAAAAATAGGATTCGATAGGAAAAATTGATTGGTCGAAAAGATCATCAAAGATTTTTGGGCCCCCGATAATAATTGAATCAAAGTCATCTAATAACGAACGGGCAATTGAATCTCCAGATCGTATCTGTACAATATTGCCAAGCTGAGCATGACAGTATTATCTGCGCCGATGATATTTGCACGCACTTGTTGCATGCGTGCATTTTGCTTGTGGCGGTGCATGTACATAATATGGTAGTGCTTTCACTGCACTTCATATGCACTCCATGTCCCATACGAGCCTACCTATAACAAGATATTCGATAAACCCGTGCCCGTGCACGTGCCCGCGTTTATACGCTTTGGCGCCATGTGCGGAAGTTTCGGTTTTAAATGTTCATCGAGATTGTGTTTCCGCTTCGCGTCCAGCTTGTTTATTAACTTTTCCTCCAGAATCAACGAGGATATATATATATATAATAAACTTTTTATTTTTATTATTTTTGCGAACAAATTTACAACAAACGTTCTCCCTCGTTTATTTCATCTTTTCTTTTTTCTTTTTTTTTTCCTCAGTGAACATTCGCAACGGATTAATTATGGATGTAATTACGGAGAATAATAATAATTATTCGCACTTTTTTCTTTGGATTTAGGACATTTAATGTTAATTTGATCGAAAATTGGAGGAAATTATTAGATGATTAAATAAAGACGGAAATGAAAGAAGGAGAAGATGACGAGAGGGATCTTTTTATAAGAGCAAATCGAGGGAAATATTTACCTGTCAGGTATGGTCCTCTGTAGAATAATTGTTGCAACGTGTGATGAGCATTGGGCGGTAGATGACGTTGGGGGGGTTGATGACTCGGCCTGTGATAAGGATGATAAGCCGCGGGTCTGGCGATTGGCTTCGCGATATTGTAACTCGCAGAATTTTGCAAATTCTGCAGGAACGCTGGTATCGCTTCCGGTGGGAGTCCTTGAAAATTCTCTGCACAGATAAACGAAAACTTGTGTTTTCACAAACAAAATTGTCGATTTGTTGTAAAATGTACGAGTAATAAAAATTAGTCGTAGGAAATCGGTTTTTAATTGGAAGCGTTACACGTGGAAGCAAAAGCGTATTTTTCACGGCCCAATACCCAGTGAAACGCCCAAGGTTCAGGATCTTCGCACGACGGAATGCTCAAGTCGTTGTATTCCTTGCGATGCATAATTCGAGCTGACACCCCCGACTAAAACCCTCCTCAACAGCTCCAGGCGGAGCCCAACCTCTTGTTGACGCACGCTTCAACACCTTCGGTATAAATACTCGAATATTTGGTACGTGAGAATATATCCCTTGGATGTATTTAATCCTCCCTCGAGAGATCCTTACGATACAACGAAAATTCCCGCAAAATTATTAACAAAAATTCATTTTGAATCATCGTCTATCTGATAGAAAAAGAAAAAAAAGAAGAAGAAAAAGAAGAAGACTGATGCATTAAAAATAAACAAATAGTTGTTTAAACCACAAAAATATATATATATATATATAAAAAGGAGAAGATATACAATCATTCAATATCAATCGTTCAATTCTGGTTATTCTAAGAGGATTGAAGGTTCGACGTATTTGTAACATATTTTCTTTTTTTTTTTTTCAGTCGCCACGCCCAATTTAACCAAGAGAAGAAAGAAAACAAGAGAGGAGAGAGGAGGAGAAGGCGACGTGTTTGAAAATAATAAAATAATGGAGGCGCACACGGTACGTTTTTCACGGGGACCAAGAAGCCAGGAATCGAACGGAGAAAGAGAGGTTTGCCTTGCGTTCCGGCCAGACAATGGTTTAACAATGGCCCATACACCACGTCCTATTGTGTCGGTGTACCCCATAAAATACTCATCGCCTTTTATCGTTGTTTTCCTATCCGGCCAATAAGAGGAGCCCGCCTGCCAGGATCGCAAGCCCTGGCCAACTAATAACGGCTTAACCTCCAACGGAAACATTGAATGGGAATCGTTTTTTAAGCTGCTCCACCTCCTTCGAATTACACCCTTCGCGAATCCTATCCCTCCCCCTCTCTCTCTCTCTCTCTCTCTCTTTATCTCTTTCCCTTTCGACTCACCCTCTCCTTCTTCGTTTCACGAGACCGTTCAAATCGAGAAGATTAAACCTCGAAACCCTGTGGTCGAGGATGGATCCGAGAACAGTGTTGTTACAGTTGTGCTATTTTTTTTTCCTTCCTCCCCCCTTTTCTTCCTCTCCTCTCTCGCTCTCTCTCTCTCTCTTTCTCTCTCTTCTTCCCTTTAATGCCCGGGCTTAAAGATCCTCCCTTGGTTTCTACTACCCCAAACTCGATCCACCCCGCGACCTAGGTACAACATATCGGTGGTTATTCTTTGGGATTAGGGCGTTTGATGCATTATTAAGTAGACACCGATGCAGGTTCCCCGAATGGGAGGGAAACGAAACGATTTACGAGGAGAAGAGAGAAACGATGTTTTCCTTGGCGTATGGTTAGCGGGCCTCTGACGTTCCATGCCGGCTTATTACGTCTGATGTGCTAACTCGATCGAGAGTTTTCGACAGCTAGCCTCTCGTCCCGTTCCCCGGCCCAATTTAAAACGGAGTTCCCCTTCCGTATATTCGTGTAAAATTCATGTTTCTCACGGGAAAGTAAGATAGAAGGATACGATGCTATATTATAAAAATTAATCAACGTCATTTGAAAATGACATCCACGATATAATGTCGTGTCTCCTAGCAGCGCAGCGTCATTTAGAAAGTGGGGTCGAAAAAAGAGAAAATGGATAAGAACGGAAAATAATAAAAACGAGGTACGCGAGGTACACGCATTTCGCCATCCATCTACACGAGTCTCCGGTCATGTCACGCTCGATATCGAAAAATATCAATAATAGCGACAAACAACAACGAGAGCCAGGCGGCAACTGAGGAGTGAGGAGCGAGGTGGAGGAGGAGGAGGAGGAGGAGGAGGAGGAGGAGGAATGAAAGCGTGGCAGCCCCCCCTCCCCCCGTGGAAGAGAGACGGAGATCCGTACGCGTCGGGCGAACGAGCACCGGGACAGAGAAAGACAGGGAGCGTGGAGCGTGAAAGAGTGCGAGGACCTGGTAAATCGCACAACGATTGGCGAAAATGCTATTCGAAATTTAACGTCGCTCTCCCGTCAAACGCCCATCCACTCCAGACCGTGCGAGAGCCCCCTCCCTCCTCCGCCCTCACCCCTTTCCAACCCTATAAACTGCACGTTGCCACGGCATTCGTTCGCGTCCCGTCGATGAATTTCGAGTTTGTTGCCAATCACTTTTTCGCGCAATTATTTCACAACATTTCGACATGACGTACAAACCGAGCGGACCGAACGATAGTACCCTACCACCGCTCGTGGAAAGGGGGGAGGAGAAGGAGGAGGAGGAGGAGGAGGAGGAGGAGATGGGTGGTTGAAAGTGGGTGGTGGACGGTTGTTTGGGATGAGTTGCATCAAGGGGTGAGGAGGGGAGGGGGGGGGGAGGGACAGCTCATGGACGCTGGAGGGTCTATCGGAGGCGATGGATCCGGAGGCGGGAGGGAGGGGAAGGGATGTAACACATGCACGTGGCACGGTCAATGCATCCGCTATCCGACAAATGCATGAAACTCTCCCCCTTCCCCTCCGCTATTTCGAGCGCACCAAATTTCCCCGACTATTCTTCTCTATCTCGCCAACGTTACCTTCTCCTCCTCCTCCTCCTCCTCTACCAGGCGCATGCATGCAATCCGCCAATGTTAAATGCAACATTTGCCTCTCCATCTATCTACATTCGTCCAACCTCCCCCTCCTCCCCTCCTGATGAACCATCGCTCGGTTCCTCTCTTTCCGTCTCGTTCCCACTTCTTGCCTTCCTAACTGATTCTATCCCGCTCCCGTGCCTCCCCCCCTCCCCCTCCCCCTCCCCGTTTATGTATTTATCGTATGTGCATGAACTTTATCGACTCGTGTCAATCACTCGTTAGTGGTAGGGAAGGATGCAGGGAGGGAGGGAGGGAAAAAAGAACGACGGGGGAGAGATGCAAGAGATCGTACGGTTGATGTACACTGAAGTGGTTCGAAATACCACCGTGTCGTGTTTTCTCGTTTTTTTTCGTTCCCTTTCTTTTCTTTCTTTCTTTTTTTTTTTTTTTTTCGTGAAAAAACGAATTTCGAATTGTTTCCACCCGATGATCGAAAGAGAGAGAGAATATATCACGAAAGAAAGAATACCCTCGTCGAACGTAATTCTTGAGAGTTTCGCTTCGAAGAAATGTATTCACACCCGTATATAGTGACGTTTTCACGGTACGATTGCGTCACCATTCGGTAATAGATCGGCCAATTTCGAGACGACGTCGCCGGAATTACTGTGAATAAGGAAACGCGATAAGAGGCACGGTAATACATCATTTGATCCTGCCGCTTGTCTAATATTATAGGCACCAATCGTAAGGGCTTAATATTGGGGTGAAGGTAAGTGGCGGACCAGCTGACGTCCTGCTCCACCCTGCACGCACGCTGCGTCTCGTCTTGAGGGTGTGCGGATGAGATTTAGGGACCGACGACAGAAATCTGCCGGCGACACTGATTTGTGGTGAGCTTTGTTTCAACACGCTTAGGGACGACGCTAAGATTCTTCCGACACTTTCTCGATCAATCCGAAATCTATCCCCTTAAAATCTATCTATCCCCTTAATCCTCTGAAACTTAACTGAAACGATAACTTTGAAAAATTTAATCAGAGATCGTCAAAGAAACGCGAACGAAAATTGAGATTCGAACGATAATAATGGTCGAGTAATAATCGACGATAAGATATGTTAAAACGAAATTCCTCTACATGTTCCTCTAAACATTTACCCACGAAAGATTTATTATTATTTTCGACGGAATTACTAGAATCGCGTTGACGTTGATGATCAGAAGGCGAACGAAAACCTTAAAACCTAGAACAGGAGCCACTAGCCTCGAGTTAGAACAATTACCCGAATGCGGTCGCCTGTCATGATTGCCGCCGAGTATAGCGTTGACGCTGAACTTGAGCTGCGGCTTCTCCTTCTCCTGGATGGTCCTGCATGCGGGTCCTAAGCACTGCTCGTCCCCGCAGGAACAGGCGGTGGTCGTTCTCTCGCCTATCCTGTCGACCACACGCTCGACCGCCACCTCTCTCTCCCCTTGAATCGTCATCTCGTCGGACGTGTGCATGACGTTTCTGCATCCAAGGTCGTACCGCCTGTCCGCCTGCAACGCCGTCACGCGTTCGCCACCTAGGATCCCGCCATCGTCCTTTTCCCTCTCGGCTTGGAGGCCACCGTCCATCTCGATACCGATCTGATCCTCGTCCACGTTCGAGTTGCACGAGTCAACGGCGGAGCTCGATCGGTTCTCGATCCTCTCGTTGCAGAGCCTCTCCATCGCGCACAGCCGATCCACGATTACGTGGCCGTCGATTCTCTCGTTGTCCACGTCCACGTACGCGATCTGACCCCTCTCCATCCCCTCCTTCTCCCGGATGACGTGCATCCGATCGTTTTGCCGATCGACCATCCTCCCCGACGATCCTCTCTGCTGCTCCCTCATGCCGCACTCGATCATCGGGTTCCCTCTGTCCGTGCCACGTGCGCCCAAGGTTGATCGTTGATCCAGCTGATCCTGGCTCGCGCTCGAGGGAGACAATTTCTCCCTCGAGTGCCTCGAGTTCGCCTCGCATTCGCGCTCCCGTTGTCTCGCTACCAGGCTGGCCGCCCAGTTCAAGGTCAGGCTGGTGAGATCGGCGCCGGGCGCCGCCTTGCTCTGGAGCAAGTTCTCCATTAAAAAGGGCGAGGTCATTGCACTTTGTTGCAGATTCTTCAGCATCGCCGCTGACGAAGGAAACATATCACGGCCTCCCTTGGCTTTTCCACCCTCCCTGCCCCCCCTTTGCCGAATTCGATCACGATGTACGCGCCTTCTCGTCCTCTCGTTTCTTCTTCCCGGGAACTCACTCGGAACTCTATGTAACAACTCTTAATCGTTTCCCAAACTCTGTTTCTCGCGAATGGTTCGGATATACGAAGTCGAGTCGATCCTCTACGTATCGCGGATGTATATTTCTACCGTTTCACGAGATATTTATCGTACAAAAATTTCATCGCACAGAAATGTCTACGAACGAGCCCTTTTCACCGATTCCCTTCTTTCCAAAACAACGGATTACGAACAAACAACAAAGATAATTTTCACGATCTTTCAGAATCGGCGTTACACATTTCACGGTAGAACGCAAGAACGAGAAGAACGGAAGGGGGAAACGGCGAAACTTCACTTCGCCCCGATCCATCGGCACGATCTTCCCATGGTCCTCCTCGCCTCCAGGGATCGATCCCCCGTCTCGATCAACGCACGAGATCACCTCATGGATCTTCTCACTTCAAGAAAATCACAAAGCGATTGGACGAAACGGAGCGTGACACCACCTCGGTCATCTCGGTCGTTATATCGCGCAAGGATGCGTAACGTATAAGCGCGCGGAGCGACTGTCACGGAGGTGATTATATCCCGTGGTGGTGGCGGAACGTGCGATTTCGGCAGCGGAATGTCAACTGGCGTGCATGCGAGCGCAGGGACCCGACACCGAAAGAGGGATAGAGAGAGAGAGAGAGAGAAAAAGAGAAGGGTGATAGAGTACTCGGGGAGAGAGCGTGGCAGCGCAACGTGAGAGCGTGCAACCCTCGAATGAAAGCCGACAAAGGCATATAGCTACCTCTCTTGCCCCCTCCCCGTGCGCCGCCGTGATTCTCGAAACAGCCCCCTTTAACGTATACGCGGCAGTGGCTTACGTGTACACACACAGGGAGAGGGTGGAGGGAGGAAGGAGTGTGTTACTCTGTACCCTTGGTCGCCCATTCCCTCCCCCCTTCCCTCCTCGACACCGCGTTCCACCCCTTGGAAGGAAAAGCCGGCGTGCACACACACATACACACACACTCGCCCCTCCTCGTTCCCTCTTAGGTGAGATAATACAGACTATAAGCCGAGCAATTCGGGGTTTGGCTCGCTCGGTAATGCCGTAATAAAATCATACTCCCATCAAACGGCGCTGCGCGCACCCCCCTCGTTTAAAGGTAACAGGAAGGAAGGGGGAGGGAGAGGGAGAGGGAGAGCGAGTAAGGGGGGCGGGAGGGAAAGGACGGAGGCCGAGACGAAGGAATGGAGCGCAAGGAAGGAAGGAAGGGCGCACGTAGCCGAGGCACGTAGTGGGTAGGAGCAAGGGGGTGGCTCGCCAAGTGGCAAGGGTGGAAAAAAGCAAGGGAGACTCGCATTCCTTTGGTCCTAACGATTGGATTTTATTTGACGAAGCAGACCAACGGTCCGTCCAATCGGGTGCTTCGAGGGTAGTCCGTAGCCACGCCTATTCACCCCTCTGACTACGCGTCTTCTCTCTCTCTCTCTCTCTCTCTCTCTCTCTCTCTCTCTCTCTCTCTCTCTCTCTCTTCCTCTGCCTGCCTTTCTCCCTCCCTCTTTCTTTCGCCCTCTGTTCTTACTCCCTCTTGCTCGCTCTCGCCCTCTCTGCCCGTCCTTCTTCTTCTCGCCTCTCCCCCTCTCCCCCACCGCGATACAAACACACACATACACGCATACTTTTGTTACGTCCTTTTCGCTCTTATATATTCGTTCGGTTTAGCCGGTAGGGGTTGCAGAGCGGTTCTCTCTACACCCTTATCAACATTATTATCTCTCACCACTATCAACGCTCTTGGATATACGCGTGTGTGTATATGTGTGTGTGTGTGTGTGTGTGTGTCGTTTCATCGGTGTGGTTAGATACCTTGCCGCCCGTCTATTGCCGGGTAACACACTGCCGCCG
This sequence comes from Apis laboriosa, assembly GCF_014066325.1. Lineage (NCBI taxonomy): Eukaryota > Metazoa > Arthropoda > Insecta > Hymenoptera > Apidae > Apis > Apis laboriosa. The sequence goes on from NW_025221370.1 coordinate 3,775,449, forward strand.
CACACGTGCACACGTGCGCGCCCGTATTCTCGTACGTGTCGGACGAGATCGTTTCGCGCAATGTGATTTTCTTGTAAGTATATAATTATATAGCGGCGACCCGTTCGTACCGGCCACCATTCCCTCCCCCTCCCCGAGCTTTAAACCGTTATCGTTAACGATTATCATCGGCCGTGTGATAATAACGATTATAGTAATCGCGATAATAATAACAATAATAATAACAATAATGGTATTAATAATAATCAGAGTTCCGAGTTGGCAATCGTCCACGATCGATCTGACCTACCCTTACCCCCGTTAACACAGGTTCGCTTCCTTACGGGAATAGTAATTAAACGGATCGCGGCAAAACAGACGAAAATATATAACGTCGAAATTCTTTATTCTTTCCCCCTGATCTCGAATCAAACGTGTCGATTCAATTGTCGCTCCTCTTGCGCGCGACACGCGTAGAAACCATCCTCGCCTTCGTCCGGCGGATATGTCGGCGTGGTTAATCAAATTAACGAGCATAACCGACATTGTCCGTGTGTTCGTTGTCCGATTGTTCATCCGAACGAAGAGAGAGAGAGAGAGAGAGAGAGAGAGAAAGAGAGAGAGGGAGAGAAAGGATCTAAATCTTGAACGATCGCGTCGAAGACGAGCATCACCTTGCACCGGTCTCCTTCCCTTAACGGGTCATCGAAACACCCGAAAATAACAATAATCGGGATGGAAAAGAAGCGGACGAGGAGCGAGGAAGAGCGGAGAAAGAGCGGAGGGCGAGCGTGATTTGGAATACGCGTGGGGTAGTCGTGAACACGTCGAGGAGAAATGGAAGGGAGGGGGGGGGGAGGAAGGTGGAGGTTTAAGTAGAATCGTCTAGCGGAGAAGAGGCCTGAAAACAGGAGGGGTGGTTCCATCGACGATGGTTCTCTCCGCCGTTTTTCTTACACCGATTTTCCAACCTCTATACCGGCGTCCACCAGCGACGTTGCTCGCGCCACGTGGTGGTGGAGGGTGGTGCAGCCAACGGGAGCGTACCGCGAGCCACCCTTTCCTCTCCATTCGACCCCTCGCACCCCCTTGCAGAGGGTGGGATGCCACGGCCACGCCTACCCTTCGGAATCACCTCTACCTCGTCGACGTCACGACTTATCACCCTCTCAGCTCGTTCGATGGTGGTGGCTTCCCTCGTGTGCGAAACGGGCTCACCGGGGGTGGCGGGAGGGTGGTGGTGGACAGGGTGGTGGTTTGGTAGTGACGAGAGGTATACCGACGTCGGGTATACGACGGGTTCGCGATGCTCGCGAAGGAAGAGGAACCGAGAGGGATGGAGAAGGAGGGAGGAGAGAGAGAGAGAGAGAGAGAGAGAGAGAGAAAGGAAAAAAAAATAATGAAATGAACATCGCGCGCCCGGATTTCCAAGCATGGAAAGGGAGAGGAGGGGGAGGGGGGAGGAATCGTGGAATTATTATAAGAGTTCCGGAAGGGGGGTTGAGGTTGCCACGGCTTATATAAATTGGAGGTGGATTCCGTGGAAATGGTTCGCCCTCCCCCTCCCCTCCCTCTCTCCCCCCCGCAAAGTGTCTCCCGGGGTAAGGGGTTGCAGCAAGAGAGAGGCTGGGAAAAAGATTCGTTTTGTACCAGCAGCGGCAGATAATTATTCATTCATCCAACCACCTCGGAATGGGATATCAAAGTTTCAAAATGGGCGAATAATACGGTTTTTGGGTGCGAAGTGCTCGCTTCTCCTTCTCTCTCTCTCTCTCTCTCTCATTCCCTCTCTTCCTCCTTTTTCTTCTTCTTCTTTTTTTCTTTCTTTCTTTCTAGGATTTCCTAAGAGATAATAATTTCCTTCCCTCTCCTCCTCCCCTCCTTTTACATCTTGATCGTTCAACTTTTAGGTTTATAACGAATTCTAATAATAGGATTCTTAATCGGTTTCTTTCGTTAATCTTGATTAATTTGATGAAATTTATCGAGGAACGATAAAAAGATGGTTGTTTATTCATTGTAATTATATAGTTAATGATTTAATGAGTTTTGCGATAAATTGTATCGAGCGAGGAAAAAGGGGAAGGGGGAGGGGAGGGGTGTCAACGAGACGGGAAACTACGAATTCCCTACATTTGCCGGCACCCCGCGATATTACCCCGATTTGCATCCTTGAACTTTCCTGATGTCGAAACTTCTTTGCTCTCCTCTAGCTAATGCTAATCAGGCAACCGCCTCTTACAAATTGATATTTAAGCGGTAAGTTCTACAACCGATGAATTGTACCGGGACCGGGAATCAAGATTCCTCCAGTCAACATGTAAAGTGCCGAGGATTTTCGCGCTATGCGAAAACTTTTCGTTTTCTTCTTCTTCTTCCTCGGTCGAAACGAATTTATATGAAATCTCGTTCGAAATTTTCCAAAATTTTCAAAGTTTCTCGATGAAACGAGAAGAATGAAACGAAAGCTTCGAAACACCCTTACGATTCGATTCCTAATTTTCACGAGAAATATCACGAAAGCTTCGATGCTCTCCCCTTTTTCTGGTGTGAAATTTGATTTGGAAGAGAAAAAAATAAGGGAGGAGGGGAGGTGAAAAACGAACGTACGAATGAACGAAAACCTCATCGCAGCAATTTTCCAAAATGTCGAATCTTTTTTTCATCAGCCTCGGCGAAATTTGAATTTCCATAAAAAGAAAAGGGGAGGTGAAGACGAACGAATATATATAGATTCGAAGCGTTTCTTTTCACAGGAACGTAACAATTTTCCGGAATATCGCGGAAGGGAGAGGAGTAAACGATCTCGCGTCACGAGGATAATCGTGGGGTGGGCCCGAGTAATAATATTATTCTGATAGGGGGCAGTTATAAGCATATGACGCCACCGACTTATGTCTCTTATCCCGTAACAACCCCGTGTATCCACGCGTGTACGTGTATTTACGCCACTTTCCATCGTGGTGCCGACTCTCTCGATACAATTCGAGACGAACAATCGTAAGCGTATATGTGCCGCTCAGTTATTGTTACGCGGATCGGATACGAAGAATCGCGCGTGAAATCGGCTTTATTGGATACGTTCACTCCCTCCTCAATAACGTGGCATTAAGTGCATACACGTATCGACTTCCATACGTTGTTCTAATCACTTGTTATTACGGCATAATTTCATATACGATCTTTGAAAGGGGGGGAAATTCGATCTTTCACGACTTCAATGGAACGATGCAAATAAAATCTAAATGGAAAAATTTATGTCTCCTTGAATTATAACCGATAACCATAATTTTATCGATAACGTATCATTACGGAGGGATCGATCCGATTTATAAAAATGAATAAGTGTCAAACATTTATATACGTTTTATATCGAAATAAACAATAATTTTTACGTAACGTAACTATCTCGAATTTCGATCATTCGAATAAAAATGAGGGAAAAATAAATTTTATTACTTTACGAAATTTGAAAAAAAATATTATTTCCACGACACGTGATCGTGTAACACAATCGTCCCCAACGCGATACCTTCATATATCGACAAATTAATTTATCGATTGCTGTTTATCATGCTTGTAAAAAAAAAATGATATTTCTCGATAAGAAATTAATCCATTTGCTACGATATCGTCTCGATATTTTTTTTTTACAAGAGACGGAAGAAAAGCGCGGAACTGTGAAAACGTTTCGCGCGCGAGAAAGACGTATCGAGTGAGTAAGTTGTTATATAGGTGGGCGGGTATATAAATTGTCACCTAGCAGTCGCACGTAGGGGCTGCCGCTACGGGTTCGAGATTGCTTTGTTTGGGATAAAGAACGGTAGGAGAGAGGAAGTCGGTATAGAAGGATAATAAAGAAGAAAGCGGTGGAGGGAAAGTAGGGTGGCCGGGGAAAAATCCGATATCTCGGTGAAATGAGAACTCTCGCTATATATCGATGTACATCGTATCGTACACATCCATACGAAAGAAAATCCGGAGTTTTTCTCATTTTGCAATTTAAAAAAAAAAAAAGGAGGGGGAAAGAGAAAGAAAGAAAGAAAGAAAAACAAATTGAATTTATGTATTATTAAAGCGTACTTGTCTCAACTTTCAACTTTTGAATCACTCGTATGATAATATATGAAGAGATTGGATTTATTTTTTTATCAAACGTTGAAAAGTTTTGGTAAACTTAGGATTGATTCCATGTATACGTTTGAAGAAGATTTATTCTGTTAAAACAAATTATCGGCACGAAAATCTAATCTTTTCGAAAGAAAGACTCGAAAATATGTATCTTTATCATTTGGACTTTGAATTTTGGACTGAAGAAAAGAGAAAAGTAAAAAAAAAAAAAAGAAAGCATAATCGTAGAATTTAACAACGTTATAAAACTATCGTTGAACCATTATTCGTTCACAAAGCGCGAAATATAAATCCTAATTATATACCATCAACTCGTAATACCCTAAAACTCGCACCACCGACACGGAAATTTAATTTTCAAACTTATATTCCGCTGTATGCCGCGTTATTACATAAAATTCGGCGAAAAGAAGAAAGGAGAGAGAGAGAGAGAGAGAGAGAGAAAAAGAGAGAGAAAGAGAGAGAAAAAAATAATCAACGGTAAACGGTGGTACGATTTATTTGCGAGAATTTGTTTCCAACAAATGCAACGTCCACACACGTACAAGCGTAACCCCGCGTAAGCTGGAGGGACTAATTTGTCAAAATTTTAATTAAATTCAAAAGCCTGGCCGCGTTACTTCACCGAAGCAACAGCTCGAAAATTAATTCGTTCTCGTTAACAGAAACCGAAAAAAAAAAGAGAGAAAGAAAACAGAGAAAGAGAGAGAGAAAGAGAGAAGAGAGAAAATGGGAAGGAAGAATAGAAGTTTACAGGTCTGTGATTCTCGTACCTACGTTAAAGAAGCGTCGTGTACACGGCGGTCACGTATGTCGTTCGAAGGAAAATGTGATGGAAAGAAAGAGGAGAAAAAAAGGAGGGAGGAAGGGGGAGAGAGAGGGGAAAAAAAGAGGCGACGTTTCGCCGTTTTACCCCTCCCCCCCCGGCCGTACTGAAAAGATCGACGAGGAAAGGGTGAGAAAACAATTTTCCAGTCCGGTCGTGCTCAGCCTTCGAAACGGCGATCTCTATAGCGCGTCATAGACACGTTCGCGCCGTTTTTGCCTGGCGTCCACCAGCTCGAGAGCCAGCCGAGCTTTTTAAAAAAGCTTCGCGCGTTCGCGGCCATGATTCACGTTACGGATCGGTATTGCCGGAAGCTTCCTCCCGTGTATTCACTAACTCGTGAAACTTAAATCGTGAAACGAAATAAGGAATAATTGGAAAAGATTTTTCTTGCAATTTTACATCTCGAATAAATTAAAAGGAAAGATAGCAAAGATAGAATCGTTTCATCAACGCGCCACTAAATCCTCCATCTGCTACGATTATTCGTATATGCGGTGACGATTATCCCGAATCCGTATCAGAGGACAGAGTTTCCCCAATTTCTTCTTCTATTAATCCACTCTCTAAAATCACTCTCTAAAATGAACGACGAAATTACACAGGCTGTCCATCGTCCAAGGGCAAGCTATCAAGTCGCGTTGCAAATTGTTTCGGGTGCCAGAGGAACCTTTCCCGCTCGTTGCGGGATATGTGCGACTTGCATGACACTTGAACACTCTCTCTCTCTCTCTCTCTCTCTCTCTTCACCTTCCTCTTCGTCGCCTCGAAGGGTGAGCGGAGCAGGAATGGAAAGGGAGAAAAGTGACAGAGGTCATGAAACAGAGAGAGAGAGAGAGAGGAGAGGACAGAGAGAGGACTCGAAGGGTTCGTGTTAATTAATATCACGTCACACGCGTTGCCCGGTTAAAATCTGTCTCCGCCTCTGCTTTGTCGGAATACTTCTCTCTCTCCTGCGCACCCCCCACCCCCTCGCGTTCCTTCCCAGTTCCTCCAGGGCTCGCCGACAGTTTGCATACGAATATACGTGTATGCATGGTGTATGCGTGTACGTGGAAGGCGCATACGGATAAAGGGGAATATAAGCGATAATCGCGGGTTCGCTTCCTCCACCGCGGGTATTGTTCTTGCCGTTTCGGCATCGTTTGACACACGCGGGAAGGATTATACGCGTACCCCACTTTGCGCGTTTTCATTATGCAACTTTCCGCACGTGAAATTAATTACGCTGTCACCGGTCCGCGCCCCGTTACTCCACTACTTACGACGTTACAAAGGGGAAACACGCTGTAAACGTTCGGGGAGTTTAATCGATGATGTGGCCCCCTTCTCTCTCCTCCCACCTCCCCCCTTTTTGCGGCGCGCCTTACGCGTTCCTATAATTAATACCCGATTTATAAAACTATCGAAGGTGTTACGTCGAAAGATGTAAACTACTCTGCAACTTCTTCACTGTTTTCATTATTCACTTATTATAATTATGATTCGTAAAGTGAAAGTAAACGCGTAATCAGAATCTTAGCGCGACCAATAAAAATAGCTTTACTTATCCTCTCTCTCTCTCTCTCTCTCTCTCTCTCTCTCTTTCTCTCTCTATTCAATCCGATTGAAAATTAAATAAAGGCCGAACTTTCCCTTTCCTCCTTCTTTCCACCCTTAAACGAGTGACGTCGGTGACTACTTCTACTACTACTACTAATTTTTATATCAAGGACAGATTTAATAAATTCGCGCGATTCTTTCGGGGAACCGGGGAAAGAGGGGGTTGATAAATTAATAAAACTATAACCGAAGAACGATATCGTATCGTATTATGCCGCGGTTTAATTAACCCCGATACCTCATTCGTTTCGTTCAAACATTTTATGTTTGAAAATCCGGATTGGAGGGCGGGGAGGAGGAGAGGCGGAGGAGGGGCGGGGGAGAGGGAGGGGGGTGGAGGGAATTAATTAAACACGGCGAGAGAACGAGCAACACACACACACACACACACACACACACACAGATCGGACCCCGCCCGGTAACGGGCCACGGTTATCCAATGGGAGAATTTAAAATGTGGTTTTTATGCCAATTACACGCGAATCGAATGGAGAAGCGACCGCTGGATGGATAAACTGGATGGAGGGAGGAGAGGGGGGCGGACGGGAGGGGGGAGGGGGGAGGGGGGGGCGCCAAGTGCTAGGATGGACGCGGTGTCCAGGCCTTTAAATCGGGGCGGGATATTCTGTGGTCCATTCACAGCATCCGCGTTGACGCTTTGATCATTTGTTACGTGGCGGGCGATGAAAGCGTCGGATGAAGGCGATGACAGCTAATGCGCCGTGAGGGCCCGCCACCGCCGCTGTTTTCACGGCGGTCAAATACGAATCCTCCCTCCCTCTCCCCCCTTTTCCCTTTCCTCTTTCGCTCCTTCTTCCTTCCTTCCTTCCTTCCTTCCTTCCGCGCGAGGACCCACTCCATTTTTGCTTTTGTCAATTTGCGGAGGCCGTGAGACCTCCTTTCAAAAAGCTTTAAACAAAAACCGTGTCGAATGCAGGAAGAATGATGAAAAACGATCTTCGAAATTTCTACGAGACGCTTAAACACTATCTTTGCTCAACGGTTGCGCAACGTTAAATTTCGTATATAAAAAATCGGAGGAGGGAGGAGATATTTCGTAAGCAAAAACGCGAAGCACGATAACGGGGAGAGGTAATACCTTTCGCCACGGATCCGTTCGCGAATCGAATAAATTGATCGCGCATCGAGAGACGGAGGAGGAGGGTGGGGGGAGGAGAAATCGGTTGCAGATTCGTGGCAAATCGCCGGCGAGCGGGTGGGCCACGAGAAAATCGTAGAATCAAATATCCGGCGTGCTTTCACGGTACGCTTCCCTAATTTGTATTGCGTATGGCAGCGGTGCCGAGATATTAGGGGCAGTTATCGCAACGTATTGCTCCTAATCGTTCCTCCACCCTGGCGGTGGTGTACGATATACGACGGGGAGGGGGAGGGTGGCGTGTGTACACGGGGCGAAAGAGAGACGGGGCGAAGAAGGAAGGAAGAGGGCCGTGGAGTGCGCGTCGAGGGGGTTGGGGTGGAGGCCAGGGAAAAGAGGAAAAGAGCGAAAGGGAGCGCGCAAAGGGGGTGGGCCAAGAGGGAGGGCGGAGAGCGGGAGAAAGAAAGGAAGAGGCGAAAGAGGCGTAGGTGGAAGGAAGAAAGGGAGAACGATCGGGGAACACAGCGTGCACTGGTGCTTTTGACAGGCCGATGAATTGAATAATCGCAAGTCGAGTCGAGGGGGTCCGCCAAATCTCAGTGCCCAATACGTCGACAGATTATAGATATAGGGTACCCACATACGTACGTGGCCCCTTGTATCTGTATGACCAGGGGAAACCGGGTCTCTCCTCTCTCCTCTCTCTCTCTCTCTTTCTCTCTCTCTCTCTCTCTCTCCCGTGCGCCTCGCCTCGGTGCGGTTGAATAGGCGTAGGTGGAGAGCGTATACGTCGAACCTGATCACGGATTATCAGGTTTGCGGAAACAAGTCTAACCGGGGAGTCGAGGGTTAACGATATTATCGCGTACCGACGTTGCGTGCGCGGACACTTTGACGTTTCTCGTCGATCGGTTTCAACTTGTCGATGCCTGCTATTTTCTCTCGGTATAAGCAGCTTTTGGGTACCGCGATATCGCAATAATAAGAACGATAGAAAGAGGGGGAGGAGGGGAGAGGAAAAAAAGTAAAGAGCAGAACGATACGCTTTGAAACGCGATTTTTGGTAAAAAGGCCGAATGACGTTTCGACGACGTTCCATCGGATACCACATTGTCTCGATCGTCGGTGATACACGTCGGTATTAATAATAAAAATTCGAGAAACGATGACCGATTACGTATATTAATCGAAAGTTTAGAACTGTTCACCCGGAATCGAAGAGTTCAAGCGAAAAGAAATCGTGGAATGTCGTTTAGAAAATCTTTAAAAATTAAGCAATTGGCGCAAAATTATTATTTCGAATTAACGAAATTAGCAGAAAATCCGTATATTTATGTATGTGCAATTGATATCCAAATATTGACCAGTAGTGTACAACGATTGGATAATTTATGCATTAGACCGGATAGTAAATTGGATCCGCGTTAATTCGCTCGACACGAAGATTCACGAATTACGCGGTTCGACAGTTTGGAAGCCACGGCCGGCGTCTGACTAGCACGTGGCCTCTTCACTTTTACCGCTTCTGTTTCGAACGTGTGCTCAACGGAGGGGGGCATCTCGATCCCGTAATACGTGGGGTTCGATTTCTTATTGCGCGTGGGGGACCGCGGAAACGAATCCATTCGCTTTGAAGTCCATCCGTATGCAAAGTACAATTGGAAGACGAGAAAAGAGAATAACCTTCGAGGCAATATCTTTTACGCCGCCCCTAAATCGTCCCTAACACGTGTTTATTTAACGAATCCATTTGTATCAATCCCAATTATGTACCAATTGCTGAAAAATTTCTTTAATCATACAGGATTATAAATAATACGTCCATCGTTTCCTTCATCGATCCATTGCTACATCTTTCGTGTCGAATTTCCTTTTCCTAACCTTGCAAACTTCGACAAAAGAAAGATCCATCGAAATTCTAACTATGCATCGCATATTCGTCGCAAAGATACAAATTGTCTCGGAGAGCAAAAACCTTGAAATCTTTTCACCGCTTTTCCAGAAGTTAAATCGAAACTGCACGCGTACGCGATGAAAGGCGATACGTTACAAGCAGTCAGGGTTTAGGTTTAGGTATACTGACTCCTGGCTCGGCCTGGATACGTACGGAGAATGAGAATGGGTGGAAACCAGTGAGAGAGCGAGGCGAAGCGAGGCGAGGCGAGTCGAGTCGAGTCGAGTCGAGTCGAGCGTCTGGTGCGTTTGACGTTGATACCGCGATAAGATGAAAGAGCCTCGAAGCTTATATCCGACCTATATGACTGTATTGTTGCGCACGTCTAAGCATAACGTAATGCGGTGCCGATACACGGCCCGATATATATTTCAGACGCGGGTATTTGCTCTTTATCGAGAGGGAGATATACGAATCCCTCCGAGGGATAGCCCCCTCCCCCTCGAATAGCTTTGGAAACCGATCTGTGATCGAGTCCCATTTCGGGCTGAATCCACCAATTAAGATATTCCCCTTATTGAAACACGGTCGAGACATCATCAATATCATCAAATAACGATATTTAATTACGAATGTTTAAAACCGATTCGCGATTTCCAGGACAATGAAATAATCCCGACAATAAAGTTTCACTAGAACTTGCGTGGGTATAATAGAAATTATTACCCACTTCATCGTTGAATTGTAATTCATCCTCGTACAAGTACTTTCTTAGGAAAGTTATACCAGCTTAACGTCAACCAGCTCGTTATTTCCACGAAATAATATCGAAAATGGAAATCTTCTTGGAAAATTATTACCATTTACTTGACTGTCCAACATCCCTTTGCTTCCTGTTCCTTAAAATAATTTTATAAAAATTTAAAAAAAAAGGGAAGGATAAAAAGAGCATCGCGATAAGGGGGGAAAAAAAGGGGGAAGATCGGTTCGAAAGGAATCTTGGACGTGTGTAAATGGCGATACTGGCGAAAAGAAAAAAAAAAAGGAAAAAGAAAAAAAAAAGAAAGAAAGAAAAATGGCAGAGGATACGAACATGCGCGTCATATACCTGGTTGTTGGCAGAATTACGCGTATACCTAACATCCGGCGATTCACCTGTTTTCACCGATTGGCTGCCGTGTCGTTTCGTTCCTTCGTTTTTCATTCGATCGGTCCAAGTGGAAGCGAGAAAGAGCGTGGGCGGTCCGTTTATTTAAACTGCAGGTGCCGGTGGAAAAATGCGGCCTCCGCGCGGACACACATCCACGCACGCATGCACACGCGTATAAAATCGAGTCGTGTACCTGTACGGAAACGTAGAAAAGAGAGACGTACACATCGATGCAGCCTGCGGCTGACGAGCGACCGAACAACAAACGCCAACCAGGAAAACGTGGAACCGCGGCTGATTGCGGCTTGAAAATCAAGCCAAACCCATTGTCGGGACGTCCTATTAGTTTTCCATTTACCCGTGACTTTCCCCTACTCTTTCTCTTTCCATCGCTCACCTCCCTCCCTTTTCTTCGACTCCTTTCCATTTTTTTCGGGGCCGTCTTAATTCTCGCCATATTTCGTGTAATTCCGGATCTAAGTGGAAATAAAGTTATAAAATATATAAAAGTTAAGAAATTTGTGAATTGTGGACTTTTACCTGTTCAATTAAGGTACAGAGAACGTGTCATAACATACGTAAAACGTATGCTTAAAAAAAAAAATGTAAAGCGACGAATGAAACTTTGATTTCTTCATTTGTAAAAAAAGAAATTTTGTCATCAAAATCCACTCAGAATGTAGAGGAAACCATGCCATTGAAGTCGCTGTTTGTTTTATCCCGATATCTTAATTGGTTGCCAAGATATAAACACTCAAAGTGTCCATGCTGCTTAAGACGATGCAGGCGATTATGAATGGGCCCACGACACAGTGACCTATATTTTTTCCTGGAAATGAGTACTATGTTTTTCTAGGAATCGCGTCTATCGCTTGTTTGAAGCGTGGGATAGGTCAGTAAGAGGTACGGAGCGAGAAGGACAAAGATAATAAACGACTAATAATTACCCTTTTCTTTACACGACGATATCTCGGTAACCGGAAGTCGTATCGGGATAAATCAAAATGGATTTCAAAGAGGAAGGTTTCGCGCTTCTAATGGTTTTCCTTTCGTTGACCGGAAGTTACTATCTTCCGGAAGTTATAACGGTTCAAAGTTTTCTTAATTTTAATCGAGTTCTAAGATTAATTAGAACAACGTTCATTCCTGAAATAATAATCGCTATTAAACTATCTTAATAGCGATACACGAAGGGGCTGAATCGATTGTCAAAATGTCTCATGATTGAAATGACTTCATCGTTACAGAATAATGATTCGCAAGATGTTACGAGTAACACCCGACGATAATCGATCTAAATGGTCCTTGGAGTATTACATACCTCCTTAAAGGGCCCACGCACGATGATGTTCCATGGGAAGGTCAAACGTACGGTATTATAGTTGCTATCTGTCTTCGCGTATGTATGTCGCTCGGCAGTCAGGAACACTCGTCCAGAAATGTCACCCGCACGCCGCCTCTATAAAGGATTTCTATGGATCGGTCGCGTGCCACCAAGTATATGGTACGACGAGTTATATATGCAAGTAGAAATCGTTGTCTGCATTTAATCTGTCGACGATTACATCCTGGCCCGTTGTAAGTAGTCCCCTTTACGATCTCTTCCGCAAGATCGTTTCGATACCGAATCCTGATCCCCGGACAGTGGATAAACATATGGTCGAAACGTGTCAATAGGAGTCACTCTAATTTATCGAACGAGAGATTGATCAAATATGAAAAGATATATAGAATCCTCATTCTCTATCTTCTTCCTATAATCAATAAGAATATAGTGGAGTAGTTCAGGCAAAGAGAAGTCGTATGAAAACTGTCACTTACCCAAGCATATGTTAATATTATGAATATTATTACTGTAAATCTAAATAACAGATCTTAATCATCAAGATCATCCTATGCTATATTAATTATTAAACTACGTCAATTGTCTTTTTACAAGATTAAGTTAAATTATGAAAAATGATTGGAACAAAATTATTTTGATAAATATTATTATAACATAAAATAGAAACTTGATGAACGACTTATTATTAAAAGAAGTTGGAGCAAGCTAAATTATAACAAGGTACGTTGACGTTAATAGGTACGAAATAAGTTTTTTCCCAACTGGATACCAAAGCCTCTTATCCAGCCTCTTTCGATCCGGCAATAAAAAGTTTCCGCGACATTAGCTTACCTTGTCTCTATTTCGCTCAACTACCTGGCGTTACCGGGAGCAGGTTATGCAAATTTGCCCGAAAATACGACCGCTCCAGATTCGTCCTCTGCTTCCTGGTTTTAATTACCGAATTATGCCGAAAGGGACAGAAACGAACGGGCACGGGCTGTTTATTGCGTCTATCCTGAAGAATGCCGGGACCTTAATCGTTCAATCGAGCGGATCATCGTGGACAAAGAGGTATCATACTTAGCGACGAATGACTACCCTTTATATCAAGGATAATTAATGTAACCTGGGAACCAGTGTAATTGCTTGTTAATAGGAGTTTGCGCATCTGCGTTATATAATATTTTAATCTCTAGAATAATTTTTAATTCACGAGTGAAATATATTTCGGATACTCATGAGCAGTTTTTCAAAGTTGAATATATGCGTGTCAATCTTTTTAAATTAAATTCTAAACTTCTTTAACAAATTTTAAAAATACGCTGATCAAAGCAATGAACAATCTAATTTACTTGTTTAAAAGAGATTGTTAACTTATTATGGAAAGCATGTATATATATATATATAGATATATATTTCAATAATATTAATTGTATCGAGTGAGAATACAAAATTCGTGCATAAATTTTGTTCGTTGGCGCAAAGATGACCGACTTGAGAGTTTGTTCAATTGCATCGTCTGTTGCACCCTTTCTGTATATATTGCGCACGTATACACGAATGGTAACGGTACATGCGAGAAAGGTACGGACATAGAAGCAGCCTTAGACCTTACACAGCAAAGCTATGCCCTGCAACGCGAGTTGGTTGGTTCCATTTGAGTCAGGGTATCGAGGTGTCAATAGCAGCTGCTATGCTACACACAAGACCCCTGACTACGGCACCCCCTTGTTGTATTCACTTCACTTCTTCACCCTTATCTACAGTTTGGACCTGGATACTAGAGGCATATTCATGTCCAGACGGTAAACGAGCTTCGACAATGTCCACAATTTTTCTGACCGATTCCTTCTTTCTTCTTTCTCCCTCTTCTCCCTTTCCTCTTCACATTTTCAACCATCTACCTATATACGACGATATAACGAATCAAACGTCAAAAAATATTACAATATTAATATTAAACATTACAACTATTTCGCTTCTTAATAACTCTTTAGAAAACTTTTAATACACGTTATATGTATAAAGAGAAAAAAAAGAAACTTGAAAATTTACTTACTTAAAAAATGCAGAAAAGAAATCAAATGCAATTATTGGATTAATATAATATAATATTGGATATAATCGAGGTATCAGATATTTACTTTAGAATTGCATAAAAAGAAATGAAACAACTTAATAAAAGCTGTAGCTCCGCGTGGATAATCCAATAAGATCCAATTAGACGATATCCCCGGATCGTCATACGACAGTTGATTAGCTACACCGATAAAGAGACAAAAGGGAAGCGGCAGAGGGATGCACGGTGCACGGCCGATACGCAAGTGGTAAGTCAGTCCATTCGGTCGCGATAAAATGCGCTTCCTCGTGGATGCAGTCTCGCACGCTTGCAAGGTAGGTGGAGCGCCCCCGCTGTTTTTAAGCGTCGGTGACTAATTGGTGATGTCGCGGCCAGGCGTTGAGACACACCCCTCTCTCACTCTCGTCCTCTTTTGGTACTCACCCTCTCTCGACCGTGCACCGACGACCCTCTTCTCGTCGCCTCTTCTCCGAACAGACGCCACCACCTTCCCTTCCTCCTCCTACCTTCCGGTGCTCCTCTCACAACACAGTGGTGTATTAATGGCCGCGCTCCATCGGCACACCTACGACAGAAAATTTGACAGAAGGTTTATTTGCTGTTCGAACGACGACAGGGAGCATGCAACGTTAATAGATTTAAATGGTATATAAAATGTACAAGGATGTACGTGAGAAATATTTCAGGAATAGTAGTACGAAGGGTTAATTCGAAGGGTGAATAGATCGAGGGAGTTAAAAGTAAGAGATTAAGAAAATGGGGATAAGAGATTTTAAAGCTTTGATAGGAAAGTTATCTGAAAGGATGTCTGTAAGAAAAGTGATTTTCTTAAAAATATGGATGTATAATTATTAATTATGATTTAATTATGATTTTGTTTGATCATACAAAATTATGATTGTGATATCTTTGTGATTTGTTTGATTTTAATATTGTATAATTTAATGATAACGAATTGATTGCGTAAGAAAATATTAAATCTGGAGTTTAAGAACACCTTTATAATATACGCTACTGCTGCCTCTTATTCCCCAACCTCGCTTCCTCCGACTGATCCTCCTCAATAGGGGAGGTACAAAAGAGGGAGCTTTAGTTGGCTCGTTATTATTACTATACACGCCCACATGAAATAATTATACCTCCACATTAGTACACGTACGTGGACTACAAAGAAGGGATAATTTCTCGATTATTAGAGTGAAAAAAAAAGGAAAGATACCAATAAAAGCATCGATTAATTAAAAGTCTAAATCAATGTTGAAATTAATTATTATTAGCCAATTGTGTTTTATTCGATTATTAACGCGTGTCATTTAACTTTCACAATTTCACATACGTTTCATATACTTGCCGAATTGCTCACAATAAATTCACAACATCGATCAATATCCAAAGAAATCTAAAAGATATAAATAGAATAAATAAATCGTGAATCCATCGAAATTACAATATAATAACACGCTAGACATTATTCTATCGACTTACTTTCAACTGATCGTCAGGGCATTTGTAACAGGAGTCAGTTAATCCGGTACATTTGCGGGATGTTAGACGTTCATGGATAGGCTGGCCAATAATGGCGATGAGGTCAGGTCGTCGACAATGAAGTCGATTGGGTGTGAGCAACGTTTACCCTATTTTTTCCTGAAAACGAGGAGAGAAAAAAGAAATATAAAAAATTCGGTGAAAAAATCCCTATATCGCTTGTAACCCCTGCGTTCTTTCTTTTCTTTCTTTTTTTTTTTTTTTTTTCACATTTTCGGAAAACGATTCGAATTATGCCGCCTACTTCTGTTTTTTCCCTCCCCCCTCCTTTCGATCCTCCTTTCACACCGGTCCTTTTTTCTTTTTTCTTTTTTTTTTTTTTCATTTTTCTCCTCTCTCTGTCCTTTCGATGATTCCCGCACGTAAGGATCGACACACGGACGTTTTCCAACGTCCATTACGTACGAAAGCTCGCTGTCATCAGTCATTTTCTTCGGGGTGACCGACAATAATATGGCATATAATAGAATCGGCATAATGCCAGTCGCCTTACGCCCTGACACGAAGTCGAGAATTTTATTATGACACATCGCTCGTAGTTACGTCTGTCGCGCGTTTTCCATCGTTTCATGATGTATAAATTGACGTTTGCGCCTAATCTCCTCTGAATTTTCTCTTTTTCAGCCAGAGAGGAAAAAAAAAAGGGGGAAATACATTATACATAGACACTTTCTATAGAATGCATCCCAAATGTTACGATTATTTCTCCTCTATGCGAATAATAATGGTTACTGATAGCATTGGAAAAAAAAAGTCGATGGCACTAGGATTTTATCTTAAGAAGGTTATGCATGGTATTTATCGATGAAACTTGGATAATTTGGATGCAAAAGATAATACAAGGTGAATATTGGAATCGGTTGAGAAATTGTTATGAAAATTTTTTTTTACGAGAAAATTTATGAAAAAAAAAAAAAAAAATTCTTCGATCACAATAGGTTCGATCGAATGCACGTTTAATATAATCCCCATAACGTCGTGCCCTTCTTTTTGCCAGAGGCGTCGGGGTTACTAAAAGGCACACTCCAATGTTTGACCAAGCTGTGCAAATATAAACGAACATCGTGTAGATCGGTGTAAGAGGAGAAACGATTCGAATGTTCTCCCAAGCCTCCCTGTTGGCAAACATTTTAACAGGATTAGAACACACTTAGCGGGACTAATCTGGCCAAATAGTCCTATGGGAAACCGCAAACTTTAAGTAGCTGTCATAGAGTTGTCGGCTCCGCGTGATTTAACGTTCTTCAACGATGTATTTCGAATAAGGAAAATTAATTTCCCTTTATTAAAAATTATCTTTAGAAAGAAATATTTGAAATATTTGAGATCGTTTAAGCATGTTAGAAAATTATCACGAATTAAATATTCTCAGAATGAAATTTATTTTTCTATTATATACGGAAAAATTGTTATTTGTAGAATAGAAATTTGTGTATTTTTCTTATTTACATCAAAATATCTAAAATAAAGATCGTGGTGAAAAAAAAAATAACGTAATTCCAGAATAAAGATAATAACTATCGGAAAATAAATGTCTTCAATAAATCTACGCAGCGTTAGAATAATTGTAAAGCGAATTACCTATTATTATCTCTAATTTATTTCATAATATCTTTCGCCCCTTGCTGATTTTATGCTTCATTTTCACCAATTAATTGCTATTCCACCACGAAGATACGGACGAGCGCACACGTAAACAACAATTTTACAACATCGCTTACCATCTACACAAACTTTATCTGCAGACAGATCTGTGCAGATCTATCGAATGTTATTCCTAGGCGAAACAAATTAAATTATTTATCTATTAGTTATCGATCAATAATCCGACTTTACAATACCTTTTTTTTTTTCTTTTTTTAATATTTAAACGAAATTCTACTTTTACCTTATAATAATACAATTTACCTAAACGATTTTACATTCGTTCCGCGTAACAAAGCTTTCCTTTCATTGCTAAAGTTAATTTATTTCTCATCAGAAAGGAGAATTTTAGCGAAGAGAAAAATCAGAAACAGAGGAATATACTATACCTCTTTATTCGCGGCGCATGAACCGAGCGGATCTTGGCGCAAATATCGTTCTTGCTCGATTTTTTGCCGTACCGGCTCGCGATGCGCCGTTCATTATACATTCAAAATATTATCCTTACATGCGTGTCTGCTGTGTAAATTCACGAGAGCTGAACGAAAGAAATAAGAAAGAAAAATAAAAAAGAGAAAAAAAAAAAAAAAAGGAAAGAAAGGGAGAAAAAAAGGGAAAAGACAGTTTGTGTGTTTGCTTAGAATGGCAATAGTGTCAGAGCTCGTGACGCGCTCTTTTGTGATCGTGGCATCCAGAATGGGCGGCTGGTTAGTTTGCTCATCTCCTGCATATGCATGCAGACGCGTATTTGCCTTTCCACCGATTCCCACTTGTCTCCTCAACTTATACAACAAATTGCAAAAAAGAAGGCAGGGCGAATGTGTGTAGCTTGTTATCGAAACGTTTTTTTCACCGCATATGGCCGCGCGATTTTTATAAAATTCGTAAAACGTTCGATGAAAAGGAATTTAACCGAAAATAATACCGTTCTTTCCAATTAAAATTTCCTATTCTAGCATTTCAAAACGTAGCAAGAGACAGATGATTCGCATCATTTTCTTTGTTAGATTAAAAATAAATTAGATTCCTAGAAAAATCACACGAAACTTTCTATCTCTTTTCTAGAAGTTGAAAGAGTTAAAAATATTTCGATGTGCAACATTTTGAATATGAAAAAAAAAAAAAAGAAAAAAAAGAAAAAAAAGAAAAATGACAGATGGAATACTCTTCAACCAAGAAGAATAGAAATATAGCGAAAATAGAAGAACGAGGCAAAGAAACGAATGAGAGAAGTAATAAAAGAAAGGTGTGTACAGATTTGCGCAAGAAGGCTCACGCATGAATATAATAGGACCTAATGGAATATTATCATCACTGGCAACTAACTCTATCGCCCCCTTTCTCCATCTCGGTTTTCACCCTTCTCTCTTCATCTCTTCTTCATCGTCCGCTATTGGAACACGCCTGCTGCACTCGTAGATGTCCATTAATCACGGACATAAGCAGGCGACTAATTGTTGGGTTTCAGGGAGAGAGGTATAGACAGAGTGGAATGGATAGAGAGGCATAAAATAACGTCCCTTTATCGAAGGCGCGCACCCCTTACACACGATGGGTCCTTCGATTCATCCGGAGATCGGGAGGATCACGCTGTGAAAGTGATCGTGGATCGTGCGACGGGACGTGACTTGTCGATTTTCACAATCGTTTATTATTTCTTCCCGATCGTTCATCCCCGTCTCGTTGCTCTTAATATCTCAGAAGTTGGATATTTCGCAGGGGAACATCTAAATAACATTTCACTTGTTAATCGTTAGAAAAATTACGTATAAAATTATAAATTGATGTTGAATTTAATCTTATAAATAATCTTATAATAAGAAGAATTTAATCTTATAAATAGGAAGAGTAAAATGAATTTAGATTAGCGAATGAGAGAAAAGAAAAAAGTAAAGAACGAAGATGCGAGATGAAAAGCACAGTTAGCCGTCGATCAGTGCCGCAAACGGAGGAAAAAAAACTTCCCATAAAATTGGGCGATGATTTGCGAAGCATTTAAAGGCAGAGGCATGGAAAAACCACCCCATTCGAGAACAATTGCAGGAATGTCAGTGGAGAGAACGGACGCAAAGGTGCGATGTGTCTATAGGTACGAATCAACGGCGTAGGTCGCTTCTCCATAATCCATCATCGCATGCCTATTCGCGGAACGACGAGAGACGATCTGTCATCCACTTTCGTTTCGTTGCGTCAGTCCATTCTATTCGAAACATTTCGGTCCTTGCCTCGGCCATTTAGTCCAACTTCGTCCTGGCATCCTCTTTTTTCTTTTTTTTCTTATATATCTCTGAATTTGTCAATCCTCTCGCATCCTCTCTTCGATGTTCCTCTTCGCAAACTTTAAGTCAGCAAACTTTTCTCGCATTTCCTTCTTCGATTCCATTCCAATTGTAATTTTATTTTCTATAAAATATCGAGAAAATATATAATGAAAAGAATTTTGAATTGAAAATTTAATTCATAGGTGTAAGATTAATTTTACCTTCAATAGTAATACGATTTTAATATATATATATATATACACCTTTCCATGCAAAACAAGTCTGCAGACGTCTCGAAGGCAGGATCTATTTGTCGTTAGATAAATGTGCAACTGGCCCGATGCGCATCCATCACGATAGAAATCGGCCGCCGCTAATGATGTCGATTCGTTCTACTTCGGCCGCTGTAAGCATTCTTTGACTTCCTCGCACCGTTCGATCAAACAGTTTCGTAAACGACTTGCCACCCTGTACTGACACCTGGTTCACCGAAATTCCGCCGCAATCTTTACCATTGATCTTCGAATCAATTCAATTCTCGAAACACTTCTTCCTCCTGACAAATAAATAAATATTCGTGTCATAATAATTGAAACGTATGCATAATAATTTCGATACGGACGGACAATTAAAAAAAATCGACTAAAAATATCGTATAATCTTTCGATACGACTCTTTTATATCGTTCGATGGAAATTATTTTAAACGATTTAAATTATTCTTAAGAATCATTAGAAGAAACACGTCGCATTTTCCATCGTAAACACGTTTAAGACGCTTTTAATTGAAACGCTAAACACAGGAATGAACATGGAGCGTGGCCAATATTAACTTATCCACCTCTTAATAAAAGAGGATCGCGGATAAAGCGCGGGGGAGGGAGAATGAGAAATTAAAAGGGCCGAAAGGCGGATCGTGGATGAACGAGTGGGAGCGATGAGGTGAAGATACTGGATCCTTTCTGGGCCAGAATATTAAAACGAAAACGAAACAGAAGTTCCGGTATATCTGGCGATGAGAATCGAAGCGGCAGGTTGGGTGACGGGTGAAAAAGGGAGAGGGATACGATACGGCAGATGGAGGCAGAGAAGCGAAGCGCGGATCGAGCCCCTCCCCCCACCCCGTGACAGAATGATAATAATCCCTTGAGCGTTTTCTTTCATTTCCCTTTATTATCATATTATTAAAAAAATCTCCGTGAAATGTTATTAAAATCGTTTAAACGTCGCGTGCCACGGGCCACCGCCATTGTCCTTCAATTTAATAATATTAAGCGCGAACTTTCTGCGAGGGGTTGAAAACGTGGGACGGGGCGGACACCCTCCGCCCGTGATTCCAGTCCGCACGGTGATCGTCGTAACGAACCGAGACCCGCCAACCCTCTTATTCCTTTTATTTTTTTGTTATCGACCATTACGCCATTTATCTTTCACCGGGACGAGTGATCATCGCGAAACACGCGGAGACGATTTAAGGAACAACAAACGATGAATTTCAATCCTCGAGAATATAAATTCGTCGTCGATTTTTCTTATCTTATCATTGTACAATGTTTATTAAGACTGAGTTCTCTTAAACGTTAATTCTCCAAAGCGGCAAATATCTTTTTCTTTTTTCTCTTCTCTTCGAATTGATCGTGGAGGCCCACCTTTCATGGTTTCGTACTTTGTATGGGATAAAGGAGCGATTCACGGAGGAACGCGGCAAGCATTACGGGTTAAAGAATGGGGATATTTTACGCTCGGTAAAACACAGTTCATTGGGCAAATCCACCCCTGTCCGTGCACAATAGACAGGGTGGTTACGTGCCCCCGAGTGTCAACCCGACCTCGTTTTCGTACGTGTGGTCTCCTTTCGATTCCTCTTCACTACTTTTGTCGAGTAGAGCTCGAAAAGGGTTACCACCTTTCGTGAACGCGTTTAACGCGTTTTATACTACCATGCTAACGCGTAACGCATTATTTTACTCGATTTATCACGTTTCTCTGCGCGAGGTAAACGCATAAAATTCTTCCATGTATTATATAAATAAAACTTAGATCATTAAGTTATATCCTTTATATACGATATTATTAACGATAAAAATTTGTAATATCCAACTTCATTTCCATCTTCAATCTCCATTTAATTTTAAAAATATTAAAATTCAACGTGCTCGAAGCACGCACCAGGGAGTACAATTATCGCTTGGTTCAATCCTGATCCAAGAAGAGGTTGGCACGACGGTCAAGTTGCTTTCACTTAGGTCGGAAATTTCGGGCAATGGAGGGCGGGAAAAATGGTTGGATGGATGCCCGCGATCATTATCATTAACGCGGTCGACACGGGCGCGTAGAACTCGGCCCAGCGGAGCATAGATAAAGCTACAAAATATTAATCTCTTGTCGGGGCGAATGTATTTTTCAAAATTTCAACGTGGCCAGGTTCTATAATGCTCCAATAGTTAATGCGGGACCATTAGTCAAACGTCGGGTCTCGTGCACACGAAAAGAGAAATTTCGATTTTAAATCGCTACATTTATCATGCAAGCAGGCGCATATGACACCGTTCTGATTTTATTTTGTTTCTCTTTCTTCCCTCTCCCCCTCCGTTCCATCTCTACGCTCCAACCCCTTTTTTTTTCCTTTCTCCTCCCTGTCTCTCTTTCCCTCTCCTCTCTTCCCCCCTCCCTCCCTCCCTTCCTCCCTCCCTCCCTCTCTCTCTTTCTCTCTCTCTCTCTTTCTCTTTCTCTCTCGTCGGGAACCGATACAACGTATGGGCTACTGGTTGCGAGTTGTTCCCTGTTTTTCGAAAAAACCGATCCGCTAATAACTTGTAACCATATTTTTTCCTTGGCCCGCGCGAGCTCGAAAAATGGATAGGCGAAAAAAGAATTGTAACACACGATTAATCGATGTGTCGAGTTTTAAACACGGCAATGAATATTTTTAATAATTGGAACTAATTATATAATTCGATCATTCCCTTTTTTCATCTTGCTAAAAGTAATTTTCCACTTTTTTCCCTGACAGACGTCAGAAACTTGACAGACGTTTCAATTTAATTATGTACATATCGCATATTGCTGAAAGAGTTACAGATATGAAAGAAGATGAAATTAATATAAATTAAGAATTTAAAAACCAAATTAATAATGTTAATTAGTAAAAAAAAAAAAAAAAAAAAAAAAAAAAAGAAAAGAAAAGAAAAGAAAAAAATTTATATAAAAGTAACAAATGAAGAGAAGATTCTTTTAATTTTTCCATGCTAAAATCATGTTTTCACAGTTTATAATTTCAACGGAAACATGATCGATCCCCATAAAATAATAATGGATTAATATATACGAATGATCTTTGAGCCTATAAACAGTAATATATATATATATATATATATATAAATTTTGTAAAGCATCATCATACCTAATCTAAAACCCATACATGTCTCATAAAGTACGCTTCCATTCATCCTTCCTCGTAAACATGCTATCAGAAAATAATAAAAACGCCAAGGGAAATCGGTCTGATTCCACACGGGAGCCATAACAGACCGGGGTCCGCTCGTAAATTTTGGACGGCGTTTTACTCTTCTATTTATTTCTCCTTTCCGAGAAATCGATCAGAGTGTAACACAGGTATCAAAATCGAATCGTGGTCTTTGACGGACCACGTTGTATAAAACCAAAGATTTTTTATACCATCAATGATACATTAGAAAATGATAGAAGCCGTTAAGCCGGATTCATTTTCATCGAATCTCTTCATCTTAACTGAAATGAAATTATTGCCAATTAAATAAAACGAGAAAGAATTATTCGTGTATAAAAATTTGCTAACAATTTAATTACATTGAATATCAATATATTATTCATTCAATTCAATATCCAGTAATATAATAATACTATAAATTGATTATTTTATATCTGACCAATATTAATTATCGAAGATAATTTGTTAAGTATACGTCTCCTTGGAAATTAAGCTTTGAATACATCGTCGATTAAATTTTCCTTAAATAAAGATTAAACGTTCCTATGTATGAGCAACTCACAATATACACGCCTTTGATCGCTTCTCCGCCACAATTACCTGTCAGCATAGGCAAACGCACGATATTCTGGTTGATCAATTAATTATGTACCTCTAGAATTTTAATAAAATTTCCAATTATCAAAGTTATCATTGTCATTGTTTTGAATTTATCGAGAGGAACGTTTTTCGTATATAACGTATTGATGACTATAAAATGAATGTATTTTGTTACTATTTGCATATATGCACGGTGTACCGACGCATAGAGCGATAAACAAATGTATAATGGTATGAATATTCATGATCGGTGAGAGATGGACAATCATGAAACATAAGAGCAATCTCGTTTAAGAGCAATTTCATTAATATATTTTTACATTAAAAATTGTAAAGAATTTTAGATATTGTTTCTATCTAAATCTTCTAAAATTTACCTTAATGTATTTCAATCATTTGGTAATGATTTGCTAATAAATAATTTACTATACGATATTTCAAGACATCATGATTGATGATGATATTTAAAATATTATATTTATAAAAACTAACGTTATAGAATTCCCTATATTATTTATCCAAAAGAGATCTCTATAAAAAATAACAATCAGGTCATTAAATTGTAAATTCCAATTATAAATAAAATATAATTCTTGCTGGATAGAATCAACTTTTTTTTCCTAATAAATCCACAATAGATCGTGAGTATCTTTTCCAAAGAATCTTCACAGGTACAACACGATCGTGTCGAGAGATGCAGGGAAAAAAAAGGGTTGATTTCACCCCAGGAAGATCCACGGATGGTAAACTGGGCGTAACCCCCAAAATCATCTTACAAGTGTGCGCAGAAATCGGCGCCAGGGGTTGAAAGAGAGAATAAGAGAAAACGAAAAGAGAGAATGAGAACGGATAAAACGTGGCTGATTTATTTATCGAATCATAAATTACCGGGGTTACAATACGTGGCAGCATGCAAAAGCGCGCGCGTCTCTACGGCGTTCCTTTTCTCTCTGTTCCTCCCAAATGGTGGATCGAAAACGCAGTGAGGGACCGAGGGTGTAAACGTAACGCGTGTTTGCATTGCGTGCTCGACCGGAAACACGATTTATACGATGCAAATTAAATGTGTACGGTACACACACGCGCCTGGCTAGCTAACGTTCGTCCATATCAAAAATCCCTTACCAGAATCTATTGTTGTTATTCTTAATGTTTTCATTACCTGATCCTTACGACTTGCTCCTTAAATCGTATCCTTTCTGATCTGATTCAATTTGCACACGAAATGAGAATTTTATTTATGCTACTGATATCGAAGATGAAATTCTTTCCTATTTCAATCTCGTTATTTTCTCATCTCATTCTCATCATCATTGAACATTGAACATAATACAAAAATTATGGTATTCGTTTGAATTAAGAAGAATTGCAATTGAACGTTTTTGCATTGATCTAGTATTTATGGGCGATTATCGTTAAGAACTGAAACACTTACGTGGTCGGGTGTATAATTTCGAACCCTTTCTAAATCAGAATACTGAATAAACTGCGATCCATTTGAAACGCATGGATTCTTCACGGTTGCGTCCACATGTCCAGCAATTCGATACGCTGGATAAAATCACTATTATCCTCCATAGTCTGCAAACAATTATTCATTTTTCGCGTCAACAAAACGCTTTATTCTATAATCTTTATTCGTTATCATTTTATAAAGAACGAATTGTTTCATTAAAGTATTATTATATAAAATTATTATAAAATTTGAATTTTAAAATATTATTATTTATGAAATCGGTAATTAATGTTTATTATCGATTAAGAAAAAAAGGAAGAAAAGATTATTTTTATCTGCTTGTTTCGTGTTAAATAATCAATTTATAACATGTTACAAGAATAATATCTTATAATGTGACTTCTATGGATACCCTTCCAGGTTACCTAGCTATGTTGTGACAATGTTTAGGGAACATTTTGGGGTCTAACATTTGTGTATGCTCCCCTTTTTAGCCAGTTTTCATTGTACAACGAAAACGTATCGGCCATTGACAAATGGGAGATATTAATTTTAACGTACCAGAATTTCACATGACATCCACGTCATGGGATACTACCCTCGATTGTCGCGTTCATTCTCCCATGTTCCACTCAAAATTTGCTAGATATATCCAAATATCAATAAGCAACTAAATGTTAAATAAAAAAATACCATAAATCATCATTCGATCATTCTGCAATTAACAAGTTAAATATCTTAATTAAATAATTTCATCTTAAACAATTATCTATTATAATTATCTATTTATAAAAATTCGATATAATAGATAAAATAAATAATCATTAAAATATTAAATATTCAATCTTTTTCCATACCTGAAACCTAATTTATTTAATCGCGATGTATTAAGAAATAATTTAGAAAATCGAATTTTTGAATACATTTATGAATTTCAAGTGATCCCATTGTAATTTTTGTACTTGATCGCACAGTATTTCTTCCTAGAATATAAAACATACTTAAAACCAAGCAAAGAGATAAGGCCGCAAAATGGCGAGGACGTATCAGACGGAAATACGTTCGAAAAGGTAGGGCGACATTGGGAATTGAAAAATAGTGCCTTGGGCCGCTGTCGTTCACAGTGATGGTTTCGTGACAGCCAATGTAACGCACGAATTAACGAAATAATTGATTTTCATACCGTTCAGAGTAAGCGGCGCGCGCAAAAGACTGAGCGAGCCGATCGTCGAACCGAGGAGATATTTTCTCGATTTCCTGACCGCAGGTGCATCCACGTTACTGTGTTGTGTATCAAAAAATTCCAGCCTTAGGCGAATTTTCTTTTACATCGAGAAAATACTTGACTCGTTATTCATGTAATTCTATACACTTTTGCACTGTTATGTAAAAATTCTATTATACAATTATAAACAATTTTCTAAAAAATCAGAGAAATATTTGATTTGTATTTAAATATTTATTCTAATTTAACTTAATAAGCAATTTTTTTCTTATTATTCTTTAAATCGTTTTGATATTTCCAATTTGTACAATTATTATTTTTCACTTTTTAATCAATTCATCGTCATCGTATGAATGAAATTACTTATTTATTAAAAGTGTTAAGTTAATTGAATTAAATGTCCAAATAAATGTATATCTGCTTATTGCAAGAAGACGAGGAATGTTCTACTATCTGGCTAATAATTCGTCGAAGTTAAGTAAATCGGCGTGTCTTATAACGTTGATAGGTAGAGCGAAAGAGATTCGTAGCCAGCTGGATAATATAAGCGGGCGGGCACGCTGCTATATGGATGAGGAATCGGTCGAAGAAAGAAAACGAAGGCGGAAAGAGAAAGAGAAGGAAAACGAGGAGAGAACAGATTTATATTTGAAATTAGATTAAGCTCCTGCGCTTGAAAGCTATATAAACGCCCCTCTAGCCAGCAGTGCCGCGTACATTCCGCGTTCCACAATCCACTAAGAGGAGAGACTCAATAAACCAACCACTCACTCTTTCTTCCTTCATCTTTTTCTCTTTCCTATTCTCTTTTTTCTTTTTTCTTTCTTTTTCTCTCATATCTTTGCTTTCGTTTCATACCCTGTACTTTCACAGAATCCAACTCCGTTCTTCCATTCTTTCTATCTTTATTTTTACCAATAAAACTACTCGACAAATACTCTTATTTCTTTTTCTTCCCCGTTTTGCAAAGTGTACGATCTTTCTCGTGTGTTCTTATTTTCCACGGAAAAATAATCATTTTGTTGTTCTGCTTTATCCGTTTACGAATTTGTATATATACTTGTATTATTTTTTATAAATATAGATGTATGGAATCTTCAAACAGTGGACGATGATTTTGTTTTCTAATATTTTTATGATTTATTTTTCTTTTTTTCCTTTTCATTTAATATTTTTATATCTTTTATTTTATATATATTATATATATATATATATATATTATTTATATTATATGCTTTTAATTTAAATCCTTTTATCATTTTTATAAAATGATTGATAGTAAGATAAGATTTCTGATGAACTAAAAGTTTTCATATTAATAGTAATTTTTTCTTATAAATGTTAAATTATATCAAGAGGAAATATTTATATATTTTGTAAATTATGTTTTAATGAATGAATTATAAAAAAGAAATACAAACTATGAAGTAAAAATTGTCATGTATAAGTTATTTATAACTAATTTTGAGATAATAAAGTTAATTAATGTTGTATAATAACTTCACATAGGAGTTTGTAATGTACCTGGTCCCACGCCGTATCCATATCCTTGAGGTCCGAAATTTCGAACATAACATTCTAAATAGCGAAGATGAAGTTAAAATATAAAATCTACAATAAATTCTATTGATTATAATAAAGAACAAGTAAATTTACAAAATTCGAAATTTACACTAACGTTTGCAATAAATTTCCCCACAATTTTCTTGATATGTTAACGGTTCCAAGGGTTTTCTACAGCAGTAGCAGCTGAAGCATGTATTATGAAACGGCATACCGGATACAATCTTGAACGGTATTCAACGTTCACGTGTTTCAACGTGAATTAACAAAAAAACTATTGATTTTTAAAATTAAAATCAAAATTACCTGCATTTCAGCTTGATATACTTTTCGTCCACAGCGTTGACAATCAACTCCTCCACCCAAACATTCGCAACCAGATTTCGGTCGACAACATCCTGACTCAATGACTATTGGTTCAGCCCTTTCGGTACTACAACATCTTCTGCTTCGATTTCGACATACTGGACTTTTTGATCTATATATATATATATATATATATATAGAAAATATATATATAGAAATATATATATAGAATATATATATATAGAAATATATATATAGAATATATATATATAGAAATATATATATAGAATATATATATATATATATAGAAAAAAAAATTAATAATTAAAGTATCGATATAAAGAGTCAATATTAAAAATTCTTACCGACAACAACATGCACGATTCCCACTTCCACAACAATTTCCACATT
The DNA here is from genome assembly GCF_014066325.1 of Apis laboriosa. NCBI lineage: Eukaryota > Metazoa > Arthropoda > Insecta > Hymenoptera > Apidae > Apis > Apis laboriosa. Next base: position 3,804,016 of record NW_025221370.1, read on the forward strand.
TTTGACCGCAATAGCAAATTATTTGTGGAGCGCATGGCTTTGGTGGGGAACAAGGTGAACACGGTCGGCAAGGTGTCGTGCAAAGTCTTGATGGATTCGGTAAACACGTTTGTCCAGGTTTTCCACAACCACCACGACATCCACCTCCGCAACATCCACCTCCTCCACAAGTTGGAGATTCTCCGATGCACGGTGGACGACATTTAATAATTGATTTTTTGCAAACTGGCCGATCACTTGACGATGAGCAACAACTACGTCTATCGGCACATGGTGTTGTAGCACAAGTCGCACAAGATGTCACAACGCGACATGGTTCTGGCTCTCCTGAAATATAAAAATTAAAATTCCACCTAATATTTCTTCTTTATGCACGAATAATTTTAAACTGGTATTTTCCAGAAATATAGTTTTTACTTTTACAAAGACAAGCAGTTTCAACTTTCACTGTTCCACATGGAAGTCTAACACGAGGTCCGCACGGTCCACCGCATCCTCCCCGCATTCGTTCATTATCATCAAGTTCGTTCGATGAATTCGGGCCACTTTGATGACCGTACGTCATAGCGTCTTCTTTCGACGATGCATCATCTTTCTCGTTCATTATTCTGTACGCGCGCGATTCTGAATTACCTTCGATGCAATGATCTTGTCCACGACTCTTCTCGATGTCATTGCATTTACTTAACGTGTCTTCTTCACCACAGTCCGACGCGCTTTTTTCAAAATGCATTCTGCCACTATCTTTGGTATAATTTACATTAATATTTTCGTATCCGCCGTCGTTTTTACCAACCGATTCGTCCGCTTGCCAAATGTCGAAAGAATTATTGTATTCCTTTTTATTATCATTATTGCAACAGGGCCTATGATGATCATCTTGCATTTTCGAGATACAATTCTGGTCGTTTCCGCGCATATCCCCGAAGACGACGTCGTAGAACGAGACTCGTCGTCGGGAAGGCAACGGATTGCGAGGCGGTGGTACCGGCGGATACGCAAATTTTCGTCTTGACGGAATAGTGACGCTATTGGCACTAAATTCGTATACGGGATCGTATTTGTTAATTTTATTATTCCAGTTGATAGATGTCACTTGAGTTTTATCTGTGCTGGAAATATCTACGCTTAGAAAGCCTTATTTTGTCGAATTGCCATTGCACTGGAGTTTTAAAATAAAAATATAAAATATATATAGAAATAAATATAAGTTTAAAATTAATGACACACAACATGAAAATTAAACTATTAACTATAACGGTAAAAAGATTTTAAACTACCGATATCTTACCGACGGATTCTGTTTCCGATGAAAAGTGGTAAATACGAATTCAACGTAAATGCTAGTCTAATATATCCAATTATTTTTGCGCTTACTGCTAAACATTTCTTCAGAAATAGTTTACAAAAATCTGGAAGAATAGGGATACAGAAAATTCAGAAAATTTTATATACCTTAACTGAGCCTCTGTAATGTTGACTTCATTATTACTAAACGAAGTCTTTGGCTCAAATTGATCTGTATCTTGTTTCTGCACTTCAAATCGACAATCTTTCGCGTTAGTGTTATTCTTCTGCCACTCCGGAGACAACGTACTATTTTAATAAGATATCATTAACAAGACGTTTTAAAATGAATGTTTTAATGTTTTGGCATTTATATATAGACGGTATAACCAAAAAAAAAACGAAAATATATGTCGAGAATAAATTTAAACCTGCGAAACCTAGAATGTTGTCGATTGTACCACGTAGTTATTGCGGTAGGACTGGGTGGCGGATCACAAATTGTTGTCATCGAATTGACAATACCTAGATTTGCACACTCGTTTTCTATGAAATGTTTTTTTTCTTCCTCAAGACAAATATTTGTTTCCTCAACTTCACTTCCTCCACCACGAAGTCTATACTTGTCGGATTGATAATGTTGATTTCTGTTTAATGACGCGTTACCGATTGAGTTTTCTGCGTCGCAACAGTAACAATTTAATAATTCCTTGGAAAGTGCTAAAGTTGCAGACGAGTTTGGTATTGCTTTAATTGCATGATTCGCAGTGGATAAAAACAGACGAATATAACAATTCTTGCAAAATAATTCACTAAGATGTGTCACGACGTTACAGCTATTGAGTAATTTTCTACAGCTACCTATAAATTATAAATTCAAACAACTTTCATTTATAATTAAATAATGAAAAAAACATTACAGGGAAAAAAATAATTATCTTGGATCAATCTTATAATAATAATTTATGATACTAACGACAAGAGAAACAAAACGTATGCCAAACTTTTCCAAGAGCTAATTTTTCCTCTGCGAAGTAAACCTCGCGATTACAACGTGGACAAACTCCAGGCATTTATTAAGAAAATTTGTATCTTGTTATAATAACATAAATAAATAATATATCATAAGAATTTTTATATGAATTAATTAAAAATTTATATATTAGTTAATATTTTTTTTTTACCGAAATTTTTCTGGTTACCTGTATGATATGTTTTAACATTTGTGAACGCTCGCAAAATAATCATGTAAAACAGTACATATTTCACACATACTTAGAACCGAAATTTGTAATAATAAATTTTTAATATAAAAACAATTTGTACAAATTCTCCAAAAAGTGTTTAAAAATGTCGAACATCAATGACTAATCAATGAAAAACAAAACATAATCATTTAAACATATAATATATATAATATATAATTATTAATGAATTATAATCTTTTTTATTATATTATTATATATATGTATATAATATTAATATACGTATATATATATTAAAAATATTTGATTTATTGTGTAATAAGAATAAACAAATATATTTATAATTATTATTATATTTATTATTATTATTAATATTTAAAATATATACCTTTCTATTAATACGTTTGCTAAATAGAGAAATTGTAATTCATATTATTTACATTGATAGATATATAAAAGTAGAAGTCAATGTGGCTGATCTATATGTAACGAACGTCAAGTCATAGTACAAGTGGCTCTCTGATTCAAAGAGGTTAAGAGAGCTGCTTAATAGAAATGGCAGCAATAAAGGGCCTGGGTAGAAATATCCCCTATCTGAGACAACAATTTGCTGCCCTTTTGGGAAATACCAGCACCAGTGTGAAATTTATATGCGTAGTAGTTTTGTTTTCTTATTGCCTTTCTTTTTCTACGGAGACGGTACGTCTGTTAAGTGTGACACCAGGTTATCTACTACCTCCAGTTTTTTGGATCTGGACAGCATTTACTTTTTGTTTTCTTGAAATACATTTTTGGGAAGTATGTGTGGATATCGTTACAGTAGGGCTTTGTGGTAAATTGATTGAACCTTTATGGGGTGCAATGGAAATGATGACTTTTTTTGCTATCGTTAATTTTGGCGTCGCTGTCCTGTCAGCTTTATTTTATTTATTTCTTTATATGTGCACCAATGATCCAGATCTATTATTTGATATACATATCCATGGATTAACTGGATATATTGCAGGTACATTCTTTGTATAAAATAAATTTTTATTATCAATTATTTATCATCATTATATGCATATCATATAATATATTTTATTATATATTTTACATTGTAAATATAATAAAATAAAATATCATAATATCATTAATCATATAAAATATATATAAATTAATTAGAGAAAAATTATAGGTGTTACAGTAGCTGTAAAACAAATAATGCCAGATCATATTTTAGTTAAAACACCAATTGGTAAAATTACAAATAGAAATATACCATTAATGGTTTGGATTATGGGAGTGATATTATGGCTTTTTGGACTATTAGAAGGCACTCATCCAACTATGTTTCTTAGTGGTTTATTAATATCATGGACTTATCTTAGATTTTATCAAAAACATAATAATGGTACACGTGGTGATATGGCTGATAATTTTACATTTGCAAGGTAAATTATATTTTATTATGTGTGTATGTGTGTATATGTGTGTGTGTTGAGACAAAATATTTTTAATATTATATGAATTTGATTATAGTTTCTTTCCAAATGTCTTACAACCACCAATAGCAGTTGTAAGTAATACAATACATGGTTTTTTTGTACGAGTTGGAATTTGTAGAAAAGTGGTTAGAAGATTTGATATGTCCAATGCTCCACCTGGTCTCATTATAAATCTTCCTGGTATTGATCCACATGATAGCGAAAGAAGAAGGTTTGATTTTTTTTCTAATTATTTACTTAAAAAATACATACACAATATAAAATAAAAAGCAAATTTTAACTACAATTTAAAGATTACTTTTTAAATAATAATATTTTAAATTATTTAATAATTTTAATTATTTAATAATAATTTACAGGCAAATAGCATTAAAAGCCTTAAGTGAAAGATTGAGTAAGGATCATGCAAAACCATGGCAACAAGAAAGAACTAAAAAACATTCTCCAGTACCTCCTGCAGTTTCAATCCCAATTCCTGATACCACTACACCTAAACCACTTGCATCTCCTCTCATTCCTCAAGTTAGTGTTAACATACATAATCATGCTTCTACTAATAATACGTGATCACATCAGATAGACTGATTTCAAATTTATGTATAAATATATTAAAAAACTTTTAAAAAAAATATTAACAATTTGCAACAATATTGATAATGTGGCAATATTTAGTAAAATAATAATTTTTTTAACATATAAGCCAAATATTATTATGAAACAATTTTAAAGTCTAATAGAAAAGAAAATATAAAAAAATACTTCTAAACTTTATTATCAAATCATAAAAAAAATTCATTTGTTAATAATTTTTGATAAATTCAAAAAATAAATAAATATAAAATGTGCCTTGGCATTTGTAGCTTTTAATTAACTTTCAATTTCAAATATATTTTTAAATTTGTAAACATGAAATTAATCTTTTTTTATATTATTAAATTAGCATATAATATAATAAATTAATTTATCTATATTAATTATAATGCCATATTATCGATTGTGCATGTAATCTTTAAAAGATTCTTAAACAAAAAAAATATAGGATTTTACTAGTTTGTGATGATATTTTCCAAGAAAATCGTGTTCTTTGTTACTAAGAATTATAAACTCTATTTATGTAATTCAATACTGTGAATGATAAGAAATTAATTTAAATTTTTTTAACAAACATGTTAAAAGTCCTGAAATATTGTATAACTGCAGCATTGTCCATCTTTAATATTCAGCGATAACTGAATAATAAAAATTATTAATAACAATGAATAAAAGTAGACTGGCTTCCAGTATAATATTGTAAAATAATTTTATTAGAAACAGATTTAAATTTGGAAAAGATTATTACTTCATTAACATGTTTGAAAAATATTTTATACAATCAAAGAATTACAATTAAACATTATGTATAGTGTAAAATGTTAATATATAATACACATACATGTTGAAATCAGATAACAGTTGTGAAATACAAACATTTTCAGCTTATTTTAAAATCATATTTTAACAAAATCTTAATATGAATCTTAATATGAAGTATATTTTATTTTTTGTATCAAAAGACTTCTTTTTAAAAAAATATGTATCATTGCATTATATCTATAATTTTTAGAATAATTATTTCATACGAAATAATTTCAATATATTCTTTTCATATTATTTTAAAAAAGATATATTTTTATATCTGTACCTAAGTACATAACATAAATTTATAAATAAGATTTGATCTATTATCTAAATTATAAAATTTTTAATATTCATACATGTATAATTACTTTACACATAAATTTATATCATTTGATATGTTATTTCATCATGTTATATTAATTTATTTTATTAATGTTGTCAAATATAATTAAAAAATAATTAATATTCCAGTTGCATTTTAGGTACAGATATTCATTTAATTAAAATACATTTTATTATATGTTTTATTTATATTTTGTTCATAAATAGTATTCTTTTTTATATTATATTAAAAAAATCAACTGCTGTGCCACAAACATATGTTGCGATTTTTTTTGTCATCTCTTAATATTTTTAAGCAATTGTTAAATATTGATTATTATAATTTAAACATAATTATTTAAAAATATATACATGAAAAGGTAAATGGAAAGTAGTTCGTATAAATATATATATATAAATATACATTTATATATATAGCAATGTGGATAATATTTGATATAATAATAGGTTGTAAATATAAGAATTGATGTAAAACGTGAAGGGAACAAGACACCATAATGATGCAGTAATTATACATAGATAAATACATTAATATGTGCGTGATGGATTAAGATTAAAAACTATTTTCATGTATGATTCAAAACTGTCTTTTAAGAATGTATGTTATTTATATTTTGGCCTTCCACTGAAAAATATACTTATAAATTTTTAAGTACTCTTAATATACGATTTTTAGTCTGTCTCAATTAATATTTATTATTACAAATATGACTAGATTTAAGAAGCGAAAGGCCAGAATTGAGTGTATGAATAAATGAATCTTTGTTAATTTCATTAAATACATTATAAAAATATAATGTACTAATTACACATTATATATGTACATGTTATATATAATCAGTTTTGTACATATGTTAAAATCGTTATAGTCTGTACAATATTAAATTTTACTAAAAAAATATATATTTCGTATTTTCCTATTCCGTATATAGGATAAAATTATTATAAAAATTAATATTGAATTATGCAATATGTAATAGAAATACTTATTTAAAATTTTAATATTCTATTAAATTCTATTTAATTTATATTAATTTGTTATATGTATATAAATAATAAGTATATATCATTTTCATATTATATAAGATTGTTTTATTCTTTGTTACAAATTCTCCCAAAATCTAAAATTAGTTTTATTTCTTTTTTTTTAGCTTATTGTAAAGTTAAAAAATGGGAAATAAATAAATTTATGCACATGATTGAAATAATTTTATTTCTATAAGATTATATAATTTTCGCCATTGAATGTTGCGATTATATATCTTTGAAAAGTATAAAATATTTTGAATATTTCTTAATGATACATTACATTTAAAAAATTGATATTTACAATCATATTTAATTATCATTGCTTCCATAATAATTTTATCACAATTTATATTATACAATTCTCCATAATACATTTTTTCTTTACCTATAAAATTGTTGTTGATGCTGTGACCATTGAGTTTGTGGTGGTGGAGCTTGTTGTTGTGGAGGTGGAGGACCATATGATGGGTCCTGTATATATCCTGTTGGAGATGGTCTTATCGAAGTTGGTGTTGAAGATACATATTGCTGTTGCTGTGGTGGTGGTGGTGGCACATAAGATACTTGGGCAGGATGCTGAGGTTGTGGATAATATTGTTGTGTTTGAGAAACAGGAGGTGGTACATTATATCCTCCATAATTAACTTGTGGAGGTGGAGGAGGATAATAATGATGACTTTGTTGGGTATGTATATCATGTGTTGTTATAGCTGTATCTTGAATAGGCACAGTTATAAGATTCGTTCTTAATGGAGCATTATTTGGTGGTGGAGGTGCAGAATTTTGACTGTAATTTTGCATTGATAGTAATGCTTGTGGTCTATGTTGTTGTCTATGTTCCACTGGTGCTTGATTGACCATTGAATTCACTCTAGGATCATTTCCCATTATTGGTTGAACCATATGAGATTGTACTGATTTTATGCGAGTATTTTGCATAGCAACTGATGAAACTTTTGTTAATTGAGATTCTATTTCTGATTTAGAATGCACATATTGTGGAGGATCCACTTGCATGCCTTGAACTTGTGGTGGAGCTGATATATGTCTATGATTTATGTGAGCCTATAAACAATATATTTCAATATTTTTCAATGATCAAAATATTTAAAAATAAAAAGAAATTACCTGCAAATCTCTTTGACTAAGATATGTTCTTCTACAACCTGCATTTCCATATCTTGTTCCACCATGTGTGCACATAAACACAGTACCTAAACCTGTTTGTTCTACCCTAGAAACTTTTTCCATACAACGAGGACAAACTTTATCTTCTCTTTTAGCACAAGATAAACAAAAGACATGTTTGCAAGGTATCTAAAATATATAAAAATATGTGATATTTATAAATATTATTATAAATATTAAACTAAGAAATAATAATAATCACAGCAATAAATCTTATTTATTTTATAATAATTTATTTTATTTTAAAGATATATTGATTATATGTTATAACTCTCATATTTTTTATAATTAATTTTAAGCATTAAAAATTTACCAAATTGGATTTTATAATAAATATATAATTTATAATATAATTTGTTTTAATATACACAAAAAAAACTCTTACCATACGTCCATAAATAAGAATTGGTTTTAAACACTTGTCACAACAATGTATCATAGGATTTAATACTTTCTCTCCAATGAGATTTACTCTATGATCCCATCTTAAACGTAACATTGGTTCTGGAGGACCTCTATTAATGGTTGTAAAAGTTGGAGCTTCTAATTGTGATATATCAGCTTCCAAATCAAACTGTTGTTCCAAAGGAAGCTGTTGAGTTGATGGAGCTTCATGTTCTTCAAGTTCTGTACCAGTTGTTTCCACAGGAGGTTCTTCTACTTGTTGAGGATTATCTTCTTCATCACTTTCAATGACCTAAATATGTAAGTTATGTATAAGTTATAATCAAATATAAGTATTAAGAAAATAAATTATATAATAAATAATTAAAAATTTTAAAATTATTTAAATTCACCTTTACTTGTTTCTTAGATCTACCTCTAGTTCGTCCTCGTGTTCTGCCACGAGCTCTACCACGAGTTCTACCTCTCATTCTCTTACCACTATCTTCTTCCATTATTAAAATTATATTTTATTATCTGTAAAATGAAACTTTAATAGTTTTCATTTGCATTAAATTGAGAATAAAAATACTATTAAAATATAAAATAAAAAAAAAAGAAAAATTAAAATAATGTAATATTTAAACAAAAGTTATTTATTATTTTATAAATTAAACAAATAAACTATTTTAGTTTTAAATTTTAATTTTTATATTTCAATATTTATATTGAGATTGGCACTTATCTAATGATATAGGTTATATTTCTAAGTAATATAATTTAATATCAATAATCATATTTATAACAAAATATTATTTGTTAAAATAAACAACGTGCTAGAAAATGAAGTGCTCATATTCAACAATTAAAATATTAAACTTTTTTATTATTGAATGATTTAATATTTTACATTAAACTAATCATTTCATACTTAAAATAAAGAAATTAAGTTATTATAATCTTCATTGTAGTAATCCATATGACGTATTAGATAAAATAATAGATATTGTTGTTACCTTGGAGACGATTTACTTTATGCAAAATGCAAGATCGTATATCGAAACTAAATCTCCTGTATCTTTTATTTTCTCTATATCTATCTTTTTTTACAATATTAATCAATATTAATCAATATTTAATCTGATAATTTTTCATTTTCTTTAAATTGTTGTAAATAATATAAAAATATGTAAAAAATATATTATTAAAAAGAAATTATTATACTATATATAATGTATTAATAATTGAAGATAACTTCAAGGTGATTCAATGAAGGGAGTAGTTCTGAAACTAAACACTATATCTCACTCAAGTGTTTTTAACATAGTATTTCGTAATATTTAAAATTTTAAAAAATGTCTTGTTGTTCAGGAGATGATGATGATGAACAACGACATAATCCAACACATGTACGAGGATGTACAGATATTTTTTGGCTTTGTTGTTTTATTATATTTTGGTTTCTTATGGTAATTAAATTTCTCACTAAAAAAAAATGTATTTTAAAATTATATGTATATAATATAAAAAATACTATTAAATGTTATTTATTAAGGAATTGTATATTATATAATAAAATATAAATTTCATTAATATAGATATTATTTACAGATCTTAATAGCAGCTTTTGCTCTTGTTTATGGTAATCCTTTACGACTCATAAATGGATATGACAGCTTTGGAAATACTTGTGGTATGAAAAATAATCCAAAATTTGGTAGTATGGAATTGTCTGGACAAGATACTAGTGATAAACCGTAAGTATTAACATTAAAATTATTATTTCTTATAATATATTTCTATAAACATATTATAAACTTTCATCAATATAATTTTAGATATTTATTTTTTCTGGATGTACATAATGTCACACAATCTTTAAAAATTTGTGTCAAAAAATGTCCAGATCGAACTATGACAACAATGAATGATATATGCAAATTTTATAAGGAAACAGGATCTCAACTTTGTCATGATAAGCCAGGCAGTAATTTAAGTGCTTGTAATGGAAATATAAAAAATGTAACAGGTTCTTGCCCTGAATTAGTTTACAATAGTATACCAGTTCTTAATCGTTGTATTCCTAAAGCTATTAAAGATGTAGGAGAAACTGTAATTGTTAATTTATATGGATTTATCAATTCATGGGATATTATTGAACAAATTTTAGGAGATTTATATAAAACATGGAGAGAAATATTATCATTGTCCTTTTTAGCTTTTGGTATGATTTATCATATTGCTAGTTTAATATCTTTTAATTTTATTTTACTAATTTTATTTAAGCATTTAAATGAAATACTTAATTTCAGTTTTATCTCTTTTTATGATTGCTATATTTCATTTATTAGCAAATATTGTAACATGGATTGTGATGATTCTTGTCACTGTAACAACTATAGGTAAATTATTAAAATATAAAATAGTAAAAACATAATTCAATAAAATTTATATATGATTTTATAGGTGGAAGTATATTATTATGGTGGACATATATAGAAATTAAAAAAACTTTAGATAAAACTGATCCAAATCAACTTTTAGAGGAATCTGTTAGAAATGAAAGAGCATTTCTTGCTTTTTCTATTATTGCAACAATAATAACTGTAAATTATTATGATTAACTATTATTTTTATGAATTATTAAAAATTTTGTTTCAGAATTTTTTATGTATTTCAGATTATTTTATTGTTGCTTCTAAGTATAATACGTAAACGTATTGAATTTATGACAGCATTATTTAAAGAAAGTGCTAAATGTTTAGCAGAATTACCAGGTTTATTGTTTCAACCTTTATTAACATTTATTGCTTTGATATTATTTTTTACATTTTGGATAACTGTAATTCTTTGTCTTGCAACAGCTAGTAAGTGTTCTAATTTTTTATACAATTTCAAATTAGAATTAATATTTACAAAAAAAAAATTAATATTTAAAAAATTGTAGATTATCCTGGTACAAGATCTGTACAGATGTATAAAAATCATATATTTGATCCTTTAAATTTGAGTTTAATTAGAGAAAAAAATACATTTATTGAAGAGAAAAAACTTGATTTTTCCCTTGATTCATTTAAAAGTAAGTTTACATTAATATATATAATGCATTCTTTTTTTAATTTAGTATTTGTTACTACTTTGAAGTGTTTTAGCTTTTACACTTGTGGAATATGTGGATTCAACTTGGATAAAATATATGTGGTGGGTATATATCATAGGTTTAATATGGACATCTGAATTCATTATTTCTTGTCAAGATATGGTAATATCAGGAGCTGTTGCTCATTGGTATTTTAGGTAATATTATAAGAATAATTATTTTATACATATCTATGTAACACATACAATTTTATTAGAATTATATTTATTATTTTAGAGGAAAAGATGCTAGTGCATCTCCTGTATGTGCTGCTATGGGAAATTTAGTTAGTTATCACTTAGGTTCTGTAGCTTGTGGCTCATTTTTGATAACACTTTTTAAATTACCTCGTTTAATTTTGACATATCTTCATGCTAAGTATGTTTAATTAATTTTAATATTATAAATATATATTATTTATAAAATTATATTTTTTCTATTATAATTTGTAATATAAATATTTCACAGATTTGAAAAAAATAAAGAGACATCTCCTTGTGCACAATGTGGTTTAAAATGTTGCATATGTTGTTTTTATTGTTTAGAAAAATTTATTCGATATATGAACCATAATGCATATACTGTTGTTGCTATTGAAGGAACACACTTTTGTAATGCAGCTAGAATTGTGTGTTATAATTTCAATCTTATTTTATTTATTATATATTTATAAAATAATGGAATTAAAAATAATAAATTATATTTTTAAATTTTTAGGCATTTACAGCTCTTATTAATAATGCTTTACAAATAGCAGTAATTAATGGAGTAGGTGATTTTATTTTATTTCTTGGTAAATGTTTTGTTATGGCTGCGACTGGTAGTATTGGATTATTATTTATGAAACAAGATCCTAGATTACATTTTTATGCAGCTCCAATATTTATTGTCTGTGTGTTTGCATTTTTTATTGCTCATTGTATCATTTCTCTTTATGAGGTATATTATATTTTATAATTATTATATTATATTTTATTATAATAATATATATAATCCATATAAATGGATTATATATAAATTATTTTTTTATTTTATATTTAATTACTTTTATGATTTATTCTAGACTGTGATAGACACGTTGTTTCTTTGCATCTGTGAAGATAAGAATTTAAATGGGGAAAATGGAAAATGGCGTCAATCAGCCTTAGCACAAATTGGATCTAATACTAGTGCAAATGGTCAACAAGTACACGAATTAGTACCAATGAATACATAAGTAATATTAAAAATACTAAAACAATATTTGTTTATACATATTTTATTATAATGATGTTTATTATGTATATCATATAATTTTTCTAAATTTTTCTTTTCTAAATAATTTTTATATAGCTTTAAATCATTTATAAAATTATGATACATGTATATGTGATTATGAATGAATTATTAAATAGTTATTTTTAGATTGAGTAATCAATCAAATTAAATAATCAATCAAATTAAATAACAATAACATTTTTTTATATATCTAACAACTACTGCCGTTTGTACAAAATATTTTTTTTTTTTAATATAGACTTTCTAATAATTTTTTATCAATTTAATATAATTTTAAAAAATGTATAAACATAATTTTATTTTTAGTATTTCTATAACATATTACTTATAAATTATGAAGAATATTTTATAATATTATAAAAATTATTAATGAATATAATTTTTTTTTATTTTTATGGTACTTAATAATGTAAGAAAGACAAATCATGCATTTTTTTTAGATCTTTAGAATAGCATATATTTTTATAAAAAAATATATTATTATATTATATCAACATATATCAATAACGCGATGAATATTTACATTCATCTTTTTCAAGAAAGATACATAGTTTTTTATTTTCAGAATTAATATTATATTATAAATATAAAATATACAATTTTCTATACAATGAAAAATAAATATGAATAATGAATGAATAGTAAAACTAAAGATCTAAAAATTGATATCGAAGATTTATAAATATTATTATTTAATAAAGTCGAGGGAAAAAAATTAAAACATTACAAGATTGTGATATTGATTAAACTTGCAAAATATAAATTAAATTATCTGAGCGTTATATTTGAATATAAAATAAGCATTATTGTTTACATAATTCTTAATTAAAATATAAATGTAAGTTTGAAATTTAATATTATGTAATAAATACTAAATTTTTTATATTATTAAATTTTTTAACACAAAATATTTTATGAAATATACTTTAATGTAACTAAATCAAGTACAAATATGTATCGGCATAATTTATAATACTGTAAAGACTTATAAATAATTTTAAATGTAATATTTTTTTATATTAAAAATTAAAATATATTATAGTTTTAAAATGATGAAAGTGTTTTTAATTGATATCCAATATCTCTTTTATAATCATTCACTAAGAAAAATAAGAGAAATAAATAGTGAAAGATAGAAGAGAATATAGATAGAAGAGATAGATAAGAATTTAGCGTCATTTTCAGAGTGTCGCAAATAAAGAAAAGATAGAAAAATATAGAAAAAAATAGAGATAATTATTAAATTTATTTATTATATTTAAATCTAATACTTTGATAAATTAAAAAAAAAAAACCTCACAAATTGATATTATTTTCATTATATTATAAAAATATAAGTAAATTTTTTAATAATTCATAAATAATTCAACTATATGAATCTAAATTATATCCTTATTATTAAAAATTAAATGATTACATTTTTTTATTTATAAATAATCATTTTTAATATGGATATATATAAAGTAGTCATATAATTAAAATATTTAATTTTATAAAAATATTATAAAAAATATATATGAAGAATATAAAAATTATATAAAATTTGAACAAAAAAAATATTAAATTTCATTTGTACAATTCATATAATTTTAACATTTTTGAATATATAAATTGATAAATTTTTGAACTTCATTTTTATAAAATATGTATGTTAAATATGTATGTGAAATAAAAATATAAATATTTTATAAAAAATTTATTAATATTTTAATATAATATAAATTTTTGAATATTACATTGATTTTTTTTTATTCTTTTTTTGTGTAGTCCTTTTTATCTTCCTTTCTAAATTCTTTTTATTTCTATTCTCTACTTTTTTCTGCTTATTATCATTAGTCTGTATATCTTTTGTTTCTTTTTGTTGCAATTCTATTGCTTTTTCTAATGGATCACCTTTAAATATCTCATCCATAGGATTCAATGAATAAGATTCTTTTGGTTTATTAACTTTTTGTATTATTTTCTGGTCCATTTTATTCATATATTTACTAATATTATTTTTGTTTAAAGAATGTCGAAACTATAATTTAAAAAGTTATTGAATTTAGAATTTTTAATTTTATGATGTTAAAATTATTATAATTATAATATTTATACCTTAGCAGGAGAAACATAAGTTGGATTATTCCAAAGTACTTCTCCACCAAAACTATCAGTAAATATTTTTATTGGATTTAATACAAAGCGAGGACCTATTTCAGCTAAACCACCATCTTCTGTTAAAATTTGGAAATTTCTAAACCATATTCTATTATCTAATATAGTAAATGTATATATATGATCGAAAAATGGTTGTGTTTTAGGATGATGATTAGGAACATCAAAAATTTGAATAAGCAATTCTTTTAAAAGAGTATAATGTAATTTTGTGTTAAAATTTTCATCAAATGATAATAATGGTCTAGAACCTTTTAAACAATTTCCAGTCATTTTTAATTCTGCCATAGTATAAACTGTAACATAAGTTTTTTTTATAAACTGTAATATCTGTAACTATAAATAACTGTAATATGTATGTATAAAATCATTATGTTTTTTATATTATTAAAATTACTTCTAATAAAACTTTAATTTATGAAGTTTAATCTATAAATTAAATAAAATGATTAATACTTACTATTTTCAACAAGAAATTTTACACTTGGTCCTATAGGAATGTTAGAAAACCATAAATATAAATCTCTTTTTTTTCTACCTTCAAATAATATTGTTTTATTGCAATTTTTCATTTCACACATTTCATTAACTATTTGTAAGTTTTTAGTACGTTCCATTTTAGATTCAGAACGATGATGAGGCATAAGAGTTTTTAAATCACTCATAAGATGACGATGTCTATAACTAATACCTCTAGTAGCAAATACTAGAACTCTCTGCCTATTAATCCATTTTACCTTCATTATAAAATGAAAATTTGTAATTGTAATTGATAATAAAAAAAAAATTATCAATTGTAATATATCTATATTTTTATCTATATAATAAATTTAAAAGACTAATTCTTATTTTAGTTTTTTTTCTTTTTTCATTTAAAAACTTACTTCGTACACTATTTTTAAATTTATTATCTAAATTATTTATTATATTATAAAAATTTCAAACCTTTTTTGATAATGGTTCATCTGACATTCTTTTTAATGGTAAAACTTCCATATCTGGTATATTCTCTTTATTAATATCTTCGATTCTTTTACGTTTTAACTGCTTTTTTGTCATTATTAATTTTAAAGAAATTGCATAAAAAGATATCTAAACTTTTCTAAGATAAGGTTAATAGAAAGAAAATGTGACACATGTTTTTTCACTATGAAAAAATAATCCTATGTATCATATAAATAAAATCATACGTAATCAAAATCTAGGGGAAATAGAGTTGTATTTAAAATTATATAGTAAAAAATATGTATAGTAAAAAAAAAGATTGAATCAATTCAAATAGATTTTGAAATAAAAATTCATATTAAACTATGTAACATAAATTATATTCTATTTTTATGAAAATAAATAATCAATATATCAATTAATATTGGAGTAATTTTTATATATTATATATGTATTTTATTATATGATATTATATATTATATATTATATCAATAAATTTCGAAATAATTCTAATAAATAAAACTTTATTTTGGAATACAAAAAGTTGTTAATTTTTATATTTTCTAACTTTTTAATGATTATAATTTAAAAATATTAAGAATTTTTAAGAATTCACTGATTTAAAAATTATTTGTATGTAAAGTTAATGTTTTTTTAAATATTTTTTAAATATATTTGATAAATTATTATGATGCTATATTAATCATTAAAAATTATTATTATTAAATAAAATAATTATTCTATTAATATCTTCAAACTAATTAAGTTAATTTTTTTTTCAAAAAAATATACTAAATATAAAAATAGTTATAGCTTATCTATATATTACGTTATAATATATGCAATATTCTTTATAGCATGTATGTATAATATAATTATTATAATATATATAATATAATATAATTTGCATAAAGTGAAATTATGAATTGGTATATAATTTTATTATGTATAATAATTTTTGAGAAAGGAATTTGTTTTAAAAATTGTAAACCAAATATAGGTAAGCAAAGATTTAATTAAAATTAAATTCTTTCGAATGTATATTAATAATATAAAATAAAATTTTATATTTAACCATAAAAAAAATTATATAAAATAAATGTATTACGAATAATAAAAATATTATTTTTAATATGTTTAATATATGTTATAATATATATTTAATATATATTTAATATTTTTAATAAATGGAAAATCTAATAAACTATCTATTAGCGATATATATTGAAATTATCCTTTTTTTAATTTATAAATTTTTTTATAATTAAAAAACGTGATTTTTTTAGCAATTATTGGAGGTGGTATTGGTGGTGCAGCAAGTTCTCATTTTCTTGCAGAATTATTTAAAAATAATCTTAATATCGATTTATATGAAGCAAAAACTATCGGTGGACGTTTGGCTACAATAAAAATTAATAATAATGAATTTGAAGCTGGAGGTTCAGTTATACATTCTCAAAATAAATACATGCAAGAATTTGTTAAATTACTTGGTATTTTATTTTATATCTTTTTATTCTGTGATTGAAAAAAATTATTTAAAATATGATCTTTGTTTTTAAAATTTATAATCTGATTTATATATTTATATCTGATGTACTTATAATCTAATCTATATTTATTATCCAATGGTTTAGGCTTAGAACATAGATCATTTAATGATCAAAAAACAAGTATTTGGAATGGCAATGAAATTGTATTTGAAGAAAGTAAATGGGAATTATTATCACTAATTAAGTTAATTTATAGATATGGTATTCAACCATTTAGTCTGAATAGGTATTTCACATATATTTTTGAAAAATTATATCAGATTCTTATATCAGAAATCTATTTATTTTATCTATTTAATATTATAATAATAATTATTACTTTAATTTATTATTTTAAACAGATATACAACTTCTATAATAAATAATTTTGAAAAAATATACCATCTGCAGGATAGTGGAAAAACTTTTACAAATATTAGTAGCTTTTTGTTATCTATAAATACTGAATTTCCAAAATTGGTACAAAAATCTATTAAAAATGAGCTTTTAGATCTTGGTTATTCAGAAAAAATTATTAATGAAATTGTTAAAACAACATTGGTAGTAAACTATGGACAAGATATAAATGTTCATAGCTTTGTTGGTTTTGTATCTTTAGCTGGAACAGATTTTAATTTATGGTCTGTTAAAGGGGGAAATAAAAAGGTTACTCTCTTATTAACTAATGTTAATTTTATTATAATTAATTAATGTAATGTTAATTTTCTAGTTATTAATTTATAGCTAATAATATATTGATATTTAAGGTACCTGAGCACTTAATATATAGAAATAAGCATTTAAATGTTGTGCCTTCACATGTAATTAAAATTATTAACATATCACAGAATGATACTCAAAATTTATATGAAGTACATTATTGCAATCAAGGTATAATATATTAATATTATTCATATATTATATATAGCAACTAAAAGTAAAAATAATTTCTGTTTCAGGTAGTACAATTATAATGAAAGCATTATATGATATTGTCATTTTGGCAATTCCACTTACTCATGACCAGGAATTTCCTATTATTTTTGAAGGATTTCCAAAAAATGATTTTTATAGCTTTGAAAAATATCATGAAACTGTAGCTACATTTGTTAAAGCAGATTTAAAACCACATTATTTTGGTTTGCAAGAAGAATTAGATAATATTTTAAGTTGTGATCCTAACAAAACTATAATTAATTCTATAGGAAGATTAAATTCTGTAGATGGAATAATAAAAAATAGTAAAGTTTGGAAGATATTTAGCAACAAACCATTAAAATCAAAAATTATAAATGAAATGTTTTCAAATGTAAGATTAAGATAATAATTCTTATATAAATTATGATATATGACATGTTAAATAAAATTAGTTTAACATATTTAAGATTCAGGAAACAAAACAGATTTTTTGGAAAGCATATCCTGAATATTCAACTAGAATTCATGAAGCAAAATTTAAATTACATGATGCTCTTTATCATGTTAATGCTATTGAATGGATTGCTAGTGCAATGGAAATGAGTGCAATAGGTGGAAGAAATGTTGCATTATTAGCATATCAAGATTTTTTTACAAAATATTGTTTTGAAAAAATTATAAAAATAACTTCATCTGAAAAAACATCACACATTGAGTTATAATATAAAATATTGTTGTATGTATTGTAAAATAGTTAGTTTTAGTTTTATAAAAAAAATTATATGAAAAAATGTGAAAAATGTATATATTTTATATAAAATATGATAATGATAATAATAATTATTAAATATATATTAATTGTATTGTTTATATAATATGAATTATATATAAAAAGTGTATTAGAAAAATAAATTTATCAACAAATTCTGTTTTATTCATTTATTTTGTTTTGCATAATGTTGTAGGTTATGTAGAAATAATCTTATATATAGTAAACATATGAATTTAAGTACAATTAAAACTATATATTATTTTATAGTATAGTTCATAAATATGAAATAACTTTAATCAATATTTAAATAAAAAAATTTTATATTAATTTCAACATAATATAAAGTCTAAAAAGCTTTTTATATTATATCACATATTAAAATTAAAATTTTAATTATAAATTTAAAAATATCTGATAACATAACCTATCATAATTCTTGAAGGAAACATACAAATGTAAACATCATATAAATGTGACGTATAAAAATGTGATCATTGACAAAAAATGTAATTGTATGTAATATTGTAAACATTTAACAAAAACTGTATATAATGGAAAATCATTCAATTCGTATAAATTATACATTAACACCTCGTGATACAGAACAACCATTAATACATGATAATGAAACTAAAATATATGAAGAAAATATTAAAAAACACGAAGATACAACTCTAACAAATGAAGTAATGGATAGTTCTTTTTATCCCAAAATTATGTTATTTTTACTATTATGGTACCTCATCAGTGGATGTACTTTATTCTTAAATAAATATATCTTATCTTATATGGAGGGCAATCCTACAATTTTAGGTAAATTAATACTATATAAAATTTATTTCATTAAAGAAATATTTTTTAATAATTTAAAATTGTATTTTTAAAATATTATAATTAATATCTTTGTATTTTATAATAAAAATTATAAGTTTAAAGTATTTTGCAAATATTTATTTTACATTACATATTTTACATATATAACAAATATATTTATCTATTTTTTGAAAGGTGCTTGTCAAATGTTAATAACCACAGTTTGTGGATTTATACAAATGTATTTTCCATGTGGAATGTATAAAGCACGTCCTAGATTAATGAGACCAGCAGGTTTTTATAAGCATATGATACTAGTTGGATGTACAAGATTTACAACTGTAGTATTAGGACTAATATCACTTAATTATGTAGCAGTGAGTTTCACAGAAACCATAAAAAGTAGTGCACCACTTTTTACCGTCCTTATTAGCAGATATTTATTAGGTAAGAATTATCATAATGATAATTTATAATTATATTTTATTTTGTATTATTATTGCAATTTTTCAATAAATATTTTTAAAATTTTATTTTTCATAATTAAAATTGATATATGAGATAATTAATATATAGAATATATATTTGATAGTTATATTTAATAATTTTTATATATTATTTATAGGAGAACATACAGGATTATATGTAAATTTATCTTTAATTCCTTTAATGGGTGGTTTAGCTCTATGTTCAATAAATGAAATTAGTTTTGATCTCAGAGGATTTATTGCTGCTATGGCTACAAATGTAACAGAATGCTTACAAAATGTTTATTCCAAAATGTTAATCAGTGGTGATAATTTTAGATATACGTAAGTATATATATATATGTATGTATAAAATATTTTGTATAAAATAGTTATTTATTTATTAATCTATATTATATTCAACAACATTGTTTATATTCACCAATATTATAAAATTACAGGCCTGCAGAACTGCAATTCTATACTAGTTTAGCATCAATTGTGGTTCAAATACCAGTTTTGATATTATTTGTAGATTTACCAACACTTGAACATTCTTTAAGTTCTAAATTATTCATAGCATTTCTACTTAATGGAGTATTTTTTCATTTTCAAAGTATTACTGCATATGTACTTATGAATTACATTAGTCCTGTGACACATAGGTGTGTTTTTTATAATATATAATATATAATATATAATATTTTACATAGATAATATATATATATATATATATATATATTAACAAGATATTTTGAGTATTTGATTATAATATTTTTTTTTTGTTACAGTGTTGTTAATACTGCAAAGAGAGCTTCTTTAATTTGGCTTTCTGTTTTACTATTTAATAATCCAGTAACTAGTTTATCAGCTATGGGAACATCTTTAGTAATAATAGGAGTATTGTTATATAATCGGGCACAAGAATATGATAAATTAAACAAAGCAAAATTGCGATATAATTCTAAAGTTAATTTACAATAATATTATTTATCAAAATCATTAAAATTTGAAATTTGATAAAAAAAATATCTGCATAATGCAAAATTTAAATAACTTTAATTAAAAAGAAAATAAATTAAATTAAATTTAGTATCAATTTTATAATACAATATTTTATTTATTACAATAATTAAATATTTAAAATACTAAATAAAAAATGGCATAAAAGTATATTTTGCATTTTAAATGTTTTAATTAATATTTATAAATAATCAGTTTTAATTGAACATAATACAAATTTATATGATAATAAAAGTCAAATATAATGTAAGAAAAAACAATTCATTTTTTTAATAGAGTAATATATGTATATATAAAATTTTCTTAATTCAATACAATCTATTTATTAAATATACTTCAGAATAATTTTTTATATTATTTATAAATATAAAAAATCATAAATAAATAAAAATATTTTATTCTATTTAATAAATTATATTTGATTCAAATATTTATTTTTTTCAATAACTTTATTTTTATGCAATTGTATATTATAATTATATTATTTATAATATAAGAATGTGATAAATATTTAAAATTTCTTTTAGTTATCATTGTATAGCATTTTACATCTTTTTCTTATACTTTTTATAAAAAAATGATTAATATAAAAATATGTAAAATGTGGCATTAGAAATATAAGTTATGTATGTACACTATTTTTAATATTCAAAGATTAATATAGCATGGAATGTGAAAATGATTGGTAATATATTTTTTTTCTTAAAAAAAAAATTATATAATTTATATAACTTTAAAATTAAAATATGTTTTCTGTTTAATATATAATAGATTGATATATTGATATATTAGATCGGTGCATAATTATGGCTTTTTTTCGCGACTTTTTTTTTTTCTTTTAAAAATTGACGTTTTGTTTAATTTTTTTTTTTATAAAAATAATTCTCTTTTCAGTTAATGAAAATCGAAAATCATAAAATCTATATTCGCCACATTATGTTCTATCATTTCGAGAAAGGTTGGAATGTAGCACAGTCATTTCGCGATCTCAACGAACTTTTTCACGAAGGAACAATTAGCAAAAACCAAGTTGAAAGATGGTTTAAGAAGTTCAAATCGGGCGAAAAACTTCGCAGATGAAGAGGTCAACCATTAAATTTCGACGATTAGACACATTTGACAATTGTGGAAGAGGATGAAAATTTAACAATTAGAATATTGGCTAAAGACTTCAATGTGGACTATTCGATCATCGTTTATTGTCTCAAAAAGTTCGGAAAAGAATGAAATTGGTTAGATGAGTCCCCCATGAACTTTTCGACAACAACAAAATCGAACATGTCCGAATTTTCACCGATTTGCTGCAGCAAAATAAATAAACTCCGTTTCTGAAGAATCACTGGATAAATCGTGGTTTCTTTAAAAACGTTAAAAGAAAGAAGATTTGCGTTTCGCCAAGTGTTTCACCTAAAAAAATAGCAAAAAACGTAAGAAGTAGAACTATAAAAATAATACAAAAAAAACACAATATGGTGTGTTCGATGGAACAAAAGCAAACAAAAGCACTAGGAAATCATTTCAAACGAAATTTGTTATTGGTGGAATGATGATGATGAGCGTCAATAATGGCGGATTCCAGACAAAAATGGCTTCCTCATCCGCCATATTCTCCGACAGAAGTCCCTACGGACTATTACATCAATCTATCACTGAAAAATTGGCTTGCAAACAAAGTTTACAATGATTTGAATGATTTGGATGACTTACTGGTCGGCGTCAAAGAGTGAATTGCTTAAGAACAGAAATTTCTTCGCCCGTGAAATTGACCGGTTGTCAAGCAAATGGGAAACAGTAATTGAAGTAGATGGTGAATATGCTTCGGAATAATCATTTAAAGATGTTTTTATTAAATATTGTTTTTGTTGAATAAAATTTGTTGAAAAAAAGCCACAATAATTATGCACCAAATATAATATTAACATATAACATATAAGTTATATATATTAGCAATTCAACACTATGAATATGCATATAAAATTAAAACATTTATTGACTAGCTTTAAGAGCTTGATCAAGATCAGCCAAAATATCCTTTTCAGTTTCAAGACCAACAGACAAACGAATCAATTTATCATTAATACCTAACATTTCTTTAGTTTCTTCAGGAATTGAAGCATGAGTCATAACAGATCTATGAAAAAAGTTAAAATAATAATAATTATAAAAACATGTGTCTAAATATATCTCATAATAAAGAATTATTTTTAGTTTACTTACGGCAATTCAGCAAGAGATTCATAACCACCAAGTGATTCTGCTAATGTAAATATCTTTAATGCCTTTAGAAATTTACTAGAGTCACCTTTTAAATAAAATGAAACCATTCCACTATGACCAGATGTTTGTCTAATAGCAATTTCATGCTGTGGGTGTGATGGTAAATCTATGATTAAATAAATTATTTTTATAAAATAAGTTATTTTATGTAAAATTTATAATTCTTCGTAGAAATACATACATGGATGAATTACTTTTTCTACACATGGATGTGATTGTAAAAATACTGCAACTGCAAGCCCATGTTTCATATGTTGCTGCATTCTAAGTTCTAGAGTTTTTAAACTGCGATTAACTAAGAAACAATCTAGAGGTGATGAAACAACACCCATAGCTAAAATAAAAATAATTAAAAAAATTACTTATACAAATAGAGCAAATATTAAAGAAAAATAAATTATTATATTACCATTTTGTAAAAATCGAAGTCTATTTGCAATATCTTCTCTATTTGTAATTGCTGCACCCATAATAACATCTGAATGTCCATTCATATACTTTGTTAAAGAATATATTACAATATCTGCACCTAACTTTAATGGTTTCTATAAAAGAAAATATGTACAATTATATAAATTATTTAATTATATCATAACAATAAATGAAAAATACTTACTTGATAATAACATGTTAGAAAAGTATTGTCTACTATTACAAGAATTTCAGAATTTACTTGCTTCACTGCTTGAGTAACTGCTTCAATATCAATTACTTTAAGTAAAGGATTAGTTGGTGTCTCTAACCAAATCATCTAAATGAAAATATAAATATTATATTTTTTTAAACAATATCAAAATTTATATCTACTGATATAATATAAGATTAAATTTCAAAATATCTACCTTTGTATTTGGTTGTATATTGGTTATGATATTATTTATGTCTATCATATCTACAAATGTTACTGAAATATTTTTTAAACAATTTTTGAAAAAACGATTAGTTCCACCATAAATATCATCTCCAGATATAATATGATCTCCTGCATTTAATAGTGAAATTAAAACTGTTGTAGCACCTAAACCTGATGAAAAAACAAATCCATGTTTTCCATCTTCTAAAGCAGCTAAACATGTTTGTAAAACATTTCTTGTAGGATTGCCACTTCTTCCATAAATAAAACTCTAAAATAAAATAATTAATTAAATATTAAATATATAAAATATTATTTAATTTTTTGCAATGATATATTAAAAATAAAGAGAAATAAGAAATAAGAATATATATATATATATATATTATAAATATATAATAAAAATATAATTTATTATATAATAAATTATATATATAAATAGACATTGCTGAACTAAATTGACTTATTTTTTAGTCAATAAATTTAATATGATTTTACAAACAACAATTGCTAATAATTATTTAATACAATTATTATTAATAAATTATATAATGTAAATATTTAATTTTTCAAAATAAAAAAATATCTAATTTCTTTTTATTTTTATTTTATTAATTTTTTAATAATTTGTGAAATATGTTAAAATTATTCAATTTTTAAAATAAACTTACTCTAGGTTGTCCAGGTCCATCTTGTTGAAAAGTAGTGGATAATGTAATATGAGGTACTACTGAACAGTCATTCCATTGTAATGAATCTTGTCCAGCATGAATAGCTTTTGTAGAAAAGCCTTGCTCCATTATTATTCTATTAAATATATTTCTTTAAATATCTAATATACATTAATTAAAAATAATTTTTGATTTTTTGGAAATAAGAATAACAATAATTTAAATATCATAATATTACTAATATTATTAATATATAATTTGATATAAATTACATTATAATTTATAATGAGAATCCTTTTTTTTTAATTAATATATAAAAAAATATTTTTTACAAATTATAAAAGAAATAAAATTTTATTTTGTTATTATTGAATAAGACAATTATTATATATTATTATATTTAAACTTAAATAAAATAATTCTTTTTATAAGCTTTAATTATAAATTTTCAAGAGTAATAAAAAAACAATAAATCGATAATAAAAACATAATAAAAAATTTTAAACTTCTGTAAAATGATGAATTTCAGCAGCATACGCTTTATAAATTTTTATATAATCTCGATAAAATCTTAAAAATATCTTATAATCTCAACGTGAATTACTTACTTCTTTTAATTATTTTATTAATACTTAATAAAATATTCAAATATGTATTTATCTTCTCTTAAACATTGCACGTGGCAAAGAAGATGATATAAGAATAAAGATATTCACATATTCATCACACGTTATCTGTAAATATATATATAATACTTGATCAAATGTATTTTATTGAACAACCAACTAGATTCACATTCTTTTCAATTCCAATTGATTTCTTCCAATTACACACAATATATATATATATTTATACTGTAGAATTGGAAAAACTTTCTTGAAAAGAATATAGATTTGATAACTTGTTTCTGCTAGAGCCAATATAATTAGACAAATAAAAATAATTGAAAATGTATATTAGAATATTTATAAATAAAATCTTTTAATATTATATAAATATAATAAAGAAATATTATAATAAAGAAAAATATAATAAAGAAAATATTCTGTTTATTCTATATCATATGATTAGATTTTTTAAACACACACACACACACATACAGTACAAATCTGTGGTTGTATACATGTATCAGTAACCGGTAAATTGTCGATAATCAATAAACTTATTTATTTTTTAAAGTTTTTATATAAAAATTTTACATATTTTATTATTTTATGATATTAAATTATATTATCGAAATATCGTACATCATCAAAATAATAATTAAATTTAAATATTAAATAATATATACAGTAATTTTGAATTTTTTATTTAAGATCTTTTATTTTTTATTAATTTTTTTTAGTTGGATAATTAATTTATTTTTATTTATCTTAATGATATTAACAATACTTTCATAAAAATTATAATTTTAATTCATAGTTTTAATTTTTTTATTTGTAAATCACTATTATTTTATTAAAAATTTTTTTTAATTTTAATATTAAAAGATATAATATTTATAAATAATTTTTATTTATAAGAATTATATTTTCTTTTTTTCAAAAGAATGTATAATAATTTTCGTTTTTTTTTTCTATTAAAAATTATTAAACGTAAAATAATATTTATTTATAATATTAATATTTTAATAATTTTTATTTGTAATTTAATTAAAATATTCAAAATTTTAAAAAATGACATACATTTATAATTTTAAAAACCAACATTGCTAAATTTTTATAAACAGTGAACATATCGACCAATGCGATGCATTCTCGCTATAATTAAATCGATATTTACTCGATTATTCGACGAGCTATCACCTTCTTTGTGAGTGAAGTCTTTTCGTCTAACAAATTATTTTGATTCACTAAATACTATCATTGAAAAAAATAATTTTTCTGAAATGAGAAGAGAGAAAGAAATTATTTCATTATTGTTGTTATTTCTTATAAATCTTGTACGTAGTGATATGTTTTGTAGTCTTATAAATCGAGAGGATCCTTGTATTAATTTGTGCGAAAAAACACCATTATCTTTTACAAATGTATGTGTTATCTTAGCATGTTTTTAATTTATACATTACAAACATATATATTAATGATGATGATGATATTTATTAATTATAGAGTAAATATGTTAAATCATGCTGTCAACGAGGTTGTAGATTCTTTAATTTAGTGGATTTACATTATGGATTAGAATCAAACAATTTAAATGGTACAAGGGATGCTTGTGAAGCTTGTATGTAAAACATGTAATGATTATAATAGCATTTAAGTAAAAATTAAATTTAAAATATTTTAATTATTGAACAAATTTATATTATAAAGTTGATCATTTGATAATTTATATAATTTTTTATTATAATTAATAAAATTATTTATTTTATATTTTAAATATAACATATACATATAAATATACATATATTAGAATTGTTATATGTAATAAATTTCTAAACAAAATATTTCTTTATTTTGTTATAGCATGTACAGAAGCATATATTGCTCCACAAGATCGATATGCATGTAGTACTGGTTGTGATTTTATGGCTAAACAACGTGTTTCAAATTTATTGTCACTCTTTTCTGTTGCTGTCTATATAGAAGAAGGTGTAGATTCTAACTTAGTTATAATGTCACCTGATATACCTGAAAATGATATTTTAAGTGATCCAGGTTTGCGAAAGGAACTTCTTCCAAGGTGGTGGGATTTTAATGGATTTAAATTACCACAAACATATATTA
Organism: Apis laboriosa; assembly: GCF_014066325.1. NCBI lineage: Eukaryota > Metazoa > Arthropoda > Insecta > Hymenoptera > Apidae > Apis > Apis laboriosa. The sequence goes on from NW_025221370.1 coordinate 3,831,910, forward strand.
AAACTGTTCCATTAGATGCTGGGGTAAGTTTTTGATTATATATGATGGAATATAAATTTAAAAAATTTGATAAAAATTTGGTTATTTAAAAATAATTTTTGATATATAAAAATTTTGATTTAATTTTTTTAAATTTTTAAATGAATTTTATTTTAATTGCAAAGTATTCATAAAATTTCATAAAATATATTTATTATTTAAATTATATATTATATAAATCTGATTGATTGCAATATTATGAAAATATAGACAATGGATTATGGAGTACCATCAGACTACTCTGGAGAAAATGACCAATCAGCTTCAATACCTGGATCTGATTGGCTTCAATGTGCTTCAAAACATATTGGATTACCACATTGGCTTTTAGCCTCTGCTATTGCAGCAGCAGCATTGTCTGCATTTTGGTTATGTTTGTATCCAGAAAAACTTACTGATCCTTATAAAGAAATATTAATTGAAAAGTCTGATATTTCTCCAGTTGCATTATATGTACCAGAAGCATCGTTCCATAAACAGCCTCCTCCAAAATATTTTGATAGTGTTAATTCAACAGAAATTAATATGAAAGTCTAGCTAAATGTATATTAATTCTATCTAATTTTTTTAACAATTTTGAGAAATATTTAAATTTCTGTATATTAAAACAGTTTTTAATAAATTCTTTATATTATGTATAATAAGTCTTTATAGATACTGCAATGATTAAGTAGCAACTGCACATTCAATTTTCAATAAAACTATTCATAAATGAAAAATAAACTTCTAAGAATATATATCTAAAAATAAAATTTTAAAAATTAATTGAAATTTTGAAATAAAAACAAAAATCAAAATAAATAACAAAATATTTTCTGGAAAAAGTTTATGGTGATATGAAGAAATTATTTTGTACAGAATAACATTGTTTTTTATAATAGAAAATAACAACTTTTATTTTTTTTTCAATAGATAAAATAATTGAAATCAATACTGAAATAAAATTTGCAAAATAAAAAAATGATGCACGTGTATAAGACTGCAAATTATGTACTTTATTAGTAAAAATTAAAAGCTTTTGCATTTATTATATATTAATATATTTTTGTACATCATGTATGTACAAATGTAAAACAAAATTTATTTAAAATTAATTTAATTGTTTTTAGTTTTATTTTATTATTCTTACATTGGTTAAATATTTTAAATTTTATTTTTAATTCAAAAAATATTTTTGTTTAAAAATATTTGTATATTTAATATATATATAATTTTTTACATAATTTATGTTTAATATTATATTAAAATGAAATTTTCTAATATAAAAATAATAAAAATTGAAATAAAAAAGAATATATTTGTAAAAATTATAGTTAGAAATTTATTTTGACATTTCTTAATTTTTATTTTATATAAAATATTGCAATTATGGAAATAAATATAGTATATATATACTGGAAAAAATTTTGAAACATTGATATATATTGTTTTAATATTATATCATATAATAAATATATAATTACTATTTATATAATTTCAAATTTTTTAGTACATAATATATTTTATTTGCATTATATAGAAACAAATTTGCATTTTCTTATAATAAATAAATTATTTTATGATTATAATTTTATAACCAATGTAAGATATAAATTATAAATGATTTAAGGTAAGATATAATAAGATATTACAAAATATTAAACATACCTCACAATTTAATTTTAACGTAAAAAGTTAAATGAAATGGTTATATGGATAATTTATGTTGTATAATATGATATTAATTTCATATTGTTATAATGTTAAAATTATAAAATATATAGTTTAATCAAAATAGATATCAACACATTAATGTAAATATATCCAATGTTAGAATGGTATGTATGTTATTGTTATAAATTTTTGATAATAACAAATTTTACCTATTGTGTATATCATGAGAAGAATTGATTTGCATTAAAATTTTGTTTCACAAACTTTCAATCATATTCTTTTAATATTTAATTGTAGATTTTCATTGTTTTATACATATTAAAGGAATTGTTGTTACAAATATTATAATAGAAAATAGAGATGTTTCTTTTAATTATATAAAATATAGTATGCTGTAAATATTAATATAATTAATGTATAAGAAAGTATATTTCAAACCAAAGTATTCTGTATGTTCCTTTTATAGGATAGTACTAATTTATTGTATTATTAATATTTGTTATCTTATTATATATTGTAAAAATAAAAAAAATAATATGAAGATATTTATGTATTGTATTTATTTATTGTATTTTATTATTTATATTTATTTATATTTATTCAAACTATTTTATTTAATCAAAACGATTTTTAGAATTTTTACCATGAATTTATCTTCAACATATAACAAATGAAAAGATTAGCACCTTTTAAAATATTGGTTACAGTCATTATGTAAATATTTATATAATATTATATTAAGAAGGAAAGGTTTATATTAAATTATTTAAACTATTTAATTCAAAAATATTTGTACAAAAAACAAATAACAGTTCTCAGCTTTTTATTATTTTTTACGTTATTTTTTAAATTTTCTTTACAATAAAGAATTATTTTTTTAATTCAAGATAACTACAATATATACAGTATGAAAAACTATCTCGAATCAAAAAAATACTCAATTTTTAAATATAAAAAAATCAATCTGTACAGTATAATTAATAATTCTAACCTTAAGTTTCTAAAGCATTTACAGCCAATAAAGTTTTGGATCATCTCGTCGCACTTGTAATTTTAATACATGCCTATATATTTTTAATGCTGGACCTAAAAGTAAATCAAGTCCACTTAATACATCAGACCGTTTCATTAATAATAAAGAATGACCATCAATGTCCTGAAACATATATGTAGAATATTTAATAGATATCAGAAAATAGGATTTTCAGAAATAAAAAAAAATACCTGCTGTCTGAACACTTCTGCTTCTTTTGGAAAAAGTCTTGCAAAATATTGATATACTTGCTCAGATGTCCAATCCGAAGCATCAGGTATATTTGGATCAATTCCATCTCTTGGACCATCATCTTCCATTTGATCAGAAGATCCTCTAGCAGGGGAAACTTGAGGACTTAACACTGGAGGTAAAACAGGAGGATTTGATGGTGTATCAGGTCTGTTAGTGACCAAATGAATATTTTGATTTATATTTGTTTTATATTGCTTTTGAATACAATCATTACATTGCCATTTTGAATTTGATTTAGGAATTATTATACGTGGTGTATGGCAATAATAATGATAAGCTTCATCACAAGTAAAACATGTTGCAAGTGGTCCCTGTAAAATTAATTTAAATTACAATATGAAAAAGAATAAACTAATATATTTTTTATATATTTTCCACTTACAGCATCTGAAGTTTCACAACATATTGTACAACTTTTACAACGTTCACATTGCCAATTACTACCTGCTTTTTGAATCATTTCTTCTGGACTATAAATACAACTTGGATGTGCTGTAAATAAATGATTATATAATATTAATGTATTAAAATAAAAAAATAAAATAAAATTTATAATTATATAATATAAAATAAAAATTTTATTGTATTTTTAAATATAAAAATACCTCGTACAGTACAATCACGACAAGCAACTAAGTTTTCTTGTTTTTCTTTGGCACAAAGACTACATTGCCTGCAAGGTCCATCTTTAATAGTTGTTTTAGAAGAATCTTGTGATTCTTGAGATATAGTAGATTTATTTTGTGAACCTGGTTGTCTTCCACGTTTTCTTTTCACAAGATTATTATCAGAAGGATCAAATACTTTTTTTGCTCTCTAAAATATAGTTTTTTTATTTTTTTAGATATATACAAATTAATCTAAAAATTATAAGTAAACCATAAAAAAAGCACACACCTTTCTACGAGCACTACGAAAACCACCAACATTAGTATTGGATGGTGTAGGTGAAGGATTAGTAGAACTTCTTCCTGCATCCTCGTCTTCTCGTTCTTCACTAAGATGTCCAGTCTCTTCTCTTTTTTCTTTTTGCGAATTTATTTCATCTTTATTATCTTTTCGATAATCTTCAAATTTGATCTCTATGTCCATAGGATCGTCTGTTCGAACAAGTAGGCGCTGTTTACGCTCAGCTTTTGACGACCTTTTAAGGTTATGAGTCTGATTATCTGTATTTTTGAATTCTTCTTTCACATCCTCGATAGAAGTTTGTGATGGTTCTTGTGATTCTTGTTCTTTTATAGAATCGTGTTCTACTGATGATTCGGTATTTTCGTTTCTTCCCACGATTATCTCGTAACATTCTTCTTTTCTGATCTGAGGATCAGATTTGGGGCTTGCCTGATGTGAAGATCTGGGTGTATTTGACCTAGAGTCCGTAATTGTCAAGTTTTCTGTTTCATCAAAATCATAAAGACCACCTGTGGTCGAGGAAACAGTTTGTAATTCCTTACGTCGCGCATTTCCATTCTCGAGGGTAAAAGATTCTCGATGTGTTGGCTCAGCGGTGGTTGTCATGTCAGACGTCGCCACCAGCGAATAATTGCCATTAGACAAACGCGTTAAATTACCACTGGCTACTTCTTTTCCGAGAAAATCTTCTACCATACGTCTAGAAGTAGGATTTGAAACACCATCAAGTAGCTGTTCAATTAGCCTATAAGCTGGTACACCTTGATCAAGATAATCTGGTTCTTCAACAACAAGTTCAGCTACTGCACCTGCTACCATCCCAGAATTTAATTTCTCCTTCACAAAACCCTCCGGTCGATTTTTATAAAGTTGTAATCGTGACCATTTTGAAGCATTTCGGTAACTAGTGTTACCCTTATAGTCAACTTGTATGACTTTTTCCGCTTCGATCAACCGATGAAGATCAGCAATGGTATCTCGTGCATCCACGGAAAATTTCCGTAGTAAATAATTGCAGATACGATCAGCATCGGGTCGAGCTTTACGTCGACGTAACTGATCTATTGCCTCCAGGATTTGCTCCTCGTGGAGAATTTGTGTTTCCACCCGGTGTTGCTGCATTATTATGCGACAATAAAACCTTCTATAGCACAATAAAATATCTGATGACTTACGTTTATATGATAATTACAAACAAACTGATATAAATTATTTTCACAATGTTTCTTGCACGTTTTTACGGTGCTGAATACATTCACGCTTGATGTCATAACGGCCGGCAAAAATTTTATATATTGCGCGTGTACATTCGCTTCTATTTTATCATTTAGTTGATTTTCATGTAATTTTTTTTTCCTTTTTCTTTCCTTATTTTTGTAACGTGTAATGTGTAAACAAAAATCTTGTGATACTTATTTCAACTTATCATTGCGTAAATATTAAAAGTTCTTGATTATTATTAGAAAGAATAAGTAGATAAAATGTTGATAATTCTTATAGTAGAAACAGTCCATACCGCTTCATATCAAGCGCAGAACTGTTCTTACGCATATAAACAAGTCAAGTAATATGTTATAATAAAAGCACATATCTCAATGTTTCAATATATGTTTGTCTAGCTTTTTAATTCTACGAACTTAGCTTGGATGAAAAAATAACACAACTGAAGAAACTCATTAACGTGATGCAATATTATCGATTGCACGGATCGACAAAGTCAATAATGTACAAAATCTATGGCGCATTCGGAACGCGCGAAATGTCTACTAAATGTTTAACATTAATCACTGAGTAAAGCGATTAAACGCAGCTCAGAATGGAGCACGCGAATGATCACTTTTTATTGTTTTATCCGCTACCGAAAAAGAATTTCGAATTGTATACTGTAGCTGCGCTGATCCATTGTTGGACTAAAGCCGAGAGGTGTACACGTCGAGAAGCAATCTAACAAAGTCAGGTCGTCCGCCGCTACTGGATCGAACATCGAACTGCAGCGCGACGCATTTCACACCCTTTGTACGCACTTTTTATTATGTTAAGATATTCTAGTATCCACATAGGTAACTTCCTTCCGGTAATCGTCGTGAATCACGATTTAAAATTCGAACAAATCGTTAGCGAGGTATCGCAATACCGAACAAAGAGAACGGTCTTCGTATTGGTTGGAAACTGCTTGTTCTTCCTCTTTTGTTTCGCTCGTGAAAATGCACCGATCCATATACCCATAAATAATATTTTTCTTCACAAAGACAAAATGGGATAACTGGGAAATAATTACACTATATACGTGCCAAGTGACCGTCGAATGTCTTCGCCACGCGCCAATCGTCGAACAACGAATACCTCTCCTCTTTCTGATCTCTCTCTCTCTCGTTAAGTTTTCCACAGTGTTGGATCTCTCTGTAAACGCGCTTCGCGACAGGCCACTTCGATACACGCGACCAACGACAACGATTTCACGAGTCCATAGTCCTTATGAATGTGCATGCCACACATACGTATCGAACTTAGATGTATGTTACGTGCGTACACGTACCACGCGGGATATATCGCTGCCGGTTGCGATTCCCGTATACCTTCATATGCATTGACACTGTGCACAGACTGTTCGCAGAATATTTCGTAGTTCTATCATCTTTATTATATACGATGACACATATGATAATTCTAAGAATGTCGATAAGCCTGGACAATTGTGTCACACAATAGCTATCGCAACACACTACGAACCTGCAAGACGCGGTCTTTTCCCGAGGTAGCCTCGGTGCGCGCCAGCCTCTTTTCTTACTCCCGGTTCGACCGGCCAAAAATCCTCACAAATTCACACTTTCAAAAACAGTAAAGCACAATTACAAATTGTTTTTAGTTAATATATACACTTTTATCATTTCCAACGTTTTTCTGATATTTTCGCGAACATCGCATACTCCAATGTAGCGCAACGCGTGAGACGCGCTCTTTTTCTAGAGGCGGCCTCTCGTGCGCGCCGCGCTGGCTCTGCTTGTACAGAACGCCCAAAAAGATCGAACAGAAACTGTGACGCACTTCACCTCACTGATACTGTCACTTCTAACAATTCTTAAAGAATTGTTTGCATTACCGATTAACTTTCTTCGCAATTGCTTCTAAAAATTATTTCTACAAAACCGAAGAGCGTCAAGCCGGGTGCGGCTACACGCGAGTGTGGACGAACCGCCGCTGGAGTACGGAACACGCGGAGCGCACTTTTTGCGGGGACGGGTCCGTGCAGGTGCGGCAATATCTTTGTTAGTACCCTATGGAAACCGGCTTCTGCGCATCACTTTTGCCGACATCATTTCTTCTTATATTTTTTTTTCTTTTTCAATTAGTTATCACCATTCATCTGCATTGTTTTAACAACATTTTATTTAAATAAATTAATAGAATGCATTATTTCGTAAACTATAAGTAATTTTTGCACAAAAAATTAAAAAATTTTATTTTTAATTGTTAATTTTTTTTCACACATTTTATTATGTATTCATTATAATAGGATATGTTTATCAAATTTAACAATAATTTCATGTAAATATGTATTTAAAATAGATATAATTTTTATAAATTGAAATTAAAATAAAAGTTATTTTCTAACAATATTTTTTTTATGATTTATATATGATACGTTACTGCATCTTTGATTTTAGAAACGACCGTGACATATCGGCCATTCCCGAGCGCTGCTGTCCTCGTTCCCGGCCGAGTAGCTCTCTTTTGAGCCTGTTTTCAGATCGACGGATCTGACGCAACAGATAAGCAAATCTTAAGATGCATTGCACGTGGCACATTTAAATATTCTTATTTCTATAATATGATATTAGTAATTCACAGCTTTGAGATATGTAAAATCATGCTTTATAAAACTATTAAACTACAAAGCAATTAAGAAACAAAAAAGTCTACATTTTTTAATTATGAAAATATGAATGTTTAATAACGATTAAAATATTTTGTTCTCAATATTTTTATTTAAGAAAATATTGATTATAATTTTTTATATTAAAATAATAACTAATATATTAAAATAATAACTTGTAAAATAATGAACAAAAAAAAAAGAAAATAATTACTACATATTATTTATTTTCCAAATATTTTATTGCAAAACATAAATGTAAAAAGTTCACATATTGTAATAAATGTTACGAACGTTTAATAACACAAGTATTAATTATAATAGAACTTTTTATAAATTAAACGTAACTGTTTTCTTTGTCCATTATATTTGAATTACTATAGCGCCGAAGTTTCGAAATCTGTTAAAAAATAAGTTATGATTAAATTATTATTTTCAAATAATTTATTATTAAAATATAATAATATAAATTAAAATATAATTTTATATATACCAAATTTATCGGTTTTACTTTCTGAACAATTTTATTATTATCTCTTAATGGACTTCGTTGTATATTATTTCCGTTATTTTTAAAAGAAATTGGCGAATTTTTTTGCGAATTTGATTGTTTATATATTGAACGTTTCGGAGATTCATATAAACGTTCATATTGATTAACTTCAAACGAAGAATTTAAACTTTTGTTTATAGGTGGAGTCTGTATTTTTGGAATACCAGATTCTGTTGTTCGGCGTTTAGGTGTTGTTTTCTTTGGAGATGGTAATTTAGTATTTCTAGAAGATAAATTACTTTTCCTTGTTATATATTGTTACTATATTGTTATAATATTTTTAGATATTATAAAGTTAAATTTACCTTTGTAAATTATTACTCATTCCATTGCAATTACTAATATTTATGCGTGTAGTTACAGGTGAAATATCACAGGAAAAGTTACGTTTTTTAGGACTATTAATTATTTGTGATTGTGCTTTTTGTATTTTAGAATTTTGAGCATCTGGAGTTGACGAAGCAACTGGTTTCGCAGATCGTGATTTTTTTGCTAAAAGTTCATTATTTGTGGAATTAGGAGTACTACTAATTATTTTATGAGACTGAGGTGGTGTTGTAGTTCCAATAGATGAAGTTAATTTTTTATTAATAGTTTCTGAAAAAAAAAATACATATTGAAGAAAATATAAATCTTATATTTCTTTTTTAATTTATTTAATTATACCTCTTTTTTGCATATTTCCTATAGGAAGAATAGCTTTCATTGGACCCTTTTTGTTTATAATATTAGTATTAATTTTTTTCTTAAATTTATTTCTAACAGTACTTATTGTAGAAGATTTTTCTCTCTGTAAATCTAATTAATAATTATGGTTATCACCATATTAATTATTTATAAATAACTAGTATATCATTATTAGTAAATCAATTATTCTTAACATTATTTTAATATAAAAATAAATAATTACCTTTTTGTAATATGTTTTTATCATTATTTGTAATAATTTCTTTATTTGATTCTAATTTAGTAAAATTAGGATCACTAGAAAATCGTTTTGTTATTTCTTTTAATTGAGATGTACTTTTACTATTAAACATTGATAAATTAGATTCATTTTTAAATGGCGGTGTTTGAGATACAGATACACTTCTCCTAATAAAATTTTTATTATTTGATATCTTCTGTAACAAATATTAATAATTATTTTATAAGAAATTTATTAGAATTTTACAAATTTTTTTAAAATTTTCAATTTTATATATACCTTTGATTCTAAACTTAAACTTAATCTGTTAGTAGAATTTGAGTATAACGATCGAGATTCATTTTCAAATTTTAATTTTGATTTCTTTGGAGTTTGTTGAATTTCTATATAAGCATTGTTACTTTTTGTATTCTTATCAACATTACAATTATTGGAAGTAAAATTTAATACTTTTCCTAAATTTTTAAGTACATTCAAAGTTGGATGTTCATCAGTCTGTTCACATAATAATTTTCCTATATTTGCAAGAAGTTCAATTACCATCTTTTCATTTATTAAATTATTTTCTTGTTTGTAAGAATCTTCATTATTATGGGAAATAATTTCATTTTCATCTTTTTCTTTCTTTATCTTTTCAATATATATTTCTGTTTCTGGAGTTTCACATTTTGATTTATAATTTACATTATTTAAATATTTTTGATTATCAATACATTTACTTGCATTAAAGCTTGTTTTTTCAAAAAATTCTGGTTCCTTAATATTTTCCATAGAATTACTAGTTAAATTATTTTCTTGACTGTGTTCCATACTATGTTCTGCTACATTTTTTATCATATTCAAATTGTTATTTGATTTTTCTGGACTTTTTGCTAAATTATTAGTTGCATTAAGATAAGTAGTCAATAATTCAGTATTATTCTCACAATTAATGCCTAAAGCTTTCTCCAAATTTTTCACTAATTTATTTGCTTCTACATTATTTTCTGTTTCAATTAATTTTTTAAGTTCTAATAAAAGCGTTACTGCAGTAAAACGTTTTTCTACTAATATTGGTTCAACAAGTTCCATTTCTAAATCTTTTACTTTCACATTATCGCTAAATTCATTTTTTTTATTTTTATTTGAATCATTACATTTATTCTCTGCAATTTCTACATTTTTTGATTTTGTATCTGTTCCCTCAGGAGATGTCGGCAATTCGATCAAATTTTCAACAGAAGTTTCATCATCAAAGGCTGGTAACAACTCTAATGTCCATAAAGAATTGTTTGTAATGAAATCATCCATACTTGCTAGATAATAAAACAAATTATCATTTAAAATTGTTATTTCATATATATATTTAAACTGCAAATTAAATATTAATGTTAGTCATTAAAAAATTTTAATATACTTAATTATTATATTTTCCTATTTTATATTTTATATCATTTAATCTCATACTAATTATTAATAATTATTACATTAATTTCTTTATATTTCAGTTTTTTACATTTTTATAATTAAATTTTTATAAAATTTTTATATTCAAATCAATAATTTATTATATTATTAGTTAATAAGATTTAAATTTTTGATAAAACAATATTAATTTTGTATTTATTATACTAATTAAAATAAAATACAATATAAACTTACAGCCTGAACTGGTTTTTAAAGCCAATTCCTCAAAAGTTCTTGCAAGAAGTTTTGCTTCTTGACGTATTGATTTATTAATTTTATTTTCTTCCTGTAAAGTAAAAAAGGATAAGGAAATATTATATTTATATAAATATAAATATAATATATAAATATAATTATATATTTATATTATTATATAATATATTATATAATTATATAGATATAATTATTTATATATAGAATAAAAAACTTACAAGAAAAACAGAATCCGATGATGTATCTGAAATAGAATTTTTACAGTATTCTTTATTATTGTCTGGTGTAAATACATCAACATCTATTAATTTATTATTCGTATCATATTTTTCATTTTTTTCCATTACAGTTATACATTCTTTCATTATATTGGAAGAATTAAATTCATCTTTATTATTCATACAACTTTCAATATGAGTTTCTGATACCTTTGCTTTTAATTTATTAAATCGATCTGTTAAATCAGATATTGAAGTTTTTATTGATGTATTTGCTATTGATGTCATTAAATCCTTTTCTGTTGGAAATATAGATTTTACTTCTTTATTTAAATCCATGTTTTCACTTAATTTTGTATTTTGTGATTTTTCTGATGAACAGCTTTCTAAAAATGTACGATTCATAGTTCCATTTGATAACATTATTGATGAATTGATTGTTGAAGAAACAGAATTTAATTTAGGTATAGAAGAAATATTTGATAAATTTGAAATAGAACTTTCATTAGAATAACTTTTTAAAAATCCTTCATTCAATAAATCAAGTGAATTTGAAGAATATATATTAATATTATTATCTGAATCAATTCCTAAAGATTCAAATAATGATACTTGATGTAGATATTGCGATTCTTTTGGAGATATAGCTTCTCCTTGTGAAAAAGAACGTCTAAATTTTGGAACTTTTAAAGTTACATTAGAAAATGGAATTTGTTCCATATTTATTTTATCTTTCTGCACATGTAATGACATTTTATTTTGTAAAATAGATTTTATTTGATTTTTATTTGATTTATTATCTGTTTCAAATAATATATCATTCATTTCAGATTGATTTAAAATAGATAAGTCATTATCTTGAATCTCAATAATAGGTACATCTGATTTTGAATTATTACATAACATATTAGCATTACTTACATTAACAATTATATTTTCATTAGATACTTTATTAGTAATTATATTATTTGTACTTAATTTATTGATTGATAGTTCATCTGCTGTTTGGTTCATTTTTAATTTTTGTGTATATATTTTTTGTTTAACAATTGAATTATCTGGTAAATCTAGAGAAGATGATCTTAATGAAGACTTCTGTTTGCATTTTAATTTCATTGCTTTTTCTAAAGTCATTTCAAAAGGGTCATCTTTTTTTTGAATATATTCTGTAGTTTTATGTAATACCATATCAAAAGGATTGTTTTCTAAACTATCACGTTTTCCTATTATTAGAGAATTTTGTTCATTTTTTCGAGTATTAAAATTCTTGCATATATCCGTAGGAACTGGTATTAAAGGTGATGCAAGTCTTGAACTTAATGAACCCTTTATATCAGGGCTATTTAAATCTATAAGATCACACATTTTCACGTATTTTTATTTAATAATATTTAGGATTTTCGTTTTCAATAGTGTTATTTTCACGGTAATTAAATATTATTAAAAACATATCAATATTTCATATCATTTTTATTATTTATAAACACCGTTATCATAACTTGTCAATGTACAATTTGTTTCTCAATAGATACATAATTTTTAAGATTTAAGATGTATTATTATTTTTAAGATTTATAAAATCTTATTAATATTTAAAAATCATTTGTATTATACGAATGCCACTTTGAAATTATAATTGTAAAAGAGTTTGTTCTTTTATAACATTCACGTAATATTATCAAATACTAATTTCTATCTACAGTTATTACAGACATTTTAAAAATTTTTACTTTAGTGCCCTCTAGTAAATATTTGAAAACTAAATGTTAAACGGAATTTATTTTATTTACAACGTATTTCAAAATAGTTTTAAAAAATAATAATAAATAAATACATAATTATTTTTAATAATTTAGAAAATTGTTGTATTATTAATATTTAATTTTTAACTCACAAAAATCATAAAAAAAATAAATGTTTAAATATTATATTGGTTTAATTATATTCTCACGTCATTGTTATTCCAAATATTCTAGTCGTCATTTACTTCATAATAGATATCTACTATCCGAAGCTAAAAAATTTTAATTTTTATTAGTTATGTTATATTGAATGATATATATTTATACATGAAAAAAAGAAATTGTTATCACTATATTAAAGTAAATAAAAATATTTTAATAAATATATTACATTTTTTTTTTAAATTGAATTCTAATTTTAAACTGATATTTAGATAATAACAAATAAATAACTATTTTTAAAACCATTTCAATTATATTATTTCTATATATAATTTAAAAATTATTAAATAATAAAAAACTTATTATGATTCTTTTAATCTAAGAGAATTTATATAAGAATTTTGAAAGACTTTTAGATTTTTAATTTTTTAAGTATAAAAAAAGAAATTGATTTATATTTATTAATATTTTTATTTTCAAAATTATTATTAAAATATTCGATCTCTTTGTTATTAAATGTAAATATATTTCATAAGTTATATAAAAATTTATACTTAGAAAAAGATATAATATAATTGAAAAAAATTAAATTTAGATAATTTTGTCTTAAATTTATGAATAAAATTAAAGTTTTTGTTTTTTTATGTAGATTTTCTAGTAAAAATTGTTTTCAAGTTTATCGCATTTCACTAGTAGATAAATCTTTTCTTATTGGTGCGCACTTAGAAGGAAATGATATATGATTGGCTAACAAACATTGTATATACTTGGACATAACCAATCACATTATTTCATTGCGTTTACTAACGCAATATAAAGATGCACATAAGAAGATTGCTTCGTTAATGTTGGCGTCATCATTAAACAGTTCTTCCGTTGACTAAGGCAAGAACATTTGGACTTCGGTAGTTTTTTTATTCGTTAAAGGCATCTTTTACAAGCACGGTGATACTGTGCACTAAATTGATGATTCGATAGTGCAAGATTAAGTGATAGTGCAATAAGAGAATCAATTATTGTGAAAAATGTCAACGAAAGCAAGTAAGAAGACCACGGCGACGTCGAGTAGCAACGTGCAGTCGCCACAATTTACGTCAACACCGATTGGACAACGACCAGGAAGTCCTTTGAGTCCAACTCGTTATTCACGTCTCCAAGAAAAACAAGATTTACAGAATCTCAATGACCGATTGGCTTGCTATATTGACAAAGTACGGCATTTGGAATCCGAGAATTCCAGACTTACGCGGGAGGTACAGACAACCCAGGAGACTATCACCCGCGAAGTATCCAACATCAAGTCTATGTACGAACATGAATTATCCGACGCAAGAAAATTATTGGATGACACTGCAAAAGAACGAGCAAAACTTGAGATAGATACTAAACGATTATGGGATAACAATGAGGAACTTAAATCCAAGTAAGTCTTTTTTAATTTTTTTTTTTAAATATGATAAAATAATAAATAACATTGTGCAGCAGTTTCTAAAATTATGAAATTCAGAATTTTAAATTGAAATTATTAAAAAGAATTAAAACTCGAATGAAATTTCAAAAATATATTTTCAAATTTGAAAATATACTACGGATATATCGAAATCCTAAATAATTCTACATATTTCGTTGTAATGTTTGTAACAAATGCTCACAGAATATTAATGTAAAATTCGTAGAGTAAACCGTTTCCGTCATACCACCCACTAACAGCAAATATTTACAAAATATATATTATTTATCGAATGCATAGACAGAAAAAGAAACATAAACATTATAATATAAATAATATATAATATAAATAAATAAAGGATATGAAAGTGTTATAATAACGTTTACGTTACAAATTTACTTTTTATTGCTTTTTATATATTAATAATAAATATTAATATAAATAAAAAATATATTTATTATTTATTATTTGAAAAATATATTTATTTTTATTCTAGTTTTTATTACCAAACATTCATTAAATATTCATTATTTTCTTGTAAAAACTTCATCATTATTACTATAATTTAAAAAGAAAAAATAATTATATTAATATTTTCAATTTGTTTTGTATATAATTTTGTATAAAATAAATATATAAATAAAATAAATTATAATACATATTTTACTACAATATTTAACTACAATACATATTTTACTTGACGAATCTTGGGAATTTACATCAATGATAATAATGCGTCTTAGAGATATATGAATCGGTGCAATTCTGATTTCGAAGGAGCGAGATTAAAATTATTGCAAGATTTACAAGTTGTTATCATAATCAATATATTTAATATATTTAATTAATATTAATAATATGTTTATTTAAGCTATAATATATTTATTCATAATTATTATTTTCGGAATTTATAAAAATTATTTTCATATAATTGTTTATACATAGTTTGTCATACATTTTTTTTATATATGTATTAGTATCTTTTTACTTCTTTAATTATGATTCATTGCATTTACATTTTAAAATTGCTGTCGCGCGTATATTGAATGGATACAAACTATGTAATGAAATGCAAATATTTTATATATGTATGATCAATTGCAAAAATTCATTTATACAAATTGTTTAATTAATCTTTCTTCGTATGATGAAATATATTATATTTAAATATTCTTATTACACATATGCTTATAAAACAAATTAATTATTATCAATACATATTAATTTCTTAAAGAAATGCAATATTATAAATATATATAATTTTTGCATAATGTCAATATTAAAATTTCTTAAAAAAATTTTCTTAAAAAATGTAAATATATAATAAATATATTTATATTTAATATAAATATTTATATATTAAATATAAATATTTAATAAATATATTTATTAAAAAAATATAATAAAATGTAATAATAAACATTACATCTTTTGTAACTTAAATATTTGAATATTAAATATGAAAGAAATTTTTATATTATACATATATACATATTTAAAAATACATTAATTTAATATAGAAATGGACTAGTGATTTATTTACAATTAGAAATATTTTATAGTTATAGCAATAATTTAATATTAATTAGCAAATATAACAATAAATCTGAATGGCTATATCCTAAGAGAGCCAGTACTTCTGATTTGAAAATACAGTGATTCAAATAAATCTATTCAGATATATTTTTAAAAACAAAAAATGAATTTTATAAAAGATGGTCTCGTATAAAATATCAATCAACAAGCACGATACCATCTTCATAAAAACACAAATGAATAACTACAACAAAATTAATAGAAGAACATATGGAAAACAAAATTCAATAAGAATTTGATTAGAATACAACTCAATTATAATGACAAATAATTCAATTAGTATATCATAATCAATATAAGTGTATAATAAAAATTCATTTATAATTCTTGTTTATTATTAAACTATAAATTTTATTCTATACTTATATATATTGTTTAAATTCAATGAACTTCTGAACTTTCTGTAAAAATGTTCGAATATTAAATCTACAAAATACAATGAAATTTATTTAAAAAATAATATTAATTTTTTAAATTCATTACTTTTGTATCATTATCTTCAAATATTTTTTTAAAAATATGTTATTATTATGTAATAAAAACAAATTTATAAGAATATTGATTTCATTGATAAGATTCATTACAAAGTTTTTGAATATTTGGGTGTGCCTAACTCGAAACGTGACGTTACTACGAGCGATTGTGTCACGTTTACTATGCGGCGGTGATGTCATTTTCAACCGCATGTATAACCTCGACTGAAAACATTGACCTCCTTTCAAGCGAGCATTGAGCAATCGATAAAAATACAGATAAAATCAGAAAAAAGCGGGAAATTTTATTTCGTTTAATAAATAAAGTAAGGAATGGAAGGTAATATCAATATATATATATATATATTTCATTTTCGTGTTTTTTTATATTTACATATATATGTATTTTAAAAAAGGTGGATATATTCGTGTATCATATATCCATATATGATTCGTGTATATATATCATATATCCATGTTATGTTTGCCTATATGCCGTTGGGAAATTATGTATAATTTTGATGTCTAAGTTTATTTAATTTTTTATTTTATAATTTTATATTTCATCAAAAGTTATAATCAGTTTAAAATACAAAATTTAAAACAAAACTTATTCTAAATTTTTATTTTTGTCTTTTTTGCTTTATCACAAAAGTGAAAAAGATTTTATAAAATCTATTATAATTATCAATATAATAAGATTGTATATAAAATATAGTTATATGTGTTGCTAATATTGATCATTAAATAATTATAGAAAATATATGCATTTGTAAAAAAAAAATAAAATCCTAAACGCATATGTTTATATGACAATATAAATTCAATATTTTTTTCGAAATAATTTTATTTATATATATTATAAATCCGTACATTTTATTTTATTTCATTTTCTATATTTATTGTAGTTATGTTTAGTTATTTATATTTGTTATAGTTATTTATAATTTATATAATTTATTTATAATTTATATATTTATAATATATATATATATATTTATAATATATATATATACACGTACATTAATTAATATACATATATTAATTAAAAAAAGATAAATAAAAATTAATTCAAATATTTATTTAAAAATTAATAAATATATGTAATTTTAGAATATTGAAAGTGATCGTATAGAATATATAGATTGATAAAATTGATATATAAGTTGCATAAGTTATTGATATATTGTACATTTTAAGATAACGAAATATTAAGATGTTTCAAGACACCGCGGTAGAAAATAAAATTCTCGATGTGGGTCGTTGCCTGAAATAGAAACATGAAACTTCACCTCTTGCTCTCAAGTGCCGAAATGTTTCAAATGATTAAAATTTTTTGATAGAAGTATGTTGCAGATAGCATATGTAATATGATCATATTTTTTTTAATAGGAAAATATATTAAATTCGATAAATAAATAAAGAATAACATATAAGGTTAATTTATAAAAATTTTAGATTTTAAATTTCTAGCTATAATTAGAATTAATTAACATATTATATACATTATATTGTAATTAATATTATAATATTATAAAATTATAATATATCTTATATATTTTTTAGCTAATATATTTTGTAAATATTCTTATGTCTTTTTTCAGATTAGATAAAAAATTAGTGGATTTACAAGTAGCTGAGAGAAACTTATTATTATATGAAACGCGTTACAATGATCTGCAATCACAATTTAATCAGTCTCAAGCAGAGCGTAAGAAACTAGCTGAAAGAGAACGAGAATTAGAACAGGAAGTAGAAAAATTAAAAGCATTATTAGAAGATGCTCGTAAACATCTAGGAGAAGAAACATTACAACGTATTGTTCTTGAAAATAATATTCAAAGTTTAAAAGAAGATATTAGTTTTAAAGATCAAATATATCAACAAGAACTAACAGAATCACGAACAAAAAGACAGGTTTGTATTTGATAATATTTAATTAATATCAATTTTAAAAAATAAAACTATTAAGAATATTATATTATGATTGTTTTAAAATTTTTATTTTTTATGATTTATTTATTTTATGTTTTATTCTAGATTGAAATTTCTGAGATAGATGGTCGTCTTGCTGAAAAATATGAAGCTAAATTGCAACAATCTTTGCAAGAATTGCGAGATCAATATGAAGCACAAATGCGAGCTAACAGAGAAGAAATTGAATTATTATATGAAAATAAGATTAAAAATTTGACAGCTCATGCTCAACGTAATAGTGGAGCAGCAAGTTTAGCTGTTGAAGAGTTAAGGCAAACAAGAACAAGAATTGACACACTTAATCAAAAAATTAATGAACTGGAAGCAGCAAATAATGCTCTCACTGCGCGAATAAGGTAATATAAATTAGTTGGATTTATATTTTGATTGGACATATTTAAAAAGAAATATATTAAAATCACAAATTTTAATTTAGAGATTTAGAAAATCTACGTGAAAATGAGAAAGCTCGTCACGCAGAAAGTGTAGCATCTCTAGAGGAAGAATTAGCGCGTATTCGTGATGAAATGGCTCAACAATTAAAAGAATATCAAGATCTTATGGATATTAAAATTGGTCTTGATTTGGAAATTGCAGCATATCGAAAACTTTTAGAATCTGAAGAATCCAGGTAATACAATTAATATTATTTATTATTATTTTATAGTATGTAATATCTATAAAAATTTATTTAATTACAGATTAAATATTAATCCAGTGCAATCAAGTTCAACAGCATCTAGTGGTAGAACTACACCTTCAAGACATACTCCATTAAGAGGTGGAAAACGAAAACGTACTTTATTAGAGGAAAGTGAAGAACGTACTAGTACTGATTATAGCGTATCTGGAACATCTAGAGGAGATATAGAAATTACAGAAGCTGATCCTCAAGGACGATTTGTAAAACTAACAAACAAAGGCAACAAGGTAAAATATTGAGTAAATAATAATAAATAATAAAAAATTCAGTATTGTATAAAATGTATAAATATGCATAATAATTTATTCATATTACATTTAATACTTTCAATTATATTTTTATATCACCTTTATTTTTTATAGGAAATGGGACTTAGTGGTTGGCAAATTATTCGTAAGGCTGGTTCTCTTGAAACAGTATTTAAATTTCATCGAACTGCAAAATTAGAAGCAGGAGCTACTGTAATGGTATGGTCAGCTGATATTGGTGCTTCACATGAACCACCATCAAATATTGTCATGAAAGGTCAAAAATGGTTTACAGCAGATATTATGACGACTATACTTCTTAATAATGAAGGCGAAGTGAGTATTTATTAAACTTTGTTGATATTAATTTATATTTTAAATGTGAACAATATTTTTGATGTATTAAAATAGGAAATGGCCAGTTCAGAATGTAAAAGGCAACAATTATCTACTTCTCTATCTCGACATAGGGAAAATTTGGGGTTTCGACCTTCTGAAGAACTACATCATCAACAGGTATGTTATAACATCTATACTTAAATATAATATAAAACTAGAAATGAAGATTGATACGTATTAATAAAATTTAAATATTATAATACTTGATTTTAATTACAGTTAAGTTTATTTTTTTTATCCACAGCTAAAACAAATATCAAAAAAATTATTTTTGTTTTTGGGAATAAGTATTAGTATCACTTATTTTTTAAAATATTTGTGTTTTATCAGTAACAGTTGTAATAAGAACAATGGACATATAAGTGAAAATTATCACAAAAATGATTTATAAAAATTATTTATTAATTTTTATTTTATAAATGTCCATATTTGGCATTAAAAAACATAAAAGCTAGTTCTAAAATAATTGATAATTTTTTTATTTCGACAAGTTATTTGTTTCTTTTCATTGTTTCTTTAATTAATTGATTAATGAAGACAATGTGGCTATAAAATATTTTGATTTGTTTTACATTTATTGCTTTACATATATATTTTTTTTAAATATTCGATTTAGATATAATATTAGATATAATATTGTAAATATAAAACAAAATCGGGATATATATCATCAACGTATCTTCTTATTCCATAGAGAAGATATCTCTACCCATATTAAGTGGGCGAGCGAACGCTTCTGGGTCGATTTATGTAAGTTGCTTTCAACTTATGGAACGTTAAAATAGTCGTCAATGATTAATGTCATTCGCGCTTTGAATTAAAGGAATTATTTGCTTTGTTTTTTCTTCTTCACAGCACATTATTTTCATGCTCACGCTTAACTAAAATTTCATAAGTGTTAAAAATAATATAATATACTTTGTTAAAATATAAACATCTCATTAGTTAACCACATTGTCTTTAAGATACATATTTAAATGATATATCTTTTTATTACTTATATAAATTTACATTATTATTATTTGATATTCTTTATTACTATTGGTATTGTTATTAACACAATATTATTGGTATTTTTATTTATTTATATTCATATCGATTAACGTTTAAACGTTAAAACGTTCAAATATTAAAATTTATTAACATGTAATTCTTATTATTTGTTGCTATTATATTAATTTACTAAATTAATTGAGATATATAAATGTTAATATTGTTTTATACAAAAAAAAAATAAAAAAAAATAATTTTTTATTTGTATTTAGGGAACTTATTTATAAAACATTTTTGGTACATACATAAATATTATTAGAATTTAATTAGAAAAATTTTAAAATCAATTAAGACAAATCAATTGATGAAAATATATCTAATAAATTCTATTATATATTATTTATATAATTTTTGTACAATACACATGTATTTTTATCAAATGATTTTGTTATGTCAATAGAATATATATCACTCATTATATTTTATTTTTAAAACGAAAAATTAATTTATTTTCAGAACAAAAATATATTTATTATTTATTATCAATTATACATGAATAAATATCATATACGTGCGGGTACATTTTCAAAACATGCATGTGTGTATATTTTTACACGTATGCAGAAATGAACGCACAATATTCATTGCTTTCATAAATCTTTTAATAAAAGATTAACATTCATTAATACTAGCTTAAAATTCTAATAATAGTAATTGTCGAATAATATTTGTAATGTCATGTAATCATATCATGCTAGTTGGGTTCATGTGAAGTGTCATCTTGATTTTTTCTTTATATAAGTAAAATTCTTTTCTTTGTTTCAGGGTGATCCTCAAGGAGAGGAATTTTGTCGCCTTATGTGAAAATAAGTTTATAAAATAATCTTAAAAATTCTAACAGCACGTTTTAAAAAAAATATTTGAAAAGATACAGAAAAGCACTTGATCTTATTTAGAAGACAAGTCTCTAAGATTTCATTAATATAAAGAATTCATATAATGTCTTGAATGATATATTTTGCTTAAAAAAATAATAAAGAAGAGATTAAAAACAGAATACACAACACCATATTAGTACTTTATATTTATAGAAATATGTACAACATATGAGAAAATATTCTGTAATATAATGTTTAAATCAAATTTAACGAAACGTTTCATGACTATTGAAACGATTTTTGCATTTATATATTTGCACTTCATATAAAACTTATTTGTCCATTATATCAGAGTTACTAGTTCATTGAATAAGGAGCACGAGTAATTTTGTCAGCGAGATCGAACTATTTTTGGCATACCATTTATTTTTACCTAGTCGTTATCGTGCCTTTTTAAATATAAAAGAAAGAGATCTTTTTTTCTTAGTAGATAATATTTATTTTTAAGTACAAACCGGATGCAATAAGAGTGTGGTGCCCACAATATGTAACGTTCAAAAACATTTATTTGACAGGAAAATATTTTCTGATATGTACTATATATATATATATATTATAAGTTTTTTTTTACTAATGAATGAGATATCGGAATAAATGAAATTCTATGTTTAATACAAAAAGTATCACCTCTGTCATCCGGAACGTAATTTTGTTAATTGTATTCGACTTTATATCATTTATACTAATAATAAAAGTCTATAATTAACCATATTTATTATCTTTTTATGTTTTCTTGAGATTTTTACATATTTTTAATATAAGTGTATAGCTATTTTTTTTTGCATATTTTGTTGCTGTGTGTATGCATCTTCAAACAATTTTTTATAAACATATATCATAATTTAATAAAAATATTTTTAAATATATAAATAATGTATAAGTAATATAAAGTAAAAAATGTAGCGATTATATATCAATTATTAAAATTATATAAAATTAAAATTGATAGTTAAAATTATATATTGATAGTTAAATACAAACCATTATCTTTCAATAGACAATAACTGCTATATCAACATAGGAAATTGTATCTCTAAAATACAGATTCCTTTTATGTTCTTATAAATATTTTAGTTTTTAATTGAATAATTTAATCATCGTTTTATTACTTATGTGCTATGTTTTTTTCATATTTTATTGATTTTCTTATTTCCATTTCGTACTTTAAGTTGATTACTATTTTGCTACTGATGAATTAAAATTAAAAATTTATAAAATATATTTTGTAAAATTATATTATTGATAGAATCATTTACAAAAATCTTGAATGAATGTAATTATGTATATAGAAAAATATGTTAATAAATTCATGTATTACAATTTTATAAAATTTTATATAAAATTAAATAAAATTAAATTTTATATAAAATAAAATCATGTTTAAAATTAAATATTTTTTATTTAGTTTAAATTAATATTTAATTTAATAAGTATCTAAATGAATTTTTTTAAATTTTATAAAATTTTTTTTTATTTAGATTCGCATGTATGATGTATTAGTTTGTATTTTATCTCGATATGTTAATTAATACAATATTTCGTATTGATAATAATTAATAAAGATAATTAATTTTATATTATTATAATATAATATTGATATTAAATAATATAAATAATAAATATATACATATATATATAACATATGAAAACATTATATACATATACATATATATATATATTTAGTCCATAACTAATAGTACCATCTCTTTGAAATGTTCGCACATTTTTATCGATAGCAAAGTATATTCACAGTCTACTATATTCTGTAATTTATTATTTGTTTAATTAGTGATATCTCTGCAAAACATTGAAACTTCTTCCATATAATTATTGACAATAAGATGAATTATTTTATTTTATTTTATTTTAGATTTATATTTTTTAAATTTCTATATAGATATATATCTATTTCTATTGAATATACTTATATATACTTATATAAGCTTATATAAAATAATTTGTTCTTCATACAGATTAAAACAGTTTAAAGATAAAATTTATCAATTTTATTTTATTATCGATAAATATTCTACCTTATCTTATCTTTAAATATTTTTGGCATTCAAAAGATGGCGCTGAAGGTTAATTTTTATTCTATCTTTTCTTTTGGTTTCATTTGCGGCATTCAAAAGATGGCGCTAATTTCAATCTTTTTAATCTATTTTTGTCCTTTTTCCATCTATCGTTCGTTTTATCTATCTATCTATTCGTTCTCGCTCTGAAAATAATTGTCGCATGATTTCAGACGAAATATGGAATGTCAAAGAAACTTAAAAGGAACCTTAAAAGATCGAAATCAAATGATAGAATAAAAAAAATTGAGATTTTTCTTTTTCGCTTAGAATTAGTAATATACAATAATTACAATAAGCTTAATTTATCTTATAATCTATAATGCTAAAACTAAAACACATTCCACAATATTTTCATAATGATTCCATGATATTCCATACAGGATATTAATAAAACCTGCAATCCAATCTAGACGATAAATCTCTCAAAGGAAATTGTATAAGTTTAGATTGGTTGCAATATTCTTATTCTTATTGCATAATTCTTAGCTTGGTATCGATTTTTAAAAAATAATCTTTGAAAAATTTTCAAAGGAAATATAGACAATTTTTAAAGAATAATCTACGAAAATCGATTACTAAATTCTTATCATACTCATCATTTCGAGGAGATGACTAGGTACCGAAATTCGTTTAAAAACAAAGAAAAAAAAATAAAAAAGGCATAAAATGTTAAATTATATGTATAAAATTTATATGTATAAATAAATTTAAATGTAAAATCTGAATCATAAAAAAAAATAAAATTCAACAAATCGGAAACATATATTAAATTAGAAAATAAATAAAAAAGAATACAAGCAGAAAAAGTTTAAAAAATCAATTTTCTTTAACGTCCTCATATCACTTACATCAATGAACTTATGAGATAAAGAAAGAATATAAAAAGAGAATAAGAGAATTGAAAATTTTTATTTTTCGTCTTAAGTTAGAAAGTATATCTTGAGAAGAAGACGGAGAACGCGGTTATTACAATAAACTTAATCTTAATTTTTATAACTTATTAAATTATTAACTAATATTTGCAATCCAGTTTAATTAATTAAAAATTAAAATCAAAATAATTAAATGAATTATGCAAAGTTTAAACTGGACTTCAGATGTGCGTAGTTCTTGGCTTGCCATCGCTTTCCATACATTATCATTGATGAAATATATTTGATATTTTTAAATTTAAAATTACATTGAATACATTTTAATGAAATAAATTTTGTGATATAAGATTTTGGAAAGCGATGCCAATTACCGGGTCTCACCGACGAGGAGGTGACTACGCATCGAGACCCACCTAAAGCTAAAAAATAAAAACAAGACATTAAAAATTAATGATTAAATTAAACAACATAAATAAAAATAAAAAAAAAATTTCACAAAAAAATTAAAAAATCTGAAACATAAGGTAAAAATTAATTATATAACTTAATAGACATGCAATAAATTTTTATAAAAATTTTTACAAAAATTTTTTACATTTTTCGATATGCAATATACGTATATCACATATAAAATTCGCATTAATTATAAAAAATATATAATAAAATTAAGTCCCACGTCGTCCATCGTCGTCCATCGTTGTTCAATGTCGTCCCACGTTGTCCAACGATGATAGCTTAATACTAACTTAATCTATACCTTAATACTAAATACATAAATTTACAATACATAACATTTCTATTAGTAACATCAAGAATATTTTCGTATAATTTAAAGCGAAAAAAGGAAAAATTCAAAATTCAAAATAATCATTTATATGAAAAAAAACTTTAATAAAAAAAAAAAAGAGCACTCAAAAAGTAACCAAATGCAAAAAAATAATAAGCATTAGAAGAAGAACTTAGAACACATGATGGATGAAAAAGAAAAAGAAATTAAAAAAAATCAACCCTCTCTGTCGCCCTCATATCACGACTTACATCAATGGATTTATGAAAATCGATGGACAAATGACACTTACCAGTCGTGACCAATCGAGGGTTACGACAATGGTCAAACAGAAGAACGACTTACGTTCTGACGACACAAGGAAGGAGCAAGGAATAAATCCCCGACCACCTGAATCGATTTACGAGAACGACATTCGACTACAAGACCTAACTCTGATCGAGTATTCGAAGATACCAATCGATCAGAGCGCGGACCCTTAACTGGCCACCGGAAGTAGAACACTGGCCCAACGATTCCTACCACTGTTGCATAACATGAGATTGACTTGAAATAAGCGATGAAAGAAAAGAAGAAAATATAAAATAACCAAAAGAATAAATTGAGGAAGAAAGTAAAAAACGATTCGAATAATTATAAGAATATAAATTCGAGATGAAAAATAATGAAAACGAAAAGCGAGAATATGAAAGAGGAGTATGAGAATTAAGAATTTTTATATTTCGCTTTAAATTAAGGAGTATATCTTGATGCGAGGAACGCACTTACAATAAACTTAATCTAATTTATATAATACATTAACTTATGACTAATATCTTCAGTCCACTTTAATTGATTAAAAATTAAAATCAAAGTAATTAAATTAATTATGCAAAGTTTAAACTGGACTGAAGATGTGCATAGTTCTTGGCTTGCCATCGCTTTCCACACACTATTATTGGTACAGAAAATATATATTTTTATATATTTGATATTTTTAAATTATATATTTGATATAATTATATATTTGATATAATTTAATTGAAATATATTTGATATTTTTAAATTTAAAATATTTCGAATAATTTTTAATGAAATAAATTTTGTGATATAGAATTTTGTGAATTTTGAAAAAGAAAATTTTGGAAAGCGATGCCAATTACCGGGTCTCACCGACGAGGAGGTGACTACGCATCGAGACCCACCTAAAGCTAAAAAAATAAAAAAAAACATTAAAATTAATGATTAATTTAAATAAATATAAAACATAATAAATAAAATATAAAAAATTAATTAATAACAATAAATAAATAAATTAAAAGAAATATAAAAAAATATTAATTAATTATAAATACATTATGAAATAACATAATTATTTAAATTAATATACAATGGATCTTTACAACGATTTTTACAAGAGTTTTTTATATTCGTCACTCGTAATTAATCCCACGTTGTCCAACGATGAATGTTTAAAACTAATTTAATTTGTATTTTAATATCTTAAATCTGTAATTTATAATACATAACATTTCTATTAATAGCATTCGTATCAAAAATATTCTCGTCTAACTTAAAGCAAAAAAAAGAAAAATTCAAAATGGAAAAATTCAAATTATTTATATTAAATAATACTATAATACCAAAAAAAGATAAATGAATGTTCAAAAAGCAATCAAATGCAAGCCAAAAAAATAATGAATATTAGAAGAAGAATCTAAGATACATGATCGATGAAAAAGGAGAAGAAATTAAAAAAAATCAACTCTCCCTATCGTCCTCATATCACGACTTACAATGGATTTACGAAAATCAATGGACAAATAATATTTAGCAATCGTGACCAGTCGAGAGTTACGACAATGGCCTAATAGTTGAACACCAACGACACAGGAAGGAGCAAGGAATAAATCCCTGACCACCGGAGCCGAATTACGAAGACGACGTTCCACTACAAGATCTAACACTCGAGTACTTAAAGAGTACTTAAAGAATATCAATCGATCAGAATATGGACCTTCAATTGGCCACCGGAAGTAAAGCACCGGCCTAACGACTCTTGTCACTATTGCATGACATATGGTTGATTGTGATTTAGAAAAATCAACAAACATCTTAAAATAATAAAAAACATCTTAAAATAACGAATAAGAAATTCACTAAATATATTCAAAAAGAAATAAACGAACACCTCGGAAATTTGCAATGGAATGGAAAAAAAAGAAATCATAATTAAGGGAATAAAATAATTTAGTTTTTAGTTTTCGCTTTAAGTTAGGGAGAATATCTTGATACGAAATGCGTACAGTAAATAAACCTTGTAATAAACTTAATTTGTATCGAGAATATTTTAGTTGCTTCAAAAAATTTATATGTTTTTACTTACTTAGTACTTATACAATTGAAGAATGAAATAAAAAATTAAAAAGTATTAACGAATATCCTTATGCAGATTTTATTGGTATTTGCAGTCCATATATATATGTCCATATTATATCAATAATTGATCAAGGTAATTAAATAGAATGTTTAGATTGGACTGCAAATATTACATATATTAAAAATATATAAAATGTAAAAAATAATTTAATGTAAGAATAAATTAAATCTGAAAAAAAGAATCTGAAAAAAAAGAATCTGAAAAAAAAAGAATCTGAAATGAATTAAATATAAAAATTATATGAAGTAAAAATAAATCTTAAATATAAAAATATAAATTTGATTTTGATATTTTGCAAAATAAATTCGAATATTTATTAGAATTATTTTATAATCAAGAATACTGATTTTTTAAAAAAATTTTAATTTTAATTTTGATAACAAACAATTCCTATCATTCATTCTCTAAAAAAATGAATTTTGAATTTGTATCAATATATTATAGTAAGAGTATTAAATTAATATTATAAATTAATATTTTTACTATAATATTAATGATTTTAAATAATACTACGAGAATTAAAAAATATTTACATAAGTAAACTTTTTAGCAGTATTTTCATTAATAAATACTTTAATATTTAGGGGCGCTGAAAAAGAAAAGATAGCCAAAAAGGCTATAAGGACCACCCTCTTGCAGTTGTTATAACTGCATTTGGTGATCCAAAAACAGGACCACAATTTCCACAATATTAGTGGAAAATTCATAGGCATTTTATAGACGCAACACTACTTTAAAAAGAAATGCGATTATTTTTTAACGCAACACTACTTTTAAAAAAAACGCGATTAATTTTTAACGCAACGCTAATTCTTAAAATGAATTTAATAAAAATACAAATTAATAAAAATACAAATTGAAAAGTAATATTTCTGTAATTATTAAAGCTCGAAATAAAAGAAAAATGCAAATTTTTAATACTATCTTTTAAAAAAATTATATTTTATCACACGATCAAAATTACTAAAAAAAAATCGCGATGATAAAAACGTAACACTAAAACAAACGCGTTTATTATTTGTTCGCAACACTAATTATTGTAATAAAAAACCGCGTTTGCCCATGATAATTGTAACGTTGGGCCGGAATGTGCATCGGCCAATAACTACTATTACAACTACACACTCTAAAACGAGCATAGTGACAAAATAGTAACAATGACTTCCCATTCTTTGCATCTATAAAAGATCCAAAAAATGAGAAGCCATTCGTTGCAGCCCTCTTCGTGACAGTTTGTCGGGCCTCTTCGGTCTTCCTTCTTCGGGCGCGATGCCCGCTGAAACTTATAACTAGGCTCGAGATTTCCTATTCGCATATGAAAAAAAAAAAAAAGAAAAAAAAAATAGACTAAATCGCGGAAGCTGAATGCACATGGACGATCAATGGTCATTGCTGACCATTGTCCGCACATGCGCAAAATCTCGAGCTCAACGTTCGTTTCGCCCATTTCGCGACCGCGACCGCGAAATTCGAAAAATCGAATGCAAGGCCAGGAAACGAGTGATCACCGTTTGACGATCACTCGTCTCAGCCTCGCTCTCCATCTTTCAAATTTGATTTCCTGAAACAGGTTGTCACGCGAAAACGCGCCTACCCGACCAGAGACTGTGACAACCTGCCCGGCCCTACCTACTTATAATTAACATTCGCACCAGAAAGTATGCTACCTATCCTACCTAGCGCTATATTTAAAAAATGGCAAAACAGGCACACCAACACATTCACTCCACGGTTCTCACACATTACACCCGGGTGCAAAAAGCCTACACTAGGGAGAACGTCCCGGGACGCCTCCGTCACCCGAGTTTGATACCACTTTCACACTCTAACTTTACGTACCATTTTCCTGAAATCGACTGACGATGGCTAGTGATCATTGCGTGAATCGCGATAAAAATATATTTTAATTATAACTATATATTTATGATTGAAAGAATATTGTATAACTTTTAATGAAATGATATTATCGGAGTAAATGATATTTAATGAAATTTATAATTAGCAATATTTCATAGAAGATGTAAGGTGATTAAGAATAATGATAATAGTGAATAAATAATCGTAAACGACGCAATTCCACAGCCTAATCGCACGCATACATAATGTGGAAAATACGTCGTGCACGATCACTAACTCATCGTCAGTCGCTTTTTGTATAAACTTATGAACTATAGTCATCGTACCCATTGCCTCTCTCTCATCCAAGTAGCACCTGGGCACGTGAGCGAGATCGAGGCAATGGACACGGAAGAGGTTAAACCTGAAAATCCTGAGCTAAAAAGATTAGATTATAAATACTTTATATATTTAACGGGCTAATAAATATTGAAATATTTATTGAGTAAAAAAAAAAAAAAAAAAAATTAAAAATAAATAAAGATTAAATGCAAAATAAAATAACTGACTCTAAGTTAAAAATTGATAGAAATAACCTCAGGCGATTACTTCATCAAAGCATATTTTCGAAAATAAGGAAACAATATTCAAATCTTGCTTTGATTCCGAAATCTACCTATCGCGAATTGTCTTCTTGCACATATAATTTAATTACATTTTTGTACACGGAGAAAATAAGCTAATTAATTAAAAATTATTTATTTAAGAAATATATGAAACAAAAAATGAAAGAAGATTTTTATTATTAATATTTATTTAAATTAAAAACGCGATGTGCAAGAAGACCTAGCCTGGCTAATAAATAAAATACAGAAAATGTTACTATTCACGGGTATAATAAATACCCGTGGTCACTATGCTCGTTGCAAAAATCTACGTATACAACCAATCACCCGTGTCGATTCGGACCTTTCGTCCTACGACATGATTGAGTGATCGGAGGAACGAAAATGCATGCGACTCACCATTAGATGTGAAGATTCTCATCATCGATGCCGCTGATGGTCCATGGAAGAATGTCATCGTGAAGGCCATCATCAAGTGGTAGGAGGAAGGATGTGGAAATGTCCTTGTCCTCTTCAGAGTAACACTGACTTTAATTTCGCGTTATCCATTGAAGGATTTAAAAAAACTTTTACGAAACAAACACTGACTCTAATTTCGCGTTATCCATTGAAGGATTTAAAAAAACTTTTACGAAACAAAGCACTGACTCTACTGACCGCATTGCGCGCGGTCACAAAAATTTGCTGAAAATAAAACTGTATTAATAGGAAGGGATGGGATAGAAAAAGAAGTAAAATATTCAAAATATATTTTGAATATTTTCTATCTTTTTCTTTTTCAAGTATTTATTTATGAAAATACTGCTATGAATAAAATATTCTTTAAAAAATAATTAAGAATTTTAGAAATTTAAGTTATTATTATGTTATATTAGAAAAATTACATATATAATTGTTTGTTATCAAAATCTGAATTATAGTTTTTAATAAGATATGTCGCGAATTACAAATATTCGAAATTTCTTGCAAAATAATCAAAATTTTATAATAATAAGAAAAATAACAAATAATATACATAAATTAGAAAAATCTGAAACATACAAAAAAAATTAGTGTAGTTCTCAGCTTAGCATCAGTTTTCAAAAACTAATTTTTCTAATATTTTAATAAAATCTTTTTTTAATGTAATGTTTATAATACAATCATTTAATTTTTAATGATTTAATGTGAAAACTGATGCCAATTACCGGGTCTCACCAACGAGGAGGTGACTACATCGAGACCCATATAACAAAGAGTAAATGTATAAATAAATGTATGAATAAATCAAGCAAGAATGCTTAAATTTTTAAATAAATAAACAAATAATTAAGTAATTATTTGTTTATTTATAATTAATATAAATATAATATAATAAATAATATAATATTAATAAATAATTAAATAATTATAATATAATAAATAATTAAATAATTATTGTAAATAAAGGATAGAATAAATTAAAAATTAATTTGATTAAAAAAAATTAAATTAAAAGTAAAAAGTTAAAGTAAATTAAAAATTAAAAGTTAAAGTAAAACTTTAAAGTAAAATTAAATTAAAAAATTTTAAAAATTAAATTGTAAAGTGAAAGTTATAAAGTGAAAAGATAAAAATAAAATTAAATTAAAAGTAAAAAATTAAAGTAAATTAAAAATTAAAAGTTAAAGTAATACTTTAAAGTAAAATTAAATTAAAAAATTTTAAAAATTAAGTTGTAAAGTGAAAATTATAAAGTGAAAAGATAGAAATAAAACTAAATTAAAAATAAAAAGTTAAAGTAAATTAAAAATTAAAAGTTAAAATAAAAATTAAAAATTAAAAGTTAAAGTAAATTAAAAAATAAATAAAATATAAATTAATAAATAATTTAATAAATAAATGTATAAATAAATGAAAGAATAAGCAAATATTAATTAAAAAACAAAATAAATAATTAATATGTAATATATTAATAAATATTATAATTTAAAAAAAGTAAAAAATTAAAAAATTTTTCGCGATCTTATATAAATTTAGCTAGAGCCTAAGAGTTCCGACCTATCTATTATGAAGGTTCGGTAAGAAATGACCTCCTTCGCGCGACTTGCCTCTGTCGCGGTGGAAGGGAGCGTCAGCCGTTACGAAGTCTATCGAAGATATACGAATTTTGTCGATCGTATCAAAATCGGTTTTTTTGAATATAATGGTTAATAGTTTATTAATTTTTAGTTTTTTATTATTAATTTATGGACTTTATAATTCATTACGATAATATATACAACAATTAACATATTTTTTCGAATTAAAATTTATCTATGTTGTTTTATAATATTATTTTTTGATTTATATTTGCATAAAAATATTTTAAATGATATTTTTATGTGAAAATTTTTAAATTTTTATTTTAATTTTATGCATATAACAATTTTTTTTACAATAATAAAAATTTAACATAGGATTAAATTTAAAATACATACAGAATTTTCGCGAATGGCATAAAAAATGATTTTTATATATATATAAATATATATATTATATATATTTATATTACATTTTGAAATTTTATTTAAATAAAATAATAATTTTAATAATTTTTATAAGAGTATTAAATATAATTAATATTATGAGTAATGAATAAAATCTACTCCATGTATTTTTATAATTTAAATCAAATTTTATAATTTATTTATTATATACATACATTTAAAAATTAATCAATCCTTTAAAAAAAATAACTTACTGTTCGTAGATAACTATAATAACTTTCCATCTGTCCATAATAGTAATGAATCATATCGATTTTCATGAGTAAAACGCACAAAAAACAATTATGCAAAATAAATATATTTTAAATATTTATAAATAAAATATGTATATTTTAAATATGAAATTTGCACATAATTTTATATTATGTACAAAATCAACCATGCGTCAATAATCGAAGCAGAATGCGGTCTTTTTTCACCTGATAACCGTAACTCGACAAGCAAGATCGAGTGTCGATAAAAATGTCTGTAAAATACAAATAAATATAATTAATTTCAAATATAATTTATAATATTTAAATTATTTTAAATATTTCTTATTACATTATAATATATACTTATTAAATTTATTGATTTTATATAAAATTTTTACTAACATCTTATTATTTATTAAATTTATTATTTTTAGAAATTAATAAATTTATTAATTTATCAAATTTAATTTATTAAAATATATTATTATAGAAATATCTTCCAATCATATTAAAAATTAATTTTTGGAATATAATAATTTAGCAATTTTTAGATTTTTATATTTAATTTTTGCACCTTTTATAATTTATTACTATATATATAATACATATAATAAAATTTGATATATTTTTGCAAATTAAATTCATTAAATTCTATGATATTAATGTCATCATAGCATTTATGACAACAGTTATAGTTATATTCAATTGTAAATGCTATTTTACGAAAACAATAGAATAAGCATAAGTTAAATTGATTGACAATAATAATCAATCGAATGTTATATGATATTAAATTATAATAATTTAAAAGTATTTAAAAAAAATTTTTAAAATAGAACGAATTATGTTAGTAAAAATCTCGCTAACAAGAGGTTCCGTGGTGTAGCGGTTATCACGTCTGCTTTACACGCAGAAGGTCGCCGGTTCGATCCCGGTCGGAACCACAATCCCTTCCTTCTTTTTTTTATATTTTTACTTTACTAAAAAACTAAAAAACACTTTATTTGAAATAATTAAATATGAAAAAGTAAACGAAAAAAAAAGATTAATTAATAATTAATATTACTAATTAAAAAATATAGTCACATAAAAATATACTTTACATTAATTCAATCTCAATAATTCTAAAATGTAAAAAAAAAAATATAAAAAATTTTATATATGCATAAATTTCCTATAAAAATAAATCTCAATTCCATATGACTATCTCATTCAAATCAATAATTTTTTTCTGTTCTTTATAATTATGTGGAATTTTACAATGTGTTGAACAAAATGAGAATAAATGTCCAGAATCGCGCGACAGGAACTCGAAATTGGTATTCGGTTCGTGCGGTCGCGTTTGTCTTGTCGCGTATTCGTGATGAACGGTGTTCCTTTCGTTTCTTTTCGTTCCTTCATTCACTGTTTCCGTTCTGGCCATCTGGCAACCCACCTGCACCGTGCTGCAGCCAACTGCTTCGTTTCTTTGGCTTCGTGTAACGAGAGCAAGTCCGGTTTTTAGTCGGGTATCGGCCATTCAGCGCTCCTTTTTTAGCCGGTATTTTATATCGTGACGACAAGATGGAGAGCATAGGGAATATCGATGTGTCTTTGAACAACCGCGTTCGTTCTTCCCTTTTTCATCATTTTCTTTTTTCATGTTTTCTCTTTGTCATGGAACCTATCGAATCTATTTTATCGGACAATTTTTAATATGAAATCGAAATTGCGATTTATTAAAGATTGTATTAAAGATTCAATTATGAATGCGAGTCACATTCTCATAAAACATGAATTAAACATATTTTTAATTTCATATAAACTTAATATCTATATTATACTTTACAAAATTTAATTATAATATAATTTAATAATTTAATAAATTCTTAATTAATATTAAGAATTTTTCTAAAAGATAAAATATATAAAGTATATATAGATGGCAAGTATATATATATGGCAAATTTATGTATTTCTTGAAATAAACTTACGTAAAACATAATTTTCCGAATGCATGTTTTCGAATTCATAAAAATTGAGACGTGGAGTTTACCATTTGTCTCTAAAACGGACGAATGCACGCTTTATAACTCGCTTAGTAATTACACGGTGGAGAAATTGGGTCGAGTATCACGAGAACATTTTGAGTTACCTTTAAACTCCACTGTCCTTGAACAATCCTTATCTTTCTACATACATTGATTCATGTGACTTTCCTCTTCTGCGCTTCTTATCTTTTTATACGAAAATCCGTGCACGATGAAACGTCGCATTGTCCATTATCTGTTCGAAGAAAGAAGTTCTGAACTAATCTATCTAAAAGAGATTATATTTTCAAATAAAAATTTTATTTCTTAGTTTGATCAAATCTGTTGCATTTTTTACTCCCACCTTTATCTTCGTCATCCAGAAAACGACGAAATGAATCCGTGATCGAGAAGGTCAGATACGATCGACGTGATTCGATCGGTGCCCAATAAAAAGGATTAGGTAACAACCTGGTCAAACGGTTCGAGTTTATCATGCATCCCTTCTCTCTGTAACTGCAGGTGGCCCATTCAGAATGCGAGATGATTGGCCAGAAGTAGTCGGTCATGAATAAGACGCAAGGACCCGTACCTCCCGCGTGGAATGATCAGTTTCAATGACAGGTCCGTCTGAGGCGATACATTAGGTTTCCATTTGGTTTTTTTCCATGTGCGTCCCGAGGGCATTACCTGTCAGGAACCAGCGTGAAATCTCGAGAAACCAGTCGCACGGTTGTTTAAAATTACTTTGATCCGTCTCCACCTGCACCTCCTTTTCATTCTTACCGCTGAACTTCACCTTACTTGACCTTAATCTATCTTTTACACTTAAGTGAACAATTAAATTATGTTTAAATAATGAATTTAAATGACAATTTAAACAATGATCAAGTGAAAATCACATACGTTATTTCCTTTTGTTTCTTCTTTGATGAGATTTTTCGCACTGTTCTTTGATACAATAGCGTTTATTCACGTTTTAGTCATATCATAAATTTAAAAGTTTGTGTCCATCATTAATATAGAGTGATGAAACGATACAGAAGTTTCTCCTAAATAAGAGAAAAAGTAAATGAGCTTAAAAAGTTCTTCGTAAAGGGGCAATAAATCCTCGTGGAAATTGATTAACACTAATGGTTATACAGCTTCCTTAGTCTCTGGAAAAAAAGAAACTTTCTCGTCGGTAATTAAAAGCAATATTTTTAATGAAGCCGCGAAGCAAACCGATCTTACAACTTTTCAATCAATAAAAAATATTTCAGATTCGCGTAGAACTACATTAATACCTAATTTTACAATCATTACAACAAAATCCAATTAATCCATTCTCGTTATTTTTTATCCTATACATTCCCTATATTTCATCCATCACGCTTTATTCCCTATTTTAAATCTCTTTAAGGAACGAGAAAGAAAGAAAAGAAAGGAAAGAAGGCGATGCGAATATAGAGAGGAAAGGCTTGGAAAGGAAAGTTGGCAAGTGTCAACGCGGTCACGGTGCAAAGGCAATGCACCGTGGCTGCAGCAGCAGCAGCGAATGAAGGAAAAATCGATGCATCGTCTACGATTGTGGCCGAGCAATGCCGAAGTCGGCTCAGCTGTGCCGAATCGGAGGAACCAGCGCGAAACTGCGCGATTGCTGCACCGGATCCCGTCACAGGAGAGAAGCTTTCCGGCGGGCTGAGATGCCGGAAGTAGCGTTCGACGATTCGATTGCGTCTCGACGAGTGAAAAGTTCGAAACGCCGGTCAATCGGGCCGAATATGCATATATGTTGGATAACTTTCTTCGCGATATCTGGGACATGATTCGAATTTTTTATTCACGAAGATAGAGATGTTCGTGAAATGAATTTTTTTTTTTTTTCGATTGTAAACTGCAATTCATATCTTGGAACATTTCCATGATAATATGAGAAATTGCTTTACATTGTTTTCTTGATTTTTTTCTTTGTCTTGGGAGAATGATGATTTTGTCTGTTATTTGAAGCTTATTATTACTGTTTTTTAAAATATACGAAGATTTAATTAATCTTTAGTATTGTGTTGTACTTTGAGAATGTTTAAGACTTTGTATCTAGATTCGTTAAAGAAGGAAAAGAATGAGAAGAAATAAGTGGTGTTCTCTGTTATTTGCATTGAAACGTATACATGCAAAGCTGGAGAACTTGAAAGAATGAAATAGCTCTTTTGCCTTTTGGTTATCGTATCATGTACTTGGACAGATAACGTTTAATTATGACGTAAAGATTTTCGTTTAAATAAGCTTGGATTAAATGGAAATACTTGGAATGGATTTTATCTTATAATCTTATAAAATTCTTATAAAATAATAGCATATTCTTTTATCTATATATCGTATATTGTCGATAATTTATATAATTTTTTAACTAATAATTACTTTAGTTTAATAAGCTTACCTCATAGTTTTTTTTGTTAATAATTATGATTAAACCATCTCTGTAGCTTCATGGTACATTGGTCTAGAAATAGAAAGGAATCAGGATAACCTTTAGCTGTGAATAGTGCAAGGGAAATAAAAGATTTTCAGGGGATGATTAAATGTTAAGGGTTATCTCATAATATTTCTGTTCGAGTTTATATTAGAAGATTCGTTTAATTACTATTAATAATATAAAGTAATGTGCATAAATATATTTTTTACTTATCTTTTTATTTTAATACTTTGATAGCGACTTTCAATTTTTAATAAAATTTATTCCTTCCTATTTGAAATAAAATAAAAGATTGATAGAAAATTATTTTTCAAAAATGAATTTTTGAATTATGTTACGAATTAACAGTATCTCATCAATAAAATTAATGAGGATTACGTAATGCTAGTTGAATTCATCCTCTTCTTTGTTCCGAGCTTTTTATGTCCATGTTACAGGATGCAATCCTATAACTTTGCAAGAAAGTACTAGATGTAAATTTATGATGAACACGTGTTTTACTGTTTTTTTCTATTTGCCTTTAAATCACCAAATATATGCACGTATCGAACAAGCTTTATGTCAATTATATCTAGAATCAAAAAATTTTAACGTTACGATACTGTAAGATATCTTATTATTGCATTTTTTTATGTAAAAATCTTCATCTTTACAATACATGTTTAAATAAGATTATATTATGAAATATCTATTTCATTTTACATAATTTAAATTGAAATCTAAATTGATAGATCGTTTAAAAATTCTCTCTAAAGGAAATTTTTACGTAGTCAAGCTATAAAAAATTTATCACGTCAAATATTCGGCTAAACTTCACTTATAATGGACTCTTTCATATTGTCGATTAAACTTTTACTTTATATTTTAATCGTTTATAAATCTTTTGCTTATCGAATCATTTTGTTCTAAAATAATCAATTTACATATTATTACATTTTATTTTACTTAAATTTTCTAATATTGTTAATATTGTCTTTAATATATTCATTATTTTATATATGTATAACCTCAAAATACAATACCAAATACAATTTTCAATTTTGAGAAAAAGAAAGTTTCTCGATAAATCATTATATACAATAAAAAATAGTCTTAATGGAATTAAAATACCTTTTACTGTAACATTATTTCAAGATTCGTTACGGGAAAAAAAGGACCATCGTAGATTAAAACTAATTCGATTGATTATTAGCGTTGTAACCCGTGGCGCTTCGTATCGGCTGTACCTTGAGCCGTGACTGCGAGGAAGGGGACGTGTGGGGAATTGGTGGGGGAAGCGAGGTGCCCGGCGAGCTGCCGGGAAGGAGTACCACCGCGTGTCTGCCATCTCTGTCTTTAGTTCAGTTCGAGTTCGGCGTGCAGCCGGTTCGTGTCTGTGTTTTGCGTGCAACTTCCGCCTGATCGACGTTCGTTATATATTCGCGGCTTACGTCGATACGTCGTCGACCTCTCACAGTCAGTGTTTTTGCGTCTTCCTGCATCCAGAACGCGGTTACCGGGTCAGATTTTGGAAACGTTAGTAATCAGCATCAATTCGTAGCGTCACGTACCATTCTCGCAAGTTTCTGAGTGTGGTCAGTGTGGTTTTTAGTCGAAAACGATTATTCGATTAGAATGAAATTTCATGGTGTAGATATCGATTGTACCGTATTGCGTAGTTATATATAATCGATATTAGATTGCGATTTCTTTAAAGGATGATTCATTGTGACGCGTAGGAATAAAAGAAAAAGTTTGTTTTGCTAGCAACGTTTCCATGCGAATGATTCGTTTTACATTAACCGATGCTTTTTCATATTTATTGAGATGAACATGAATATCGTTCTGTATCTAATTATCATATCGATAAATTTCGATAATCACATCGATTGCGATTCGTAGAAAGCAATAATCGATTGCAAATTATTATTATATTTCAAGCTACGCCATTCGGACTAGTTTTTTTTGTGGCTTGTTCAAGCTGTTACATTTTTGCGTTGTGTTGATAGTTTTGAGGATAAATGAAGTCGTGTTTACTTTAATATAGCTATGTACAATTTCAAATGAGTCATTGTGTTTGTTTATTAATAGTGTGCCGAAATTAATACGCAAATGAGTGGAACGGTCAAATTTTACTACGCTTTGTACTGGGATAGTGTTGTATGTGTATGGGTTTTACGTCGTTTCTATAATATTACATAAATTATACTCAAAACTGTCATGATATTGATAAAGTTTTCGATTGATTACGTAATTATGGAATAAGTGTCGAAGACAAGATTCCACGAGCGGGTACAGGTTTTTTCGAAAAATTGGAGCTAATTGCTGTCTTCATTATCACGATTTGCAATTTATTATTTAGGACGAACGATTAATCAGGGTACCTAGGTAACGCTGACATCATTGGCAGCTAATTAATCAGTGGCATACATTTATCTCGTGTAAGTACAAGTTATATTGGATGTTTGTGGAGATGTCTACCATCATAGGAATTTTCGTTATTTGACAGCATCGTTAATAAGATTTTTTTGCGAAACGATAGAAATTATTCGATAATAATGATCAATCAATTTTATATATAAAAATATTTATATATTGATCAGCGTTAATCGCTAAAGATTACACATGATAAATATATAAATAACTGCTTTATTGGAAAAATAGCTTGAATTTATATTTTCCGGTTTATTAACAATTTTTTTTTACAAATAAATAAAAGTATATAATACTCGAATACGATGAATCGATAATCGCTTTTATCGAAGTAGACAGAAAGTAGACAATGAATGTCATCGATGATTTATTTTATTTTTCTTATATTTTGTTTTCATTAAAAATTAATACGTTATTAATCCGTTTACTCAGTTCAATATATAAGAGTACGATCATAGGCCGTTCACCCGTATTGACGTGCGAAACCTATACATATTATGCATTAATACTCAGAAACTATAAAGGTTCTTTAGTAGTTGAAAAGTTTCCTTATCATTATGTACTCGAAGAAAAAGTTTCATGTATATATCGATAAGGAAAATGAAAAATATTATTTGAGTTCTTTTATTCGAATAAATGATAATTTATAATATATTTTGTCATTTTAATGAATTGAAATTATTGGTTAGATAGTTAGTTAAAAATTTTGGTGGTGGCGCTACGATTGGTGTTTCCGTTCGACTATCGATTTTTCCACGAATAGCAACGCTTCCCGCGCGAACCAATTAACCAATTAGACGGTTCGATTGATTGTTCCAGAATCCGGGAATATCGATTGATCGAGTGACGAGTCGGTCGCGATATACCGATATCGAAATAAGAAAATACATAGTGGACGATCATGGTGTGACTCGAGTGACTAAATTGATCTTTCGGAAAGATCGTTGAAGTTGACCGGTGGTTGTGTGGTGATTGGTTTTGGTGGTGGTGCTTGATACGCTCCTGGGAGTCGGAAGCCCGTTGGCACCTGGGCCTCGTTTACATCGGTTTACTCATGCTGGGAGTTTTGAAGCGGCGCTGGAAGCCATCAAAAAGGTGAGTAGTCCTCCATATTTTCTTTCTTTTTCCTTTGTTCACATTTTAAATTTATTCGCAATATTAAAATTGTAAATAATTTTCTCGCGAAAACTATAAAAAAAGATTAATTCGATAGTTGTAAAATATTCATTTGGCACGTTGAACTTCCATGTAAGGTTAGGATGACGCGGTAATTATGAAATGCAACAGGGTTATTGTATGATAATTGCGTTTTAAAATTCTTCCGAAAACGTTAGTCATAAGACCGTTATTCTTAAGACTTCCTATATTATTGGCGTTATTTTATATAGTTATCATTAATTCATCACATTAATTCTTACACCTTATTTCATTCAAACTACATAAATATCATATTAAAGGTAATACAAATACTAATAACATTACCAAACTCGGTATACACATACGTATACCACAAAACCGCGATAAATTCACGATACCGTCGATATTTCCCGCACGAAGAAATTTGTTAGGTTGTTATTTATAACTGTACTATAACTAGCCACAATAGAACAATGGAACAATAGAATAATGCGGTCGGTAACGAGGAGCAACGTTGTAAGAAGTAAAGTCGCTCGTCAATTTTACCTCCATTCGGTTTACCGAAAAGGCAGAAAAATAATCGAAACACGAGTCAAGATCAAAGAGTAATTCCAATGTTTCGTTATTTGTCGTATGCCTTTTCTCTTCCCCGAGAATTTTCCTGTGTTCGTGGAACGTCTTAAGAGTAACCAGAGGCTGTCTTTGTGACTCGTTTGCTCGAGAGGATCGGTCGTAGGCAAGGATAAATATACCTGTTTTTTGGTTTCATATTTGTCGGAAGATCGGTTTGAATCGTGTAAATGCATATCGTGTATAGGTTAGCCTTATAAAAGTGTGCGAAAAGCTTTGAAAAAGACGATCGTTTATTCGAGCAACGATTTCTACATACGATAGATATTATTTCTGAATGAAAAATTCGTTTGAATGGAATCGAAATGGTAAAGGGATTTTATCCTCCCCCGATATTTTTTCCCTATAACGAACAATATATATCCTTTTATTCGTTTCGCCAGGAATATAACGAGACTTGTACAGCCAGTTTCTATGATTCTATTTGCTGCCCGTTTTTTCGTTGCTATTAATTCAATTCGTTTAACATCATTACGTAGATGACTCGAATATAATCCTAGTTGAAAATGAATTGTATAATAAGTTAGAGTAGTTTCGCTCTTTGTTTTAAAATTAGAGAATTCTTCTTTTATTCTATTTATTTAGAATAACGCAATATTTGAGTTTCTATGTTTCGAATATAGGTTAATTAGTAGATTAATTTTAAAAGAGAAATTTCTTGTAAGCAAAAATAATTAAACGAATAATCACACACGCGAATGTTAGACTAATTGGCGAAAGGAATTAATAAAGTTTTCAGTTAAAATAATCGGTATTCGTCGGGATTTATTGTT
Organism: Apis laboriosa; assembly: GCF_014066325.1. Classification (NCBI taxonomy): domain Eukaryota; kingdom Metazoa; phylum Arthropoda; class Insecta; order Hymenoptera; family Apidae; genus Apis; species Apis laboriosa. Next base: position 3,874,447 of record NW_025221370.1, read on the forward strand.
CGTTGTAATTAATCTTCTCAAGCTTTGATCAAAGTTCATAAATTGAAGATGTAGCGCACATAGTCTATAAATTTTCACTATATAATAAAGTAGACACGGTATATCTATACATAAATTGAAAACGTTATGTAGGCCGATTCTCCTTTGTTTCCAGAATAGAACCAATTTATCGTTATCTAGGAAAGCAATAATTTACTCACTGTCATCCAGCAAACCAAATATAGAAAACATTCAAATTTAATTTCAAATCTTAGATCTAAAATTTAATTCTATGCCTTTAAATCATTTCGATTTATCAAATAAATTTTTTTCAAATAAATCTAACAATTATTTCAAAAAGACATCGAATAAATTTCTAGATCTACGAGTATATTCTCATCGGAATATCAAATTACACGTATTTATAACGTCTTTTTTAGAAAGAATGAACCCTCTTCGTCGATAAAATCGATATTTTCGCCTGTGCAAAGCGTATTCACGCGATTTTCATTGCGCTACGTCTTCTCTCGTTTCGCCGATTATTAAAACACACCTCGTTAGAAAGAACATTGGATTCGCCACGATTTCGTAAGCGCTGCACAAACGGCAAACGATGTCTATTATTATCGAGTACCGAACTGTAATCCAGATAAACACCGGTGTGCGTTGTTGCGCGGCTAAATTAGAATAATACAGGCAAACTCGAGCGCGGGATACGTGTAACATAATTGCATCGGCGTAAATAATGGCCACGACTCATGCCGGTGTACGTCGATGCTCGCGTACCAAGGTGATCCCATTTAACTCGGCTGCATAACTTTGCATACGGATATTTACCCGGGCTAATTTAAACGAATTATCATAACACCTGCCCGCGTCTTGCTCTCTCGATTAATTTTCATTAGACTGACCGACTGGGTCTGGAATGGTGGAACAGGTGATAGGCGCTAATGATCTTTCACGGTAACGGATTTTTATTTATTTTATTAGGGGGAGAATCGAGGAAGTCTGAATAAATTAAATAACTCTTTTCACTTTGTAATTATATTTTAACCGTGTTATTTTTTTAAGCAGAACTTTTCTTTTTGAACTTGTGACTTGTTCTCGTTATTAAGAGGGTATATTGGAATAATTAATTGTTCCCTTTTTTAGTTTAGTTTAGTGCAATGATAATTAAATTATAATAAGCGCGTAAGGTTTATTCAAGATTTTTAGCGTCAATAAAGAATTATTCTTTCTAATCCCATGATTTCTTAATATAATCAGTTTCTCGAGATAACGAAGAATTAATTTAGAATTATTTTCTCCCAATCTTGTAATAGTTTTGCATATTTTATAATTATTAGCATAATATTCGCGTGTATCCAGAAACTGATTATATTCAAATAGATCGTCTACTCGTTCCCTCTCGAAAACGAAGTCCCGACATTCATATTTATTTGCTTTCGAATATATATATCGGTGGGAACTCTATTAAAAATAGATCTCAAGAGTTTTAAGCGCGATAAAACGTTGCAGATTCTTCTTCTTGGCCGTGTATTTTTTCCTATCTGCAATATCTCTTGCTCGAATTAATGCGATTCTGATTCGAGACTCTTTCGAGAATAATAGAAAATGGAAAATATTTAAATTAGATTGATCGAGATCACGGTATTCGATATTTCGTTCGAAAGAGTTGAAAAAACATGTTCGGGGAAACTTTTCTTCCTTCGAGCTCGAAAAGGCTCGAGAAACGAAAGAAATCCTTCGTTATTCGGATTTGATCGTTCTCTCGATAAAATTCTGGAATATCTTTATTGTTGGTCAGTCAAGTGTTATAATTTCGAAATAATCCCTTCGAGAATCATCGAAAACGACGACGAGATATCTCGCCCGTTTTATCGGCTCGATTGATTCGATATAAATTTAACGGGCGGGTAATTTGCTAACGGTATCCCTGATCAAGCTCCTGGTTCGGTCAAAATGCCAACTGGTGCGCGGAATTCCACGCGTTTCGAGCGAGAAAACGCGGCGCGATGCAGCTGAAATGCTAGCTCGTTCGAAACTAGTTCGTTAAGGAATTCACCCACAGGAAGTGCGTAGTATCACGCGATACAGTTACGTTTCAGGAAGGGAGAAGGGAAGGATGAGAAAATTGAGAGAAGGGGAGAGAGAGAAAAAAAAAACGGTTTAAAATGGCAAACGAAAGAATCATTGTTGTTAATTTTCGAATGGCGGTGCAATTGTTCGTTTAGATTAATTTAAAAAGTTTGAGATTTTTTTTCTCGACAAATTGATGATTTGAAAGAAAGTCGAAGAGTTGCACTCGAAGATGGATCTTTGGATTCAGGATAATGATTAAAATTTTATTCGAAAGAATGAAGTTCTAAGCGCGTTTTATATTTGAGTTATTTTGCGCAAAACAGATTATAATATTTTATTTGCGTTAGAACAAATGGAAGAAAATATTTTATAAATTCTCTCGTTTCTCTCGATATTTTCACTCGATATTCCGCACCATTTTTTGTTTGATTGATTTTTCCCCTACGATGTTTCATAATTCATGATTGATTTTTTTTTTTTTTTTTCGTAACGAGATTTAATAGCTCGAGATGTTAATCCGTGGAAGTTGGAATTAATCCGAGATTTTTCACTTCCCTTAATTAACTTTGAATTTTAGCTTTCGATAATATCGTGTATACGCGTTTAATCTGCTGCATCTATTTTGTTCAGAGATCATCTTGCATGCAGAGTCGTATTTTTCTTGTTAAATACGCGTTACAGGATACTGTTATTTCGTCGAAATATATGAAAATAAATTTCCACGATTATTTACCATTTTACCAAATTAACCATCCTTTTATTTCATATTTCAATTTATGAGAAAATTAATAATTCCATTGTATATTTTTTAAAATAGAAACGAATCTAAAAATACTGATTGAAAGTTCAAACTCGCATTCGAATTCGTCTAATCATCGAGAATCCATCAAACGTATTTCTCAAATTTCTTCTCCTTGTTCTCAATCGCTCGTAATACGTCCACTTAGGAAAAATAAAATTCGCGAGAGCAACTCTCAGCAGAGACTTTTTAGATCCCAAATGCATTCGCTATTCTTACATTTGAAAGCAAGAAGTAAAAAAGGATACTCGCTCATCGTCGAATAGGGTGTAGTTACACAGCAGAACCAGTCTTTTTCTACAATTATATTATAATTGGACGAACGCTTCGTTATCCGATAAAATTCAACTCCTCTCTCTCTCTCTCTCTTTCTCTTCCCTACACCGGTATGTATCCATCTCGCAAAAGTGCACGAAACGAGGAGCACAACGTGAAAGCGTTGAATAGGATTCTCACGAGGGTGTAATCTCATTCGCAATTATATCTGTCGCGGGCGAGGAGAAGAAGCGTGCAACCCGATCAAGCGAAATCCTCTCTCGTTTCCGGATATGAGGAAAATGAAGGAGAGGGAGGGGATGAAAGGAGACGGGTCTAAAGAGATTGAAAATACGTGAAAAAGAAAAAAGGAGAAGAAAAAGAAAATACGTCGGTGAAAGTAAGAATGGATCGAAAGATAATTCCGTTGCACTCAAATTCGCCAGATTTTCTCGAATGGGATAAGATAAGTCGAAAATGAATGAATGGATTATACGATATTTGGGAGAATATTTCTCTTTTCGTCGTATTCTCGTTTCAACGAATCTCTCTTGCTCGATGAGGATTTATAATCGCATTCGCATCAGAGGTTTGAAACGATCTTTGGATACATTTGTGTTTAATTTCAGAAGATTCGTGAATTATTTTTGAATTATTTCTCAAGCTATTTTGAAAGGTATTCAATAAATTGTTCGTTATTAATTTTACCTAGTTTCAAATAATAATCCGAAATATTAAATTCATAGGGGAGGGTGGATATTGATTCCAACTTTGGAATAATAATATTATACCTATTATAATATTAATCGTAATATTACATATTACATACGCCGCATAGAATAGATACTCGCTCTCGTGATATTCCACGTAACGTTTAACCGTCGATCGATCGATGCCCGTTTTCGTTTTTCCATCGAAACGGAATGAAATCGGTCAGGGAGCAAATAGGCAAAAGAAAAGAAAAAAAAAAAAAAAAGAAATCTCGCCGAGTGTATTGCAAAGAACGGTTTCAGGCGGAATTTCATTGTCGCGTGACGACGGCCAGATGAAATTCCGCCGGTAAATCCGGCTTGCTTTTACGCCGGCAATTAGGATTCGAAACGGGCAAGAAATCTTAGCGGCGGGGACCCACGCTAAATTCCGCCCGAGTTTCTGCCCTCGTCCGAAAAGTTTTTGCTCGTGGAAATACGATGTGATTGCCGCACGATTACTCGAATATTTCACGTATTATCGAGGGAGCCCGAGAAAATTTTTTCGAAAGCGGAGGAGACCGAATTTTTCTCTTTCGTTCGCCGATTCTCGATAACGATTCTCGCGAAGAGAACAACGCCTACTACCATTGTATTTGGGTATTTGGGTCACGCGACACGCGCAATTTTCGGGGACGAAAATTCCTTCTTCTTTCTTTCTTTCTTTCTTTCTTTCTTTCTCTCCTTTTTTCGTCGAGTTGTCGAGATATTGGTTTTCAAATTGTTCAAGTTAATATTTGAAATTTTAATCGTTCGTACGAATTTTCGATCCATCTAGTCTTCGAAGAATTTTTTAGATCCATTTAGTTATTTTTATTCTTGTTACTTTTAGAAATCCGAATTAACATTTTTATCGATTCGTCGAAGATAAAGTAGATTGGTTGTAGAAAATTGTGGGATGAAAATTTTTATTGGAACAAGGAAATGGTCGCGAGGCTTTTATTACAAAAAGCAGTGGGCATGATATCAAAAGGGAGGGTTTGAAATAAGGCTTTTTAAATATGTCTTTTAAAATATGCGCGAGGAACGCGAAATATTCGCTTCGTGGTTCGAGCGAGAATGGAAGCTTGTTGTCTATTCAGCGGTATTTCTTCGGTTAGCAACACCGAAACTGTTCCCTGAACACGCGTCGAAGAGAAATTATGCAGAGCCGATCTAACTTTAGAATCCGCGGTGCCTATCCTCGATCGATCCTTCTTTTCCAAAGAAACTTCTTAACGCGCGTGATAAACTTTCTTCTTCACATTTTGCCCTGCTGTAAATTAAAATTAGAAGGAGGAACGATAATTTTATACACGTTTTAATAACGTAAAACTTTGCGACGAGTAAATAATATCGTTTATTTTTTCTTCTTTTTCTTTTTCTTTTTCTTTTTTTTTAATTAAAACTGATCGATGAAACGATGTATTTTTTCCGATGGTGAACGTCTTGGTGGTAAGAATCGATCGTAAACACAATTCCAACGTGTTTTACATTCGTTATCCCTTGAAAAGTTTAGATCTTCTCCACTTTCCTAACTTCTCCCTCTGGGTCTGATGATTTAAGTCGATCGTTCGATGGTCGGCCATGTTTATACAGCGGTGGATATCCGATGGAACTCGTGTTTTCCATCTAGTTTATATCGCAAACTGGTATAGCCAGTACGAGAAACGCAGCATCTTCGTAGATAATTGGCAAAGTCAATTTATTCATTTCGCGTATCAACAAAAAAAAAAAAAAAAAAAAACGAGGCAATAAGAGCAAAATAAAAATTCAAAAAAATCATTTTTCAACGCAAGAGAGCCTCGACTCGAGCTCTGATTACATTTTCAATTCTACGAAAATGCAAAACTTTCTACATCTCTTGATTTTCTCTTATTTCTCTTATTTCGTCCCTTGGAGAATCGCCCTTCTCGAACACCCTGTATATAAAAACGGGTAATCCCTCTCCCCGCATTCTTATTTCTCAAAGGTTTTCGAGCTTCGCGGACCTGTGTCGCGGGAACGGGAGGCACGGTGCGGTTGTGCACCGACTAAAAGGAGTAAAAATAGCAAAAGCTAAGCGGCAGTTGCAGGCGATTTCGTGTTCCGCCAGAGGAACACGAAATTCCGACGCAGCTATGTAGGTGCTCGTCGCGCAATAAACTCGGCTCGAAACATTCGGCCGTGTCGCGAGAATAGTTTTTTGACAGTGGAACAGGGTCCAACCCGCGAGGGGTTGCGGATGGGGAGAAAAAGGGAATCGTTCGAGAAAAGAACCGCGTGATATTATTTCAGCACCGACTTCTTCCCACCAATTTTCCTTTTCTTTCCTTCTCCAAAGAATTTTTCCAATTTTTCTAAAATAGAAAAATAGATAGAAATAATAAATAAATAAAATAATAATAAATAAAATAGAAATTTTCTAGAATCCCATTCCAAAGGATTTGGAATAGGATTCTGCAAAGTGTTGAAATATTTTCGAACGCAATCATTTTCTTATCAGCAAAGCAGATGAAAATAGGGGCTGGACAATAATCTCTTCATTTTTACAATTACCATCACAATGATCGCTATTACATCAGACGACTTAAAAATTACTTAAAATCGTAACATCGTCTACGATTCTCTCTTGGATGAAAAAATAAAAATCGAAAAACCTTCAACTTCCAACTCCATTAACTTAACTTTCTTTCATAAAAATCGAAGGAGAGCTCGTTTCATCCTTCGAGCATTCACACCCCGTATATATACATATACATATATAGAGAATATATAGAGAAAAAGGGAGGGTAACGTAGTTTTCCAACGAGTTCGCGGTTCCATTATCGTTCTGGCATCCAGGATGACGCAGGCATAACAAACAAAATTCCTTACGGTGGAAACGGTTTTCCGTCTGGCAAGGAGCCGGCCTCTCTCTCCCCCTCGTGCTGGATAAATTTAATTGCCAGAGGCTGCGGCCGCCCGTTCGAAGAATGACCCTACGACCGGCTCACCTTGACGGTAATCACGCCTTGAATTATTCAAGTTCTTCCGCTGATAAGCGGCCGTGGATAATATATTGCTTCTAATTAACGTTTGTCCGCACGAAAAAGAAAACGTTCCTTGGCCAGAAAACGGAGATACACTCCGCGGCAAAAATTACGGAACACCCTGTAATCTTCAATTTCTCCTCGAAATATACGATTTACGCGCAAATTTTATACATTCGCGTGAAATATCTGTCTCTCTCTCTCGGAAAAAGAGTTTAAACACGCGAAGTAAAATGAATTGGATCAATCGCATGTAATTCTTCTTAATTGAACGACTGGGATCGAGGCAATTTTTTTCTTTCGGCCTTAGTTCTTTAGGGGAAACATTGAAAATCGCGGGTCTTGGTCTTTCGATGGTAGTTTTGTCGGGGAGTGTAGATAGAGAGAAGAGATTCGTATCGTTAGATTAATTACCTCGGTGGAGAGATCGTTAGACGCTAGGGGACACGTCGATTTTTCCTCTCCTTTTTTCTCTCTCTCTCTCTCTCCCCTCCCCTTTCTTTCTTCTCCTGTATTTAATGTGCACGTCATACGTGTACGTAATTAACGGTAGCTGGCTCGATCCTTTCGAGGAGATCGTTTCGATCGATATCGTTCTGGAACGCGCCAGTTTGCTCTCGATCGCGGTTTATTCCATTCTTGATGGAATAATGGCACGATGGAGTTTATTGTCGACCGTTTTTTTTATAATAACATGGTAATGCAACGATATTGGAGATATTGGAAACGAAACGGGTTTGTCCACACGTTGAGTTTAGAAAGACCTGTAGTGCCAAACAGTCGAAATTTCGTACAAATTTCTCGATGTTTCGTAAAGCGATGGAAAAGCGATTTTTGCACCCACTTGGTTGGAAGAGGTAATTTTCTTTCGTTCAAGGGAATAGGATGGGGAGAGGGATTTAATCTAGCGAGAGAGTAAATGGTAAATGGACTGTCAAACATCGTAAGAGATTGCCTTTTCGGGGTTAATTAATCGCATTCGTCGATCGAATTGGATATCAGGATAGACTGTTCTCCATCGAATCTAAATAATTCGAGCAATGAATTCGATGTAACTCCCGAATCAAAACTTCGAAATTGTTGTTCAATTACTTGAAATTCGCGCCTCGATGCCTTTGAGATTAAACTTACGTCCAAAACTCATTGTCCCATATATTTTTAACCAAAACTGGAAAAAACTGGATATTCTCCCGTTACAACAACGTATGGCAACAAAATCTTAAATCTCGAGTGCAATTTATATGCATTTTATCGCGGATGAAAATATTCGAAACCGTTGGAAATTGTTCGTTCGGCGCTCTTTTTCGAGGAAGAAGATATCCAGTTTCGGCTGGTGTGAGAGCGTGTGCACCCTTGCGCGGAATTTCGCACGCGACCCTGCTCGTGATCGAGGAGGAGGAGGCCGGTATCGACTAAACACGGAACAGCAACCGGGTACACACTGACCTTTGAGATTCGACCCGCGATGGAGAGGATGGCTGGGACTCGTGGCAGCGAAAGGAGAAAAGGTGAAAAGAGCTGAGGGGATAAGTTCATCCGCGAACAATAGCGCGTTTAAAACGGTGGCGAAAATGCATATGGGACGAGGATTTCGTTATCACGCTTGATCGAATACTTGATTTAATCGTTTTCCATCTCCTTTCGAGGAAGAAGTTGGACGATAATGAAACGAACGCTTTCTCTCCGATTCTCTTCCAATTTCCTTCCCTTCCAATTCTTCTTGATATTTCTCTAACCGCGAAAGGTTAGAAGAAATCTTCTGTCTTGTCTTCTTCTTCGATCCTCTCCTCTTCGTTTCTTTATTTCCCCTCCCATGAATTTTCATGAATGAAATCTTGCGACAGAGATTGCGGCATTCGATGGATGAATGAGGCAACGAGTTCAAGAATGAGTTGGCAAACTCTATCCTTTCCCGTTTCGTTTTTCGTTTGCCTCGATCGATCCGACCGGGAGAAGGAGAGGTTTGCTGGCTTCGTTTTCGTCGAACGGGACACGTGAAATATTACGTGAGAACGGCCAATTTCCGTTTAATCGTCCACCATTGCTTGACACGCGGTGTCTTCCTTCTGTAGATCGATTAACGTGCAACAAAGGCCATTGTTGGTGGGTGGTGGACAATTGAGACGATGTAACTCGTGAATAGGCCTTTGGAAAACAACGTAACGGTAACCCGGCCTGCGTGCATCCCGTTTTCTACAATCGGATTCCGTAAAAGACTGTGGGCTGTTACAACTAGGGAATTTTTACTCTCGAGGGAATCTTCATAATTAACAGAATCGCGAATTCAGTAATTTTTATATAACTAAATTGTAGAATAGATTTTAATAATCCAAGTACTTTTCTGTATTGCGGATTCTACGTTTTCGATGTTCCCCCGACTTCGACGAGATCTGTGACAAAATTCGAATTCCAAATCTTTGTTAATATAGGTTTTAGAATTCTATCTTTTATTCTACGTTGCAAATTCAATGTTTCCATTCTCTGTAGAGTATCTTTAGCGTGAGTCTTTAGCGAGTTCCATATTCATGGGAGGAGGAGGAATTGGTATTTCTCTGGCGCAGTACCCTCACGACTTGGAAGTTGCAGGTCTCTGTTTGTGACTGTTGGATCTGTGGTTGGGATCGTGATGTTGGGATCGTTCTCTCTGGGATCTCAGCTACCCTTGTTATTCCTAGTTGAAGCTATGTGATTAGGATATCTACTCTGTCACGCGTATATCGACAACTTCTCCAATTCTGGAATAGATATCTGACTGATCGTGATCTTGGAATTAATCGATCTTGGAACGAATAGATCTCTGTCGATATAAAATACGATCGAAAAGTTTTCAAAGTTTCTATCATTCTTGATTTATTAAGTAAAAAATAAGAAACACTATCGCCGTAACACGAATTTCTTATCGAATCCAAACGGTAAACTTTGATCTCTGTATTTTATTTGTAAAGAGTCTCGTTGTAACGATAGCTAGAAACGTTTTGGCAACGTTTCATCCCCCATTCGTTTTTCTCTTCCCCTCCTCACAGGCGACTTTTCTCCATTCCATTCTGGAAACTTTTCTCCAAGTGTTCCAAGTTCCGGGTGTTCCTGTGCTCTTCGCATGTTTTTCACCATCTTCCACCCTCTCTCGGTTCTTCGCACGAATGCACTGGGAAATTGAATTATCGCCCGATGATATATCTCGAAATCTTTCGTCTTCAATTTAACTTAAACTCTTTTAAACAAGAATCGAAGAATCGATACGAAAACAAATATTGATTCCGAAAAACAATTTGATGAATCCCCATCAAATTTTCCTTAACTTGCGGAATCACGTCATCGAAATAAGATTCCAAGATTTATCCTCTCCGAATTATTTATCTTTCAATCGTTCTTTCTTTTCTCGCAGAAAAATAACAACTCGATATCCGATCGCGGAGAAAAAAAAAAGAAAAACAAAATCGAAATCTTTACCATTCAAATTCGAGTCGCGGTAGCGACTCGATCGACAAACACGAAACGGAAGTACTTTCCCCACAATTTATCATTTGCGCATTTCCCCACGACTTTCGTGTCCGTTCGTGCTCCTCGAGTCGCACCGCGGTGGCTGCTCGCCGCTTCGATATACGTTGAATTATTGCCCCGGTACAGGTGCACCTGCAACCTGTAAGCGTTCTCCGCATATGGCTCTTCGACTTTACATAGGCGGCTGCGTGCGCATTGCATCATCCCAGTTGCAGCCGCGATGCGAAAATGCACGAGCATCTCGTCGCAAACTATTGTAATTATCCCTCGAGAGGAATTGCTGTCTTCTTATCTCCGGATCGTTTTATAATCTCACGGATACGCGCTCGAGTTGGATCATCCGAGCTGGTGATTATATTCTTGGCGAATTTCCACTCGTTAATCGTTAAAATCGTAAATCTTAAAAGTGGAATGATCGAAATATCGCAGAATTTAGATCGATCGATTTTCGAATATTTCCCATTCACGTGTGTCCGTTTCATACCGAACTTGGGAATTTTTGGGTATCGAGGCAAGGGTTAATCCCTTTGAACGAAACGAAACGAAACGAAACGAAACGAAACGAAACGAAACGAAACGGAACTAAACGAAAGGAAAGGTATATTACTAACTTTGCCTGGTAGCTCGTGTTTCTCTCTGTTTCCGCCAAGTAATTATGACGAGTAAAAACAACACAAAAGGGACAGGGTTTCGGGAAAGGCGTTTCCTGTTACCGGTCGAAAGGGAAGGGAAAAAGAAGAAAATATTCGTCTCTTTCGTTTCACGGTTAGGGAAACCTTCCTCCCTTCATCGAACGGTTCGCCCCTGCCCTACGATACGTAACCCCCCCCCTCCCTCCTGGTCTAATGGATGCTCTTGTCACGCAGTGGGTAGCGGTCGTGAAGGTACCGACTGCATTTAGAAAGGTCGTTAAGGACTTATTATAGGAAACGTGGCGTGCTACACCCGTATCTCGAGGGTGAGAAGTAGCAGGCTTCTCTCCTCTTCACCCTCGAAAGGCCGTTTGAAGCGGCTTTGCGTGTTAAGCTTCGTTCACACGAAGAGGGAAAAAAAAGGATTTCGACATCTTGAAATTAATTCTTGATGTTTTGGAATCAAGGAATCTTAGAGTGTCTCTTGTTTTTAAAACTTCTGGATCGAAATTAGCGGTTTTTAATATTGAATCAAGATGAGTAAATTTAAATATTACAACTTGCTTTTGCTTTGTAATATTGTAAAATTGGGGATAGATTTTTCATTGGATTGTAGTAGTTTTTAAAAAAATCTAAAAGTCCAATATATTTATTTTTCTCTTCAGGTCTCTCCGTTTTTCTCGAAAAACCGAGAGAAATAAAATACCGAGACCGCGAATAAGTAAAGTTATGGAAACTTATTTTTCGCAAGCAGACGTTGAGATTGGAAATTATTCATTGGTTTAATAAAAGCGACTCTCGAGAATTTCACCTCGAAGTACGAGATGTGGAGAAAGCTTTAAACACGCATACACGCGTGGACAATACGCATCCCGCGCGTTTGGTCGTGGAAGATGGTGCCACCATGCCGCGTATTTATAGGCGTCATGCTGTTTGCTCCTGTATTAGCCCAATTTGCCGCGCAACCCCCCAGCGGCGTCGTGGCCACCCTCCAATTAGTAGATTAGTCGGAGCAGAACGCCTCCACCTTGTTTGCGCGATTCGCGAATTCCAGCCTCGGCGATGCTCGATTTAACGCGCCAATTCGAGGACGTGGACGTATTTCTTCGCGGAAAAAAATTGCGATCCTTCTCTCCTGCTTCTGGTTCTTCCTCCACCCACGTCCTCTTTCACGCTAATTGCTCGGTATCCTAACGATGCCGCTCAACCTCCTTTCCAAACTCGACACTCGTTTCTATAAAATTTCTCTTTTCCCTTCATTTTTATCCGATCCTTGCTAATTCTATTTGTCGAAACGAATCATTAAAGAATTACGTGATTTTTATCCTCGATCGAGAATTGCCACGCATGTAAGAAAATTAAACAGTTTACAGTTTCCAACAAACACCAAGTATCGAAAAGAGAAAAGTTTTCTTAAATCCCTTGATTGAAAAAACAAAGCAAAATATTTTCTCCAATACACCAATATATTCGTTCGACTTTTGGACGAAAATCAGATGGAAATTTTTAATATATAAAAATAAAATTCATGTCTCTTTCGAAATAGTATATATTTTTCTTTTTCTCCCGCGGCTCGATCTTTGAACGTGCGCGCGGGCCGAAGGAAGAAGAATGGCTGTGAAAAGTTAAAAGCGTAGCGGGGTACGCGTCGAGACAAATGCTTTCAGGGAAACGGGGCGTTTTGATTTTTCTCGCGACGTTAATGTGTCGTGCAGGCGTTCCGCGAAATCCTGGGGAATGGCGCGGTAAAGGAAAAAAAAAAAAAAAAAAAAAAAAAATAGAAAAAAGGAAGAAAAGGGGAGGAAAGTTGGAAAGTTGGGTGACAACGCGGCGGCGAGAAAATTTTCTACGCGGAAATTTATTTCGGATAACGACGCACGGTTGACAAATTCGAGAAGCGGCGCGAGCTCGCTAGAAACACGGTGACAAATGCTTACCCGGAAACGAAGTAATAATATGCACTCTCCCGCATTGTCGAGATTATCGCGGCGACGAAATGCTAAATTCCAAACCAAGTTTCGCGCTCCAAAGTGCGCCTAAAGTCGACATACCCGGTTCGAATAAAACTAAGAAAACGATAGATAGAAAAACGTTGGAAAAATTCTCTCCCTTCTTTTTCTATATCATCCCTTCATTTCTATCGTCCACCAAACCGTGCGTCGTTTCTTCCAAATTTCAATTATTTCAATTTTCGATGATTATATAGGCTGTTATATAGTTGTAGGCTGAAATCGATGGATCGTGCAAATTAAGAATTCAATGGAAACACGTTCCGCGTCAACGGTATTTACGTTTCCCCTCGCATCCCCCGAACACTTGCATAAATATTACGTCACTAGAAAGCTTACGGTTTCTTCTTCTTCAATTGTGCCTCGCGGGCGTAATTTCTTCTGTTAGAGCGAATCCAGTGAAGGGACGTTTCGAGAGAGGGTGGAAGGGACGGTCCGCCGCTTTCGCGCCTTCGCCTTCCTTCCCTGTGTTTCTCCGCTTTCCAGCCGGAACTAATAACTCTTAAATGACCCGTTACTCTTTCTGTATGAGTTACACGTATGACGTGCTGTCTCGTCCCACGAAAACCGTATACACGTCTGGTATACGTTCTCGTTAACGAATAAAGAAACGATTTTCCACGGTCGAAGATCAAACAGGGCGACCTCTCTCGTAACTTATTCAACCAGGGAGGAAAATTCTCTTTATCATTTTTATCGTCCATTCCGAATTTCAATAATTCCAATATTTTCGATGATTTTATATTCGTGGTTGCTCTTCTTTCGAGATGGAATTTTTTTAAGGGAAGAAAATCTAAACAGCGATTAAAGTGTTTCATTCAATTCCTCCCGCCTAAGCCTATTTTTAATTACCCCTCCACCCTTGTTGGAGAGGCCTTCTTCCCGATCCACAAACAGAAGCTGGCCGAGCCAGAAGCCGTTGCACCAGCTGCGGCTCGAGTAGCTCGCAGGAAATGTATTTCTACGGTTTTGAACGATTCTATTTTTAAAGGGCGGACAATAATGCCGTCTGCGCGTCGAAAGACACTCTCGGTCGCGTCTCGGTTCTCCCGCTTTTGTCCTCGACGACGGACCTCACCGCGCGTTGCGCTTAATGAAACCTCGTAAAAATTGCGCGTCACGGGAAAATTTAGCATCTCGCATCGGGGCTTCTCGGATTCACCTCGTAAAATTCGAATTTCCTTCTTTTTTATCCTCCTCAAAACTCGGGAGAGAGAGAGAGAGAGAGTTTCTTCGCCAACGACACCGGTTGTCGAAAAGATATCGGTGGCAAACCCCTCTCTTCGTGAGCATCTATCCCGAGAGTCGTTGCTATCTTTCTCGATTATTTGCACTTCGATAACTGGACTCCTCCATCGTGATTCATCTTTCCAAGTATGGACGGGCACTTAAGCTTACAAAGTGGATTTTAGAAGAAATTAAGGAATGGATAGAACGGGTAATTATACTTATAAAGAATTTCATTAATCCCTTTCCAAATAGATTTTTCTTAAGAACAATATTAGAATGGGAACACTATCAAAGGGAAAAATTTTAATTATCCATTGATTGTTGGCAACGTTTTATTAAACTGTTCCTCCTTTTATCTTGACGTAACGTAATGTGTGGGTGGTAAATCCGAGCGAATTAACCTTCCATTTAACAAACCCTTTTTCACTTCGAAGTTCCCAACGAGCCCGGATCTTGTCCCGGAATTTGTAGGCTCGACGCAAGCTTTCTCGACCGTGAAAGATCGAGATAAGATCGATCCTCGAATTTGTACGGTGGCCCACGAAACTATTATATCGTTCGAATATCGGGATTCTAAACTTTGCGCGCAGATAGATCGATCTTTCGAGGGTCATGAAATCAACCCTCCAAGTTTCAGCATTTTCACATTTTTATATTTGAGAAAAAGAGAGGAATTCCATCGCGCTTCGTACAGAATGAAGCAAGATATTTTGATCGAAAGATCGTTTTTGAAAGATAAAACGTGTTGCGTGATTACTTGCGAGATTATTTGTATAAAGTAGGATGGGAAGTTTGGACACAGGTGAGAGGGGAGATCGGTTCCTTTCGAGAGACGATATCATCTTTTCCGATCGAAAAGCGCGGAGTGGCGGAAGCGGTTAGACACCACTTCCGGGCAGAGGAGAGACAATCGGCTTTCAGGATGGTTCCCTTGTATTTTAAGAGCAGTCTACCGATGAAAAACGAACCGGGAAGCTAAGCGGAAAGGAAGTTGCACACAGTTGCCGCGCTGTGATATTGATTTCTTTCCATTCAACGCTCACAATGGCCTATCTTTGTCTGGATTAAAAAAGTTTCAGCCTGCCTCGAGCCTGATCCCCTGTCCTCGTTTCCTATTTTGTTTCTTTTTTATTTTTTTAAAAGAACAAATTATTCGAGGAAATTGTAATTCAAAAATATGGAATAATTCAGAGAGAGAGAGAGAGAGAGAGAGAGTTTGATTATCCAAGTTTATTCGAGAAAGCGGTTATTTAAGAATTTCTAGAAAGAGAGAAAAATATTGAAAAAGTAATTGCTCGTTGTTTTTTTCTCTCCCTTTTTAATTTTTGTTTTTTTGAATATTTCTTATTCTCTTTTCTTTTTATCACCGTCACGAAAAGAGAACGCGAAAAAATATTCTTTCGGACGAGAATTCGTGACAGGTTGACACGTTTAACCTTGAAATGTCGCCTCTTAAAATCTGCAGTGGACTTTTAAGACCCACTTGAGCGCGCGAATCTCTTTAAAATTTGAATTCGACCGACAACTCTTTACGATCTCGAGGCGCCATCGACCCGCGTTTATTTTTTTTCCCCTCCTCTCTTCTCTCTCTTTCTCTCCTCTTCCTGCTCCTCCTCCTCCTCTTTTTTTTTCAATATTCACACGAGAAAAAAATAAAAAACCCGAGCACAGGATGCTTTCAAGATATTAAAAAGACGCTACGATCTCATCGAGCTTCCGTCACGACGCTTCCACTGTCTGTCGTATTTAATTTAACACGCCACCGATACGCGTATATCTCTGCCCTCTGTGACTTGTGCTTATCATAACCATTAAGGTGTTTTTATGGCGAATAAATTAAAGCTTAAAAGCTTTCTACGAAATTTCACCGTATTAACCACCGTTGCTCGTTCAAAGAAACTGATCTTCCAAGAAAATTGAACGAGGATGACTCCAAAACTATGCTCGAATCAATCTACCATCATCGAATAAATTTCCAAAAAATAAAATCTCCGAATAGAAAAATTGATATCGAATCGAATCTCTTGATGGATCGAAGAAAAATCTCCTAATTTTTTAATTTCTCAACACGATCATGAAGAAGAACCCACCCCTTGTTAAGCATGCTTAACAATCTTTTTACCAAAACAGCGCTTCGTTTCTGAACACTTTCTCCTTTCCTCCGTCTTTACCCCGTCCAGTTATTTTTCTTCTTCTTCTTTTTCTTTTTTTTTTTGGTGGAGGTTATTAGCGCGATACTTTACGAACGTGCAGCCGATACTTATTAATTTTCACGCGGCATTCGAGAGTGGATCGTTATTCAAGCCCCTCAACATCCTAGAGAGAAAGATTATATAGGCGAGCAGTTTATGAATAGCGCGATAAATCTTGCCCCCTTGATACCGTTGCGACCGGTTTTATACGCGTTGCTTTTAAATACTCGGCTCAACTCTACGTTACGATTTATTACGAGATTATCGTGCGCGTGCGCGTGAGAATTCCCGTGTTACGCTATGCTCCCGAATGTACAAGAAATGTAAAGGAAAGAGCGCGGGACTTGCACCGATTGTTGTCCTTTTACCGTTTTCTTCTTAACAATTTTCTCGTCCCTCCCGGCCATCCTTGTTGCGGAAGAAAAGCGGAAGAGGATCGTGGGATTATTCCCGATTTATTCGGACGTTAGAAAATTTTATTTCACTTCGAAGTAGTGAAATAAAGACTTCTTGAATGGTTTCTCGATACTTTGTTGTAATTTCTTTAAAAATATCTCCAATTTCGAAGCAAGTACGATATCGGAGGGAGGATTGAATATTCGATCGATTTCGCGTTGGAAAAAGTTATTCGAAATAATTTCATTAATTGAGACGTTGGATATTCGGCGATCGATCCGAAGAGAACAATCGGATCGACCTTTCGATCGGCTTCGGCGCCGCTTTGGATTCGCTTGCGGCGCTCACGAATCGTGGAAGAGCGCGGTGTTAAATGTTTCCATATCCATATCGCTCCGTGAGTGAAAAACACGATGTATTTGCGCCGCGCTCGTGATGGGAAATCGTGTTAGAGGAGAGGCGAAGGAAACGTGGGTGCGGCGATCCAGCGATTAATTATCTCCTCAATTACTAGGATAAATTCGCTATTCTTAGCTGCACGAGTTACAAGTTCAAGTGGATTGAAAAGAAAAGGAAAAATTAATCGTTGGCAATAACCGGAATCTAAAATATAGCTAGTGAATACCTTTCTTTAGTTTAGGACGAATAACACCATTCGTTCTTAGCTTTAACTGTTGGTAGGCGAATTGATTGGTTTCAGATTTTTTTCCCCACGATTGTTAAAAAGCTCTCTGCTCACCTCCTTTTTTAACAATCTTCTTAAACATCGGTATTAAAAAATATTTTCGATGAAACTCGGTCAAAGGTAGTTTCATCAAGCGGAATAGGCTCGTTCCAAAACGATAAACTCACGATTAAACATCCAACTATCTTGTCAACGTGGTCTGCTCGACGATGTCTCTCGACGACGACGCCACGTAATGAAACCATTATACGCCGCTCATTACACGCCTCTGGCTCGCATTGTACACCCTGTGCTTGCAATTCGGCGTCAGTCTTCCCTCGAGGAAGAGCGAGAGAGAGCGAGAGAGCGAGAGAGAGGTTTTGGAGGTCAGTTCTATTCTTACCTGCCTCTATATTCCCTCTTCCGAAATACGATCTTCTCTTAGCTGGCCTCATAGCGGCGAGACATAATTCGCACGGTTGTCTCGTTCCCTCCTCGTAGAATAGAGATTTTCCAAGCGGGGAAAATTATAATCATGGCCCGTTGAAGCCACGGCGTTTATCAGATAATTTGCGACGATATATGGGGGCGGGGGGAGATTTAAACAGCGTCTTAAGTGGTTTTCTGTAATTAATGGAGATAAAATTCAACGGATTGGAATTCTCGGTGTCGGTTTCTCGCCACACGTTTGATTATTCTCAGTTTTCGTACTCGTATAGGATACGTTTACGTTTTGGTTTTTTGGGCCAAAGATCAAAGATGCAAAGATGAAAGGTCGCTTGAGATTTTGTGCATAGAAATATATATATATATAGGAATAATGGTTTAAAGTTCATTCGAATTCTTGAAGTTTTATATCGAACGTAAGAGATATATTTATAGTAGACGATCACAGATGACGATCAATTTCTTGACTCGTTGTCGAATATAAAATCCTCTTGTCAAAAGTTGAACTTTGGATTGTTAAAATTCGTGGAATGAAAAAAGAAAAAAATAGAGATGTTTCCTGTTCCATCCTTGAATTTCCCGGTTACCGTGACACAGTCGAGAGCTCCTGACCGAATCCGAATGTCGCTGGGTGGAGGTTTATTGATTGGGGAAGCTCGGTGTGCCCCACCCTGTCGTCCGCGAATATAGTTCACCGGCTCGCCCTCGGCATTACTGACCTACTACCACACGGCCAATATTCGCGAGGCGAGGGCTGCTCTTCAAAGAGGACGTTCGAACAGGATCTCGTTCCAAAAGTAGTTCTTTTCACCAAAATAAACGAAAATAACATCTTCGAAGTATTTTAATTTTTGCTTCTCCAATTCACGAATGTGTCGTAAAAATGTTTCATCGAGGATCAATTTATATTCGATCGATGTGATATATAAATCTCGTGTCGTATCGATCTTCGAACCAAAACAGAGATGAACGAATATCGAAACTTTCTACATCTCGGTTAAGTAAAATTTCGTTGGAATTTCCACGAAAATCCTATTCTTTGATAAACATCCCCGATGAATATGCACGTCATGCGTCGGAGGAATTAAAGGAATTTTAATTGCGCCCGGGAGAAGCTCTTGTGAGCTACAAAGGGTTTGCTGAGGTCAAGAAGAGTTAGAAACGAGATTTTTTCCCCTTTTTTTATCATTTCACGCACAAAGCAAATCCAAAGCGGTTGATCCCTTTTGAGGGATTTAATGCATACGTACGGCTATGAAACACGTGGAAAACATCGTGGAAAAATAATACTTGTCGCTTGGAAACTTGGATTTAACAAAGCTATTGTTAATTGCTTCGGCGACGTCAAAGTGGAAATGGCGATGTGTGATCAAGATGGAAATAATTATCATTAACGGAGGATACGAGAAACATTTAATTTATGAATATTATTTTCACTTTATTCCGCGTTGGACGGAACTAATTAAAATTGAATTCGTTCCTCCAAGTTAAACAATCGGAGCTATCGATCAATGACAGAGATAAAAATAACGAACGAATAAAAAAATAAAAGATAAATTTATTTCAAGCAAAAAATAAATTGCGATGAAAATAAAAATGATTTATCTATCGAATATAAATCTGCATTGGATTGAAAATTGATTAAAAAAATATACATATAAATTATTTTTTACATTTTATTATTACATATAAATTAATGACAAAACAGATAGATTCTCTAATCCATCACTTTTTTCATTCTTATTCTAATTATTATCGATATTTTGAAAAATATCTTATTGCACGAATATTAACAACAAACATTTCGCAATAATTCGTTAATTCTTATATTGTTTACTCGTTTTCGTGGAAATTTTCATTAATCTTTCGGAATCGTTAAAATATTATTGAACAGGGAAAAACACAATCTTTGAATGCTAATTGTGTAATAAACACGAATTGCGCAAGCAATGAGTGTAACAGTCGTGATCTTTCGTTTGCACGTGTACTTCTTCTTCTCCTCCTCATCTTTATCATCGTCTTCCCTTCCTTTATCACCCTCTTCTTTCTTCTCTCCTCTTTTTATCTTCCTCCTTCCCTATTAACCATTTAACCTCGTTATTAATTTTTACCAACGAACGAACGAATAAATTTGCCATAAATCGTGATATATATAAAGAATTATTATTAATCGATTCTTTATAAATTTCTCGTATTCCAAATTAGCTTCGTTCGTAAGATCTTCGTAAGTGTTTCGTGTTAAAGGAAATTTAAGTTGGAAATTTCGTAAAATTACTTAAAATGATTCTCTTGTTCCCTAGTTCAATTTTTCACGCGTAAAATGTGTTAAGATAACCGCGGCTTTACGCCACATGCCTTGTTAATTGGATGCAATCTTTTTTTCTCCAACTGGATCGAATCTACGAATCCTGAAACTTGCTTTAAATTGCTTGCACGTGCGAACTTGCACCACGATCTTATTCGTTGATCGAGCACAACTTCTCTCGTGAAAACCCTTTTAAACGAACCGTAGAAATACAAATTCTCTAATTATATAAAAGATTCGAATTATTCGGAGACGAAACTTTTCTCCAAACGTTTTATACTGTAAATTTTGCAAATAATAATCGATTGATCCTCGAGCATCTTTGCTTCGTAATTCAGATTCGTAGAGAATAGAAGAATATTTCTTTAAATATTTTCCTTTACATTGACTTTACAAAATTTAATGATTGATCATTTCGTTCGTCCATGCTTCACGATCAAATATTCGAACTTTGACCGCAATTCGAGTCAGATTTCTTAGCCGAATAATTGGAAAAAACGAGAGGATCTTTTTTAAAATTTTCAAAAATTCTTCGATCAGGATTCACGTATCCTGATGTGCGCGCTTCGTGTATACGCGCTTTGTGTAGGTATTTTTAGTCGACACCTGTTCACCTTCGAGCGTGTCTCTCGTTTCTTTCTCTTTCGTTGAAATTTTTAGCGGTTTCGAAAAAACGATAAGTGAGTGACGATCCGGCTTATCGCCTCGTTCCACGTTTTTCGCTTTGGATTCTGAAGGGGAAAAAATATGAAACTGGAGTCACACCAGGGACCACGAGAAGCTCGATATCGAAACGCATAAGGATATCGAGGGTTGTTCTCTCGACTTTCATTTACTTTTCTTTTACTGTAGTTATCTCTCTCTTAAAAGTCAATATTTTCTGGATAAAATTAGCGTTTAGATATCGTTACCGTGAAAATTTTAACATTTTCCAACGAAAATTTCGGATATTACGGTTTTACAATCGATTCTCGTTCGATCGATACAATTTCAAAGTAATAAAAATAAAAAGCTGATATTTCGTCGAAACAAATTACGATAATAAAATCAATCAGATTTCGTATACCTTTCTTTTTTTATCTGCAAAACATCCTCTAAAAATTGAACAGTAGACAGAAAATAATCAACCGTTATTGTTGTACGTTCGATGCACGTTTAAGTCTACGATTGAGTAATCCACCATTAGTGTCACGAATTATTATTCAACGAGGGAAAATTGTTCGAGGCGGAGTATTTTTCTCTGATAATCTCTGAGAGAGGTTTCACGGCCCGATCCAATGATATTAAATGCAAATACTCGGATATGCCGATCGAATGCTGGCGTGCGTGTAGGTTAGCCATCGATTTTACTCTGGCGAGGTGTGTGGGAATGATGAAAGTCGCGTTTAAAAGATCCAAAAGATTGCGTAATACGTAATCTCGTAGGGACGTCAGTGGTGAAAATGCCAATGTGACGTCGTCGTTGCTTGACGTCTCGTACGAGATTAAAACGAGTCGGTATTTTTGTGGTCCAGCTCGTTCGCTCGATCGAAAAAAGAGAGAGAGAGAGAGAGAGAGAGAGAGAAAAAGAAAGAAATGGAAAACTAACCAAGTTAATACGATAAAACAGTGATTTATTTATTATCCCGTGCACCGTAAGGATATTTCCATACGTTTTTTCCCCTCTCTCGATTCGCAAAAACTTGTGGTTAGGTGTATTTCATGTTGGATAAAAAGTTTCAAATACAAACGCGTTCTTCGAATTATTTTACAATTCCTTCTTTAACGAAAGATGTGTTGGAATATTTATCGAGTTGGTTTGGAAAAAATTAATTTATCAATTTTACGCTCTCTATTCATCGTTACATGGAAATTTAAAAAAATGGAAAAACAAGATTTCGTAAATATCCAATTTCTAGAATAGTTATAAATATTCTACAACTCGATTCTCTTGAACATTTTTCTTCAACGAATGTATGATAATACGTGTTCTCTTTATGCAATCCGAGCTTGAGACCGAGGAAAATTTGCTAATTCAGAATTGGTAAGAGATGATAATTTTTTCTTCAACAGAAATCCATCGTATTACAACCCTTTGCGCTACGATTGTTTTTCCTTCCAGACTTGCAAGAAAGAATAGTTTGCAAAGGTTTTAAACAAAAGTTTGGATTTCGTTGTAACAATATGCGACGAATAAGAAAAATTTGAATAACCAGCGTGAACTTTTGGCCCATTTATCTCGAAAGGGTCGAAGCCCGGGTTATTTTTCCGGGTATCTACGTTTTCCTGGGAAATCAATGAGCTTGGAATTTGTTTAAGCGAGGCTAGCGCGTTGAAATTTAATTAAATTTAGCGTAGCTCGGTGCCTTTATTTGCGCGACACGCCGTATTTTCTTTCCGCGTCCACGTTGCGGAGGTAATTACGTTATCATGTGAAACGCATACATCGTGGACGAGATTGGTGAAACGCCAAATTTCGAATCGATACGTCTCTGCGTTCTGACATATTTTTAATATTTTCGTGAAAAGCATTAGAGGAGGATCTGAGATCTCTCTTTTATTTCTCTTCAAAAATATTTGTAAATAATTTTTAAATCGATATATTAGCTCCAAAACAGTATCGTATAGAAGGAAATTTTCCTCGACTGTTATCGTTACGTCGAGGACTTTTAAAAATTCTCCTTTAAGAATATTCATTTCTCCCGATCGAATCGTCGAGATACGGAATTTCTGTGCTTCCCTTTCAATCCCCTGACCAATCGGGATACCGGTGTTTTTCAGCGATAATATCACGGTAGGTAAACGGGAAGCCTTATGAGAAGGGAAGAAAATGGCCGGAGGCGATTTTAAAAATTTCACCGTGTTCGAGCAGCGAAGAATCTCGAGGGGAGAGATTGAAGGGGTGAAGTGTAAAAGGAAAAGGGGTAGTATCAGGTATATTGGATATACCAGCTTTTGTTGATGCACAGCATTTTTTAGCAGCGTCTGGATTTGACGAATAACCCGGAGCAAGGATCGAGCGTCTGTTATGTGTGGGTGGCGTGGGCGTATCACGCTGTGATATTGAGTCAGAATTTTAAATTGATCGTATTTCACGTCACGACGAACTTTGAATATCGGTGAATTAATTGCCACCGTGAAACAACTCGACTGCCTTTTATACATATACGTATACAAATTATTCTTATTGTATAAAAGTGAATAGAATTTATTTTTCGATTTTTAATCTTTTCGAGAAAAATTTATTCGAAACGATTAATTTTGCAATTGATCGAACGAAATTCCATTCATTTCGATATCTTGCGTCAATACGATCTATCGGATCTCTGCTCGAGACGAGGCTCAGGCGCATTTGTCGATTTTTAATCTTTTCGAGAAAAACTTATTCGAAACGATTAATTTTGGAATTGATCGAACGAAATTCCACTCATTTCGATATCTTGCGTTATTCCCTTGCTTCGATACGATATATGGGATCTCTGCTCGAGACGAGGCTCAGGAACATTTGTCGATTTTTAATCTTTTCGAGAAAAACTTATTCGAAACGATTAATTTTGGAATTGATCGAACGAAATTCCACTCATTTCGATATCTTGCGTTATTCCCTTGCTTCGATACGATCTATCGGATCTCTGCTCGAGACGAGGCTCAGGCACATTTGCAAATCATAAATTTGGACACGGAGGTGCCGCGGTATCGACGAGGCGATGTTAGTACCTCCCCAGCCCATCAGGGGGTGAATAATGCCGCAATTAACGATAAAGTTACGCTCGCTCGTCGAATATCCTCGTCCCGTTGTCGCAATAACGCGTCAATATAGCGGAGGAAATTTAGTAGAGGCGAAAAAAAGAAACGGGTCTCTCTGTAAAAATTTCCATCCTCCCTCTCGTGTACGAAATATTCCTTCGTCGTAAATCGGGTTTACGGGCTGGAAACCGGCTGGAAATTTTCCTATTGGCTTAAACGAACCAGCTACGATTATATAAAATTGGTGTACTTTTTCTATTACATTCTAAATTGTCTAATCTCCAGATATTTCGGTTTCCAATTAATCAGCTCGCAACGATTCACTTTAACTCGTGATAGATCCAATGGCGATAGAGAATATTCCCTGGAATATATCGGGAAGATTTACACGGTAATTTACACAGATTTACACTGGAAATTTTCCTATTGGATTAAATGAACCAGCTACGACTATATAAAATTGGTGTACTTTTTCTATTACATTCTAAATTGTCTAATCTTCCGATAATCTTCGACGATGTAACAAATACTTTCGTTTTCGAATGTCTAATTTCCAAATATTTCAGTTTCCAATTAATCAGCTCGCAACGATTCACTTTAACTCGTGATAGATCCAATGGCGATAGAGAATATTCCCTGGAATATATCGGGAAGATTTACACGGTAATTTACACAGATTTACACTGGAAATTTTCCTATTGGATTAAATGAACCAGCTACGACTATATAAAATTGGTGTACTTTTTCTATTACATTCTAAATTGTCTAATCCTCCGATAATCCTCGACGATGTAACAAATACTTTCGTTTTCGAGTGTCTAATCTCCGATATTCCAGTTTCCAATTATTTAATCAGCTCGCAACGATTTCGTGATAGATCCAATGGCGACGAGAGAATATTCCCTGGAATATATCGTGAAGATTTACACGGCCCTCGTGGGTTTCTGTCGATGATGGAACGTAGGATACGATGCCCAATACGATTGTTCAATTTTTCAACCCGTATACATATATATTACATTACACGATAAACGCGTATTATTTCTTGAGAGGAACAGATCGATTCGTCTTTCGATTTTCGAGGAGGGGAATACTTTTTATTTGAATAAAGAGATTTGTGGAGGAAGATTTTTCAACTTCATCGATGATTAATATTCTTCCTTATAGATTCCTATATGTTATTCGTATATAGATCCTCTCTTTTTTTTTTTTTTCTTTTCGTGTGATCAAAAGGAGATACGAGGAGAATCGTATCTATTTTAGATGCGATAATCGAAGGGTGTAATATAAATAAACGCGACGACATTACAGATCTTTCTCTCGCGATTTCAATTTACGATTGAGAGCAACGTGGTGGTGGATCCATCCAACGAGGTCGACGAGAGCAAATTAGCGGTGCGCGAGAATCGAATTTGGTATCCTGCCAATCTCGCATTTAGAATTCAAGTGCACCACGTGCTCGATTGCTTCGTTCTATCGATTGATAACTATCGTAGCAGTTGGAGTGTTGCGCAATCGGCGCCACAATGCCGATGCAGGGGTGCGGGGCATCGTTATTTATACAACCCTGGCAAGACGTGTCCGTCCAAGAATAAATATCCGTCACAACATCTGCGATCTTGAGAAAAGTAAGAAAGAAAATGAAAAAAAGAAAGGAGATAACGCGATGGGATGGGAAGAGAAGGAAGGAAAGATGAAACAAGATTCGATTGGAAGATATCGTAGAAGGGATTTTTATTGTTCGATCAATGGAAAACAAGTTGATTGGGTATTTTTTTTTACAAGTTTATTCGAGCTTCGCGAAATTGGACTCGTATCAAAAGGATTTTTCCCCATTTTTATTCTTTTTTTATTTTAATCCTCGATTGCATCGCTCGAGATGGAAAATTTCTTTTTTTTCTTTCCTTTTCACGGTCGATGATTCTTCCAAAAGCGGAAAAAAATGGAAAATAACCGATTTTTCGAATGGAGCGAAAAATAAAGTTGGATCGCAGTTTTGCAATCGATCGATAGCGCGGATTGAAAGTAAAGTCGATCGAATATTGGGAGATCGCAGATTCAGAGGCGCAGCGAAATGATGGTTCACGATGGCCGAGATATTGGAAGATACTTGCCTCGTGGAGGGTTGGTTCACGTCGGTGGCTTTCGCAACGCGATGCAATTGCAGGAGTCGTAGCTAGGAAATGACAAAGAGTTAGCGCGAGAACAATTGCTCCTCGGTGCCGAGTTTCGCAACGTTCGCAGCGTTTTACGAGAAAAAGATGGATCAAGAATGAAAATTACTTGGAAGAGAAAAAAAATGCTCCAAATATCGAAGCACACTTATTCCACTTGGAATTTCTTTTTTCACTTTTTTACCAATCCTGCTTCTCTCAAATTTTCTTCCTGCGATCCAACGTTTTTTCTCAAAACAACGCGAAAAGGCTCGCCATAAGGGAAAATATTCCAACTGGGAGCAGCAACCGTAGTCGAACGTAACCGAAGGAGCAACAAATTGCGAGGATACGCCGATTGGAATCTGCAATTTCGTCGATCGAGCACCTCGTAAGATCGAAGAGGCAGAGCGTTCGAGGCATCCACTTTCGAAAACAAAATCGAACCACGGATGGATTTATCGGTCGATCGAGCCTCATCCGATGTGTGGAGCTACCTTGATTCGTGGAATCGTGGGGGAGTGTCCGAGTGTAGCATCCCTGCATAATGTATGACCGAATGTGTGAAGAAGAAGCCATCAAGGGATCGTTTCTTGGGATGCCGACCGAGGAGATGGAGGTTGTGTTCGAAGGGCGTCTCCCTCAATTATGGTAATGGGAACACCTTTTGCCCGCTCGTGGCATCCTGGATGGAACGTGTGTTTAGGGAATAGTTTGACGAAGCGGTATGAAACGGTATGACGGAGAATTTTAGTGGAATAGTTGGACGTGAAGAATTCTATTCGATGGTGCTGACGAGGAATGGAATGGCGAAAAATGGAGTTTGGAGCTCAATTCGACGCGGTCTAATTGGCAAGGAATTGTGTAGAAGAGGAAGGAAGAGAAGATTTGAAGTAACGAAAATCGAATATAGATCCATCTTCGCGATTTTTCCAAACAGTTTTCACTTTATCGGGGAAGGAAATTCTTGAAAATCAAGTGGAGCGGCTCGAGATAATTACATAAGGTGAGACGCGTACGTGGAACGAGAAGGGAAGAAGGATCCGTGTATTTCACTCGTGGACCAAGTTTCGGTGAGAATTCTCCAACATTTCAAAATAGACCCGGCTCACGGAACTTTCCGCAACTCGGATATAATAGAAAATTGCTCGAGCCAATACTGTAACACTTGGCCGGGATCGAGGCATCTTGGCTCGATCGGGTTTCGCAAGAGAACATTCGAACGAGTCGACGCAAGAAAAGTTTTCGATCGCTTTCGCATCGTTTCGAGAACGTCCTTCCAACTTTCGACCAGCAACGATTAACGAACGCTTCTCGGGTCCAGTCGTTCCTGCGCGAGGAATGGCCTTGATTTCTCGAAAAGAGCTTTCGAATTCGATCAGGAACGAAGCTCTCGTCACAAATTTAACAATAAACGAAGATCTCCGCAATCAAGCTTTCCTCATCACGAACGCTATCGATTGTCAGATTGTCAGATCGAAGATAAAGGAATTAAGAACAACGTCTTGAACAAAATTCGTAGTAAAAATTGTCAAACGAATGGAACGACGGGTTGCGAAAAGGAAAGCAAAGTGGAGAAGGAGGAGGCGCGATGGATCTCGTTTTCGCGGCAGTTTTTCCACGGTGAGAAATGAATATCCGTCGGGAGAGGGAGGTTCTGTCTGGAAGAAATCGGAAACGATGGATCAACGACAACCGGCCACCGGTGCTCGGTCCTCCTTCCAACCGTGCTGGGACAGCTTGCCAATTTATGGCCGATTGATTAAGGCTTCGATAAACCGGTGATCCGGAGGTAGGGAACGACTGCGACTTCTTGCTCTTGCTCGTCGCAGAGGGTCCGTCATTTCATTCTTCTCCTCCTCCTCCTCCTCCTTCTTCTTCTTTTTTTACCAATCGTTGCCATTCATTCGTCGGTTTCATTCGGTTGGCAACCGCGTGGATCCTGATTCAGTTTTAGATACGTACGATTCATTGATCTGTTCCTCTCTCTCTCTCTCTCTCTCACAGTGGCGAAAAACAGTTTGACGATGCTTGATTTATGACGCGCATCTTATCGGCCGATCTTCCTCTCGTCCAACCGAATTCTTGATCAAGAACGGTGTATAACGACGTTTGAATAATCTTGCTGCTCGGATCTTGCTGCATACGGATTTCGGTTCATGCGAAATTCGATGATTTTTGAGAGGAAGATACGCCGTTTGGATACTTTACACGATCGAAGTTGGCAAAATTTCATTTGATGCGATATTTTTCGTTGCACTCCCACGAGAACAATGTCTAATTAATTAGAGGTGGAATCAACATCTTCTAACCCGAGAAGTTCGCACAGAGAATTCGGTATACGGTTTTCGAGGTCGTGGAAACTATAGCGGAAAGATCGATCGAGATCGTTGAACGCGAATCGAAGAAGGAGACCGTGACACCTGGCAGGGACCCAGAGAAACTTTTAGCATCGGGACCACGAGAGGTCGTGGGACCGGTTTTAACCGGGATTTTTTTCCTCCTCTGAAAATTTAGAAACTTGAATTTATCGTGGAATCTCGGATCGATCCGACGAGTTGGTCGATTATCTACCATCTCGAGGATCTCTCGACCTCTTCTTCGATTTTGTCGCGCGACCCTTGGACTCGTGAACCTTCAAAAAAGAAAAGAAAGAAGCTTTAAGGAAGTTTCTTCTCCGAATTTACGAACGTTTCTCGACCTGTGGCAAGATTTAGGTCGAATTTTTGAGGTCATGGACGAAGTCGAGAACCCTTAACTGGGTTCCTTGTAATTTGGGACGCGTCTCACTTTAGACCACAAATGTCACCAACTCTCTACTTTAGGGGAAACAGGCTTACTTGAGTGAGTTGTACAGTTCGTAATCCTTTAATTTTAGAATGGCGGTTATTCGAGATATAGCGATCTGTCGTGGCGACAGATTCTCGTAGATCTTGATCCGTTTTCCAACTTGGACTCACTCCCTGGCTTAAGTCACTCATTATTCTTTTCCAATGTTTTATTCCTCGTTTATATCGCGTGTAATATCATTACTGCCTCGTAACATCGATTTATTCGAATATTCTCAGTCGCGGAGGTAAGAAATAGGAATTTCAATCCAATTCTCTACTAATCTCGCTATAATCGAGCACGATGAAAAATTCAAACTTTTACGCTCTCCGTCCAACGAGAATATAATTATCGTTCACAATTTATATCGTTTTATATCTTTAATCACGTGCAAAATTTATTCAACGATTCCTCGAGCCAATGGCGTTCCATTACACCGAAATGTCGGCCCTCAACAACCGAACAATGGGACGACAAACGTTCCCT
This sequence comes from Apis laboriosa, assembly GCF_014066325.1. Lineage (NCBI taxonomy): Eukaryota > Metazoa > Arthropoda > Insecta > Hymenoptera > Apidae > Apis > Apis laboriosa. Next base: position 3,903,871 of record NW_025221370.1, read on the forward strand.
CTTCCGCGTCTTCATCGATTTCGAGTTTCTCCGCGAATCAATAATATTTCCATGCGTCCCCCTGATCTCAAACGTTGGACGATACGCGCAGCTGGATGTTGACCAAGAGTCAAAGGCGACTCTTCAAAGCAAGGAAGAAACCTCGAAGGAAACTCCAAATATTCGATTCGTGTTAAAAAAAAAAAATAAGAAACGAAGAATTCGTAGGAGGACGAATTAAAAGTGGCTGTTGAGTGTACGGGGCTGATATCGAGCAAAAGTGGCGGAAAGAAGGAAGAGCGAGGATAGACGACGAGTTTGGCTGTGCGCAGACTGGTCGGCGTCCTCGTCCCCTTCGCGAGCTGCATTTCAATCGAAGCTTATATTAACTATCCCAGTTGCATTCTTTGACCTTCGCCAGTGCGGTGGCGCATGCGCAGTGCCGTAGGCCGTAGAGGGGTGGGGGCGGCGCTGCTCTTCTCGTTACGTAACGCGATATTTCGTAATCCTCTCCTCCAGTTCCTAACTATTATTTCAAAAATCTTACCTTCGAATATATACACTTTTCGATTACGAAAACAGCAAATATTCTTTTCCAAGTCTCTACAAACAGAGGGGAGCGTATTTGAGATAAAGAAGAAAAGTGATGTGAAAAGGGAACCCTTCGTCCAATGGGGTTCCTCCGTGTTGGACAAAGGGCAACCTTCGAGGCGCGCGCGTGGAGGGGGAAGCGTTGAATCGAAGCGACTCCCATTGAAAGGGGCCCACGTCGGCACACGTCCGTCGAAGAAAACGTGTTGTTTTACGTCACAGCTCGAGCCGATGCGCTGGTTTTTCGCCTCGCGTAACCGCAAACCCGACATTGGCCGGCTGGGCCCCGAGATGAGGACGAGTTTCGAATTTCTGATCGGTGAGCCGATCTTGTCTGACCGGATACGCGGTGTGGAAAGTCGATGGTGGTGGGTGCACCGATCGTAGTTGGCGGTCACGTGCCGTGCAGCTTCCCTCTTGTCGCGAAAACTGGTTACAAATTATTCGGGCTTCGTTTATCGGCCGCGTGTCGCTTTTAATTAAATCGGTCGATCGTCTCCGCGAGTTCGAAGGTTTTCGCTGTTTGCATCAATCGAGTTTTTATATATATATATTTTTCGTTTCTTTTCTTTCGAAGAAGCGAGAGCTTAGGGTTGTATAATTTGCGATCGTCGAACTCGATCGATTGAATTATTCGATCGCTGCGCGTTATTCGTTGCACAAAATTATCGATTAAAATAATTTACTAGCAATTATGTGAATGATACACGGATATTATTGACGATAATATTAAAGATTGAATGTAGAATTTAAAATAGGGAATATTATAAATTAGAATTGGCCAGGTTTTTTAATGTCTCGTGCATGGAATGCTAATGATAGATCAATGGCAAGCGTGTATCTGACTTTTATAATTTATCGAGTGAAGCGATTACTCTCGACCCTGAAATCTGAAGTTTCACAAGTTTACCTTCTTCACTTTTTTATCTCGAAAAATCTTTCAAAATCTGTCATCGAATTTTCGTAAAACAAAGAAATCCACTTGGATCGTTTGCACAGTCATGGCTAACGACGATCATGGAAACGACGAAATGAAAAAAAAAAACAATTTGATTTCTTCGTGACTGGCTTGCGTTCCCTTTAATCGTATGCACCATTGTGAAAATTAATTAGGAAAAACCGCAGTCTGGAACGATCGATTTATTCAGGACTGCGCGTTAATCGATATGCTGGGAGCGGGGATCGTCACCTGTTTTGCATAATGCGCTCTCTCGACGAACGTGATGGAAAAAAAGAGGAAAGAAAGAAAAGTAGGCGATCGAATTGGTAATTCGCATGACAAAATATCGTGCAGTTATCGTGACGCTCGACTTTTATTACAGGCCTCTATCGCGTGAAACAACGCGATCGACGATATATAATCTCCGCGAAATACATATACATGACTTGTGGAAATTAACTTTGGTCAACTTTGAAATTTAAATTAGATCATTTTCCTCGACATGGATCCGAATCGATAGGGATTCGAACGGAGAGACGAACGAAAATTTTTCAAACTAACATCCATTTCTAATAACGCGTACGAGATTGAAACTTTTGAAAATCGAGGCTACTACAATTACTTGTGGCGAAAAAAAAAATTGTTTTATCAAATGTTTATTCCATTCTTCAAACGATCGAATTTTCTCTATTTAATTTCTCTCTCGAATGAAACACCTGCAATCGATGATCCATTTCTGAAATCATAACTTCGATCCCAACTTCGAATAGAATATTCGAAACGTCACGTTTGAGGCGGAAAAAATGTTACAATACCTGATGGAAGGGGTTTCGAACGAGATTCGTATCGGCAAACAGATCCTCCCCCGCTATCGACGCGTGCACATCTCACCTGGACACGTTTCATTTCACGGTGAATTACGCGAATCGAATTCGATCAATATTCCCTTCTGTTCCACCGTAAGTGATTTCTGATCTGCCGACAGACACTCGAGGCCGAAAGCTCGACGGTCGAAAGACGTTCGATAAGACTTTCGTGAGATAAGAATATCGAGGATGAGGAAGCGCGCTTCTCCTCGAAGGGATCGACGAGAGATCGATAAAACCAGGTGGAAGGTCCCTCTCTCTCTCTCTCTCTCTTTCCTGCTGGTGCTGTGGCATTCTCGACGTGGAAGATTAATTGGGTCAGTCGAGCCGATTCCACGCGAGGTAATTAACGGATGTTACGTAAAGAAAATGATGGAACGATTTATGGGGGATGCAGAAAGTGCAAAGTGGTATATATGTGTGTGTGTGTGTCCAGGATGATTCATTATTGCGTATTTTGAGAGATGCACCGATATAACAAAGGAATATCATAATGAGGGAAATTCGAATAGGATTCAAAGGTGTCTCTTGAAAAATTGCAATATTTAAAACAATCGAAATAACAATCCTTTTTCCTTTACATATTTCTGTTGAATTATAATAATAGAAACGATCGAGAAAAGAGATAGAGAAGCGGAAAAGAACTTTCGGAATATTCAAAATGGAATTCTCTTTTCTCCGAATATTCTTTTCATTTCGTTCGTTTTTCGTTCCGTTTTCCACGAAATTAAAGCAACGTTGCCTTATCGTCCGAAGAGAAAAATCTGGTCGATATTCCACGTCCGTCTTTTGTCCCGACACGTACGCGCCTTTATGAAATCGGCCGATAAATCTATCCGAGATCGAGAACTCGTTCTCACTCGTGGAATATGTATTTTGTAACGGAGTATTCGGATACGAATATTTATTACGCGGCAGGGGTATAACGGTCCCCTTCTGTTACGCCTTTATCCACGGATAACGATTCTTAACTTACTCGCAAAATACGCAAATATCCGCGTGTAAATATTTGCTGTAATTGCTAAGGTTGGAATCCAATTGGATGATATCATTATCTTTCGATAAGATGGAATTTTTAAATTAAGTTTGTCGACGATTTAGATAAACGATCTATTTTGTTAAATAAATAGGAAGAGGGAGAGAGAGAGAGAGAGAGAGAGAGGAGAATCGATTCACTAGCGCCATTTTCTTATTAAAATAGATATAAGTTTAAAAAAAATATTTTACAGAAATTATATAATAATCTTTATTGAATAATTTTGATGAAAATTTTAACTAGCAAGATTCAAAGAAGTATGTTACATCGAATTTTGAACCTCGTCATCCAATTAAATCGAGCTTGTTTGTTAAAAATATTAGGAAGGAAGGAAGGATCTCTTTCCTCTTTTTTATCGCGATAAAAAATCGATCGGGAGCCTATATCTCCTAGATCGAGGACGAAAGTAAAAAACTGATGGAAGAAGAAACGTTGAACGACAAACGTTATCGTGATCACGACTCCTTCCCGTTCCTCTTCTTTCGAGAAGAATTAACTCTTCCAAATTTCGGATATCGCTCCTTTTGCGTATTTTCCTTCCATCCCTCGAAAAAGTAATATTATTACATTTAAAACAATTGGAAACGAAATTGGCAATCCGTATTCAACCGTAACGCACGGAGATTATCCTCTCTCCGCAAACGGTAAAAGGATGATGAATCAAGGATCGGTTACAAGGAAGAGAACCGTTAATCGATTCACATCGACAATAGCTGCGAGATTCGCTTCGTTCAAGCCTTATTAAATTCCACGGCACGCAGCCAGAGAGAGAGACAGAGAGAGAGAGAGAGAGAGAGAGATTGAAGAACGTCGCGCGTCTGAATTCTCGCACGTGCCCCAACCCTCCTCCGTCCCCTCTCCTCCCTGAATCACCACTACTGGACACTACCGTAAGGAATATCGCGCCACCGTGTCTCTGGAAGCTGGACGTAGTTAAACGGGCATAGGAAAGGCGCTCACGTAGATCCACATTTGCATAAAACACGCGTGCCCCTCTCCCGCGAGGCACGTTCACCTGGATGCTGGACATTCTCGATGGCCACGTGGGCGACGTTGAGAGGCATCGCCGTGAACAAAAGAGATCTCGTTTCAACGGGGGGCATTCTTTTGATCGTCGCGAGAAAGGAGGAGGGGGTGCGTGAAAGCCTCTCTTACGCGGCTCTTACTTACCCCTTTTACTCCCTCCTAATCCCTTGCATCCGGCAAGGTTAATCTCCTTTCGTCGTGGAAATATCCATGTATATTTTTCACATTTTTTTTCTTTTCCTTTCTTCAGCGAGATACAGAGCTTCTCTCTTTCGAGAGAGAGAGAGAGAGAGAGAGAGAGAGAAATTCAAAATCCGCGCGAAACCTGTGGAAATCGGGTAATATTATCGCAACGGGGCCGCGTTTCTCAGGGGTTGCGGTCAGGTGGAGGCAAAGGTGAAACCGGAGGACCACCAAAGCGTGCTGCGTGCCGTCTGATCGCGACGCGTGTGCGGTATCCCTCCTGTTTCGTTCTAGATAACTATCGTGTTCCCATCAAGATATTGCTCGAGGGCATGTGTTGGCGCAAATGGCCGCTCCAAGCTGCGGCAGGTGCTCGCGAAACTCGCGTCCAATCCTCCCCTCTCTCTCTCTCTTCCTCCTTCGACGCGTGCACGAGATTGTACTTCTTTTTTTCTTTGAAAACGCGCGCCTCGAACGGGAAAAGAACAGGAATATGTAAAAAAAAAAAGAGAGAAAAGATTCCTTCTTCCATTCTCGAACGAAGAGAGAGAGAGAGAGAGAGAGAGAGAGGGATCTATTTATCCGATATACATGTAATATGAACGAATGATTGAAGGATCTCCCTCGAGAGAAGAGGATTCTGGTCAGCAGAACTCTTCGCTGTTGAAAGGCCGACGTTGGCGTTTCGATCGCTCGACTTGCCAACAAGGATGTGGCAATCCTCCAAAGCTCTGCGTGCTACTAGAACTGTCATCCTCTTCGCTTAGAAGTTGCTTAATAATTCAAAGCGCAATGTTGAAGGCGGAAGGGGGAAGGGGAGCCCCGTTTCGAAGTAAATACATCTTGGCTCGGTCGAAATCGTTTAACCGGGATGATGCATTACGGCTAAATCAACCGCGGCCGTGTAATCCGACCGTAAATACGGATCGTTGCGAGCCCTTCCCCCTTTTTCGTAATAATTGTGACATATCGCGAGCGGAGGGAGCAAGGATAGCAAGGACACGTTACGACGTATTATTTTGTAAACTTGCGTTTCGGAAAGTTGCAAAGAGGGCATGCGATTAGAAAGGAGATACTTTTATATTCCGATTTTTTAGACGATTTTTCAACAATTATTATTTTGAGAGAAAATATTCTCGAGTTGGAAAGTATCGATCTTTTCTTTTGATACTTTGCGAGTAATTGAAAAAAAATGGCATCAACAGTGAAGAAGAAGAAGAAGAAGAAAAAGAAGAAGGAGAAGGAGAAGGAGAAAGAAAGAAAAAAAAAAAGGTATGCGGTCAAGCAGAAATATTAATATCCGGACGAGAAATATTTTCCAACGCTATTTATAAACGTAATTACACGTAATTACGGTTCACGGTTTGTAACGTGACCTCGGTCGGTCCATGATGAATCATCTGGAGATCGGAGCTCGGCGGCCCGGTAAAAAAGGCCAACAACGAGATTATCGAGGGGTCCAATTAGCAATCCGCGTTAATTGAAAGCGTTTCGAGTAAAGCGCCCTCAACATCCTCTTTTAAACATCCTCTCCGACCTTCATCTTTCCTCTGTACTTCTTCGAGGGGACCAAGGTCGATGCGTCGTTTTATCGTTTCCAAGATTCCTTCATAAATTTCTCCCGGCTAACGGGACGTTTCTAGATTTTTCTCTATAATAACTAGTTATGCACGATATGCGAGAAATATTTATCGTTGCGAAGCGAAGAAAAACTCGTTCTTCTTCTTCTTCTTCTTCTTTGTTCGTAACGCGAGTCGAATATTACTCTTTTGTATTCACCTCTAATGAAATTTACGTCTCTTTCGTTTCAAGGAAAAGAATACTTTCCACTTTTATTTTATTATTCGAAAATACTGTATATTTCCAATTGATTATTATTGGAGAAATTAATTAGAGGGGGAAAAATTGTGGCTAACCAAAAGGAAGAAAAGGAAATTTATAAATTCTTTCTCGCTCAAACTCTGATAATCTCACTCTCGACTCTTGCATTGCGTTGGATAATTCGATGATTGAATCGCATCCAATCGAATTTGGGGAAGAAAGGGAGAAAGGCTCGATTCTTAGTGTGTCAGAATTTTTTATATTGAAACCAAAGAACGAGAAGTTAGTTGCAGAGAGCGAAGAAGGAAATGGAGGCGAAAAAAGGGATAGAAAGGGAAAGAAAGAAGGAAGGAGAGAGTAGGTTGTGCTCAAGTATTTATACTTGTTTGCATTATACTCGGCTGCTTTTCCTGGTAAACCCGGAATAGATAGCGGACGAGAGGGGGTTGGAAACTCTAGCATTATTAAATCACGATTTGTTTAAGTCGAAACGCTCGCGCGAAGCGTGCGTGCATCTGTCTTCCATTGCTTCTTGGAAGGACGATGGTCGCTGTTTGCAAATCGAGTGGAGAGATATTCGGGGTGATAGAAATTGGGATTGCGATCCTCCGTTCGTTAGTTCGTGAATGAACAAATTTCGATGGAAATGGAAATGGAAATGCTTGGAATCGAGTTCGCGAATTAGAGATGCTTATCGAAATACAGAAAGTGGGAGCTGTGATCGAAAGAAAATTGACTCGATTCCTTTCCAGTCTAAAAGTAGACAGTTGTCTCTCGACTCTGTCTCTCCAAGGGAACAACTTTGGTTGTGGTGGTCGAACTAAACCCCTCCCTTCCTCCTCTCCTCTTACAATGTTCGCTCGACTATATTAATCGTAATTTGTTTTCGTTGTAAGGATCGAGCGTGTAAGCACCTGTGCGTTCCAAAATTCTCGGAATGAAAGTGATGGGCGAAGCGTCGACAACCCCTTTGCCGAAGCGGGAATAATGTTCGAGCACGGAGTTTCTCTTTTCTTTTTCTTTTTTTTTTTTTTTTCTTTTCCTTTCTTTTATTTTACGCCGATCTGTATGAACGAAGCGGTGGGTTCACAGGGCAGGATATATCCATGTTTGTTTTCTCGAATCTTCAACATCTTTTGTTGCTCACAATTTTCATCCACGTTTCACGCTTCTATTTTCAAACGTTCTTTCCTTCGCGTTATAAATAGCGCCGTGCTCTCGAATTTACGGCTTTTGGTCGTGGGGAATATCTTAATCTTATTCCTTCTTTTTTTTCTTTTTTTTTTGATCAATACTCTTTGAACTTAAAATTTTTTTCATTTTTCCCCGTTTGAAAGATTTTTCGTTCGAGTCATCCGCTTTTATTAATTTTAAGAGTCGATTCTCCCTCGTTGCAGAGACGGAGAAGATTTACTTGTTTGTTGAGTAGAATATTCGCGATCTGTTCTTTTTTTTTTTTATTACCTTACCTGCAAATAAATCTGTGAATATCTTTATTAACAACGCGTTTTATCGGACAGCGATATTTCGAAATAAGATGGATGGTGGGTGAATATTGAAAAATCAAAGTAGAGGATGGAAAAAAGAAAAAAGAAAGAGCACGAGTTGAGATAATAACGAATGATTTATCACTGTTTGCACCGCGTAACTCTTCACTTGATTTTCGTAGGAGCGGCAATAATTCTTGCGTTATTCGGGAAAGGAACGGAGTTTATCACGTCTCGACTCGTTATCTTTTTAGTTTATTTTTCAATCACCTGGTCGAACTATAAAAGAAGGAAAAAAAAAAAAAAAAAAATTCTTGAGAATCAAACTTTTTCGATCTTTTCTTTCTTTTTCTTTTTCTCTTGCGCTTTTTGTCGAAAGATTCAATTCGCGAAACGAGGATCGTCGATTAAGATTCTTTTACGATATAAGAGATAACTTTGTGGAACTTTGGAAATGTCGAAAGTTTGATATTTAACTTGGATTTTTAAAAATCTATCTTACAAAATTTTTCCCCTTTTATAAATTATAAATATCTCGAATCCACATACGTATTTATATGCATTCCTTTCAAAAAAAAAAAAAAAAAATCCATTTCCACGCGAAGCTTCGTGTATATCTACCCCTATTATTATCTTACCTCAAAATCACAAATCGCAAAAGACGATGACGCTAATCTTCCGCGTCAATTTTTACGTTCAAAAAAAACTTCTTAAAAACGGGAAAAGAAGAAGAGAAAGAAGAGGAGAAAGAGGAGGAAGGAGTAAAGTCGTATCGTTCGAACGATCTTTTCCGCTTTCCGGAACGAAACGCATGAATAACAACGAGGAGAGGATTCTCGTTTCGTTGAAGTATCGAAGCACCTGTCGCGGCCAGGGGTGAATAAACGGAGGCGCGTTAAAAGGTATTTCGCTCAAGTTGCGCCGTGCACGTTGCACCAGGCGTGCCTCCTATATGCAAATACGCGAGTGCGCTCGTCCAAAGAGCGTGCTCGTTTCGTTGAATTATATTTGAAACGAATTCGAGCTGGTTTATTTAAATTATCTCTCTGCCTGGTCACCCGTTTCCTCCACGTGCAACCTCTCCCCCTCCCTGTAATCGTTAATAATTACGGAATAATTTGCGCGCCGAAACGAGCTTCTTGCTCGCGTGTTTGTGACGTGTGCGCTCCACCGTGGATCACGAATTTTCCTTTTGTTCCCCGATTAATTCCGATATTATCCTCGAAACTCGAGCGAAACTCCATTAATCTTTCGAGATTCGAATTATCCTCGAAAAATTGAGAATTAGTTTTCGAAGGGAAAAACTGTTCGAAAGAACGGAGAGTTGATTAATCTGTCGCTGAATAATCTTTAATGTTTGAAGTAGATGTCTATGTAAGATCTATATAAATTTTTTTTTAAATTTATATAATAGAATTTACGCATTATTTATCCTAGTGACTTTCAGAGCTTTCATTCTCGTTCACTTTCGAAAGAACGGAGAGTTGATTAATCTGTCGCTGAATAATCTTTAATGTTTGAAGTAGATATCTATGTAAGATCTATATAAATTTTTTTTTAAATTTATATAGTAGAATTCACGCATTATTTATCCTAGTGACTTTCAGAACTTTCACTCTCGTTATTTTTAACGGTGTTTCCCGATTAAAAATCACGTTTACGAGGCCTTGGGAGTCAGGGTGGACTATGCGGCTTGTTAAACTGTTTAAAGGCGAAGCCATTAAATCGTCCCTACCTGTTCGTTCGTTGTTGGAGCGAAACATCTTGGTGGAGACGTGTCTTGGAAACCGTGTCTTGGACGGGTTGCAGGTGCAAGGCAATTAACAACCCCCTTGTTGTTGCGTAATGGCGGTCTGTGTCGCGTTGGAAAACGGCCTCGGCCGTAAATTATATTATTTCGTTGCATACGATGAATTGGCTTGTCTTGGAAAAAGTTCTAAGCCTGGACAAAAATGTTTCAAAGATCATTCCTATTCCGTGCATTTTGATCTGCGATCGACCTCCTCGACGATTACTTCTCTCCGAATATCTTTGAGAATAATTGAGAAAATTATATCGATCCTTTTATGTTACAATTCAACGAGAAGTAACTCATTTAATGTACTCATTAAATAAACATCGTACGAATTAAAATTATTGCCCACGGGGGAATTACAACGAGAATAATTCGCATCGATCGAGATCGATATTTCGATTACGTCGAAAGAACAAACAGAGTGTATCCCCTGCAAATTTTCTGTATTTAATCCAAAAAGAAGAGAAAGAGGAGGAAAGAAAGAAAGAAAGAATTGTTCCGTTTGATGCGTAATCGCGTTATTAATTGGTGTATATCGAGTTGGCGAGATCTCGCTCGATAAAGGGATAATTTTCAATAAACAACGAGCCACGCTTATTTACATAATTACTAATGGTTCTGTAAACACGGATCCCGTTCAACCGTTTCTTCCTCTCATGCATTTTAATGGATGCAAACCGACCGACCGACCGACCGATATTCTTCTCTCCCTCTTTTCTGGCGAAAATTTTATATAAACCCCTTCCTCCCAGCATTAAATGACGGATTCGAAAAACTCGAGCAACAATCTCTGTTCCACGTCAGGCAAATTTCTTCCACGTTACGCTCTCAGAGTCGGGAAAAATTTATTTCGAGACGATGAAGGCAATGGCCAACGTGTTTCAGGGAAGGAAAAGTTCCTCCTCGAGAAAGCTTCTTTTCATCTCCTCCTTTTTTCCACCATTATTCGTAATCTAATGTAAACATACCGGGAAGAAGCTCTATTAGACGGGAACGTGTTTTCCTTCCTCGAGACGAGTCGGTGGTATTACGTGGAGATTCGAGGGGATTTGGAATTGTGCATTTTTCACTTGTGCACACCTTCGAACCGACTTTCTTTTTTTTTTCTTTTTTATATAATCGTTTTGTCTAGGCTTGGAAGCGTGAAATAATTCAGGAATAAATAAGTTAATTAATTTCGATGAACGTTTCGATCGAGATTACATTTTCGTCGAATTATCGATATTAATATATTGCGTACAGCTTTCAGGGCCCATTCTAGAAAAAAGTATACCAATATACGCACTTTTTAACGCGTTTACAAAGTATTCTTAAATATTACTCTACATTTCTTATACATTTATTTGTTATGTAGGCTCCTTTACATTTTTAACTATTATTTATTATATAAATAAAATTAAATCGATTAATTATTATTTACTTTACAAATAATACTTCAGAGTATGATATCTGGCGAAGCAACGATATTCAGGCATAATTTACAATTATATCTAATTTCGATCAACAGACTTTATTTTTTTATCGGAAACTTTTTCTAACTTTTCCTGTTATCGCTGTTTTTAATTGCTCGAGTCGTCGAAATCGAGTAATAAAAAAACATAATAAAACGAGATACCTCCGTTAATACCAATCGTGAAAACGTATCGCGATCACGAGTCGATCGAGATATATTGAAATATCCATCGCGCGATTCGGATATCGTAAAGATTTAATCCGATCGGTTATAAACGCGTAACAATTTCGATTGCAATCTGATCCGATCCGGTTAAGTTTTCGATATATTTAACGGAATTTTAATTTAATAGTTTGCGTTTCGAAATTTATTTTCCCGCGTTGGCCTTATCAGAATTAACAGTTTCGAGTTTCGATTATGTAAGCAGAGTTTAGTAGTAGTAGTACCTGCTGCTCGTTATCGTATCAGTAGCGAGATATTGTCAATACCGGTGTCGAAACCCCCTCCTTGAACACCTTGTTTCAACAACGTGTTCAAGTTTGCTTATTACGAAACTGTTGGGCCTAGCCCCTCCCCTCCCCTCCCTCCGTTCGAACAGGGTTACAGACACGCGACACAGTTTTCCTCGGCCTGTAACTTTGTTGCGTTGGTGCGCACCAGCCATCGAAGGGATAATATGCGGGCCACGACTTTAGAAACCAATTATCAATATCCAACTCGAATTCCGTTATTGATTTTCCCGCTCGTACGATAATTTCGATACTTTGTTTTATATGATTGGCTCTTTTTTTCTTAGTTGCACGATTTAATGGAACGCGCGTGGATAAATAATTATTCGATGAAAAAATCAATATTCGATATTTTTTTAATCTTCGATAAAATTTTTTTTTCATATGCTGAATACGAATCTATTTATTTTGTCAAAGATGTTGAATGGTATAATAAAGTTATTCAGTTGATTTTAACGCGAATAGAATTCTGGATGTGATTAATCTTTTAGAATAAATATTTGTAGAGAAAGTGAATTGTATCGAAGATTGCGAACAAAATACTTAAAATTTATCGTTATATATATATATTAAATTAATAATTTTTAAGATTCGAGATTCGATCGGGGGATAAGGTAACGTTGTTATTCGGATAAAAATCAACTATTGGAATATGGATTCGATAAGAAAGATAATTTCGCTCGATTCGTTTGTTCGTTATCTTTAATATCGCTTTAGGGTGGCTATCGTCATATTCATACCATTCGTAGCTTCTGCGAAACGAGATATTTCAAATGGAAGAGTATCGCTCTGCTATTTCAAAAGACTCCACGAAAGGATTCCCTCTATCTCGAAAACCAACGTTTTCACAGCCATATCACATTTTATACTTCAATCACAAGAATTAAATTGACACTTAAATTGTCATCGATACGAAACTTCGTAAAGATCAACTCTATTTGGCTCCAGATAAAGTTAAACACTACAAATCAATCTTTGTGCAAAAATGTCAAAACATTTTCAAAAAATAACGATCCATATATAGCTTATTTTGATAATTATTATCATCAATTAATATCCCCTGGCATGAAAATGAAAATTTATTCACAAAATAGAATTAACTCGTATAAAATTCCGAAATTTCATCCACAAAAACACGTCTCTTTAATAGCGAATAATTTTCATATTCAAAAAAAAAAAAAAAAAAAAAATTATTCTGAAATAATCAAAAATGTCGATATTTAGAAAAACGCTTTATTTCATTATTCCAAATTCGCCATCCTATTCCAGAGTCGAGAAACGATGAAAATGAACAACCGAATGCCATTTGCGATTCGTCCATCGTCCTATTTCGCTTTCCGCGAAATTACCGGCTATTTGTATAGGTGGAGGAGGCTATAATAGTACCGTAAAGGGTGGCGGCAGCTGTTGCCCGTTCGATTCGCCCATCTCGGCCGGCCAATTCCATATGTTCTCGAAACCTTTGCTTTCCTTTATGCCTGTATATAGACCGTTGAAAATTCTCGTACGTCGGCACGCGACAACAACCGACCGAGCAATAAGATAATACTCCCCCTCCTCCCCTCGTTGAACAACCAGCAAACAGGAACGTAATTTAGCAAGGTTGCTCAACATCTCGTTTTCGAAGACAGTTATACGATTTCTACGTATAATATACATGTTTCTGCCCTTTGTTATATTTTTTTTTTTTTTTTTTTGCGAAAAAGTTGGATATTGTTAGTTCGTCGATGTGGAAATGATCAATGGATCTGGACAAAATTTCGACGAATTTTTAAAATATAAGGACTTTGGGTATCGTTGTCGTCGGCTGAGGGTCCGTGTAATTTAGGATGAAGCGAGGGATAAAAATCATAGTGTTCCCTTGAATAATGGTATTTTTCTGTTATTCGTGGTTAGATGTGAATTCTTGAAGAGAATTTTAGAGATGGGGTGAAATGCGAGATATGTTGTACTTGGTCAGGTGAATTCGTTTCAAAGCGAGAATGACGGTTAAAATAACACGTCGATTCGACCGAATTTCGAATTATCCAATTTATAGACAGGGGATAATGCGTAAGCCCGTGGTCCAATCCAATACCGTGGTTAAATTTCGACTGTACGCATTACAAGCACAGTTGCGGTTTGACAATTTCACGGGTGACACGTTTAACGGCTGGATTTCTCTGAACACGATTTCACGTTCGATCGAGTATCATCGTTGTTATATCCATTCGTTCAATTCTATTTTTATCGCGGAATAAAATATTTTGCGATATTTTGAAAATGAGTATTTCTCTGAAAAAGGTTCGAAGATTAAAGCATATATTCTCATCATCTGGGAATCGTCGATTCTATCGAAAGTAGAAATTAAAAATTTAATTTCGTTTCCTCGGCGATCCATGTACTCCTTCGATGAAAATATATTAGAGGGATCGATTAATCGAATGAGTTGAGGTTCTAATAACACCGAAGTTATTAAAATTCCCTTTGAGAGAGAGGATTATACACCGTTGTAGAGATCAATTTGTTAGAAGTTTTCGCTAACACAGTTTTCCACTCGGGAGGGGGAGGGGGTAACCTGTTATTCCCTGTTATTCATGGTACGTCGTTTGTGAGAGCGGGTCTACAGGGGGGGAGGGGGGGATAATCTGATTAGGCGGCTGAGATACTCTTCTGCGTAAATCGAATCATCGAAATAACCAACGCCGGGATTATCTTTCGTCGTTTTCGTCGGCCACGCTCGCGGCACGAAAACCTTTTGTCCGTTGAAAATTCAATTTCGTTTACAGAAATGACTAAAAACGTAGCTTCGATGCTTGTCGCGGGGAAATTCCCCCTGTTGGCCAAAGTGGTTGTTAATTCCGTTTACGCTCACCGGATCCAATCACCCTTCTGACGTTAATTTGTATCTTTCGTGAACGAAGGTGAAATGTTTGGTAATTACAAATGATCGGATTCGATAACGCGTGCACGATTATTAGGAATCGAAAATTTGTATATATATATAATAATGCACAATAATTCAGATCATTACAAAGTTACAAATGAAATTTCAATCTTTCTATTTTTTTCATATAAAAGAAACGAGAAAAAGAACTCGAAATTTTGTAATCAAAATCCACTCAGAATGTGGAGGAAATCCTCCCATTGAGATCGCTTTTTGATTCATCTCGATATCTCGATCGGTTGCCGAGATACGAGGATTCAAAGTTTTCGCAGAGATTATGAATGAACTCTGGCGGCCTATATTTTTTTCCGGGAATTCGGTAGTATACGTTTTTCCAGGAATCGCATATGTCACTCGTCTCGAGTTTGGGATAGGTCAGTTTAACGAGGTGCGAGCGAGAGGTCCTAGTAAGCGATAAGGACCAAGACAGTAAACGATTAAAAAATTACTTTGTCTTTACACGACGATATCTCGGCAACCGGAAATCGTATCGGGATAAATCAAAATGGGTTTCAAAGAGCAAGGTTCCACGTTTCCAATGGTCTTTTATTCGTTGACCGGAAGTTACTATCTTCGGAGTTATAGCGGTTTAAATTTTTTCCAATTTTAATAAAGTTTAGTTGGCTTTAAGATAAAGGATTAAAAATTATCCTCGTCTTCACGCGACGATATCTCGGCAACCGGAAGTCGTATCGGGATAAATCAAAATGGGTTTCAAAGAGCAAGGTTCCACGTTTCCAATGGTCTTTTATTCGTTGACCGGAAGTTACTATCTTCGGAGTTATAACGGTTTAAATTTTTTCTAATTTTAATAAAGTTTAGTTGGCTTTAAGATAAAGGATTAAAAATTATCCTCGTCTTCACGCGACGATATCTCGGCAACCAGAAGTCGTATCGGGATAAATCAAAATGGGTTTCAAAGAGCAAGATTCCACGTTTCCAATGGTCTTTCATTCGTTGACCGGAAGTTACTATTTTCGAAGTTATAGCGGTTTAAATTTTTTTTAATTTTAATAAAGTTTAGTTGGCTTTAAGATAAAGGATTAAAAATTATCCTCGTCTTCACGCGACGATATCTCGGCAACCGGAAGTCGTATCGGGATAAATCAAAATGGGTTTCAAAGAGCAAGGTTCCACGTTTCCAATGGTCTTTTATTCGTTGACCGGAAGTTAGTATCTTTGGAATTACAGCTGTTCAAAGTTTTCTTAATTTCAATAGCGTTTTTTGGGCAAAGTATGAAAAATGATCGATTCAAGCAAAATGTAGGAAATACGCGTAATGTGAAAAGTGTATATATATATCCTCTGGAAGAGGATATATAGGATGTTTTCTAATTAACCGGGAAAACACGTAAACACTGTTCCACAAATTACCAATCTCCTCGTATTCGGTTTCAAAGCGTTATAGGTAAGGGGATAGGGAGCGTGTGTCCCTCGCAAGTTTCTCACAAGTCTCTAACGGAACGTAAACGGGTAGGCAAACCGTAAGCGAAAAAGAAGGAGGGATTCGTTTCCCAACTGTGATTAGTTAATTACAAAGCGGCCGATGTGTTTCTATTTTGTAACGGTACGTTCTCTAATTATGCGCCACGACCTTAGAACAAAGAATATACCACGATCCTTTGAACCAAGAAAACACGGCCAGGTTGTTTAACCATTAGCCGTGCGGTGTGTGGTTTGGAGTTCGTTTACTCTCCGATCGTATTATGCAAATTAGAAAAACACGACGCAGCGTCAAAGATCAAAAGATCATCTTCCTCTATGAACGTACCCTTTCAACACTTTTTAAATGCGTCGAACGAAAACGATCGAAATTTTTCACGGAGGCGCGTAGATCGACGCGAAATTTGAAACGCATCGACGAATTGATTTCAACGTGGTGCGGATGACAGGCTCGAAAAATCGTTCTATTGTAGGCGCGGCTTAATATCGCAACGACGTTGGTCCATCGATTCCATTCAGGAAAGACCTGTTGTCGTCTGGTCTAGACTTGCCGGCTGGTCGAGCAGCCTTTTTCAACCATGAAGCGCCGCAAATTCAACCGACCGATCACTGCACGTTGTCTGGGCTTCCTTCAGAGCCTATCCAACTCATATATATATATATATATATATATAATAGATGTATTATATCAAAAGATAACAGAGATAACCACAATATGACAAACAAAGAAACGTGAAATTCTATTTTAAGATAATCTACTCGTCGACGTGAAAAACTTTTTTCTTTTACTTCTTAATCTTTTCTCTCTCTCTCTTCGTCACTTCGAAGAGAAAGATATATCTTGAACTTAATCCATTCAATTTTATTATTACATTTTCACCAAACAACTGACTCGTACAAAATCCCCAAAAATTAGGAGCGAAAG